>NW_025727729.1:0-600000 GCF_021461385.2 Schistocerca piceifrons
TGACGATGAAACATAGAAATTGCATCGGAATTAAATACAAAAGGTACAATGCCGACTGAAGTACAAGAAGACTGACTCTTCCCACTGTCTAAGCTTTAAACCATTCCTGTTACACTACTTATAGATTCCAATGCTTCACTTCAGGTTTACTGTATCCCTTGGACCTTCTTATTGACGATGAAACACAGAAATTGCATCGGAATTAAATACAAAAGGCACAATGCCGTCTTATGTACAAGAAGACTGACTCTTCCTACTGACTATGATTTGAACCATACCTGTGACACTATGTATAGACTCTGATGCTTCACTTCAGGTTTACTGTATCCCTTGGACCTTCTTATTGAAGATGAAACACAGAAATTGCATCGGAATTAAATACAAAAGGCACAATGCCGACTTAAGTACAAGAATACTGACTCTTCTTAGTTTCTATGTTTTGAACCATCCCTGTGACACTTGTCATAAATTCCGATGCTTCACTCCAGGTTTACTGTATCCCTTGGACCTTCTTATTGACGATGAATCACAGAAATTGCATCGGAATTAAATACAAGAGCCACAATGGCGACTTAAGTACAAGAAGACTGACTCTTCTTACTGACTATGTTTAGAACAATTCCTGTGACACTAGTTATAGATTCAGATGCTTCACTTCAGGGTTACTGTATCCCTCTGACCTTCTTATTGACGATGAAACACAGAAATTGCATCGGAATTAAATCCAAAAGGCACAGTGCCGAATTAAGTACAAGAAGACTGACTCTTCCGACTGTCTATGTTTTGAACCATTCCTGTGACACTAGTTATAGATTCCGATGCTTCACTCCCGGTTTACTGTATCCCTTGGATCTTCTTATTGACGATGAAACACAGAAATTGCATCGGAAGTAAATGGAAAAGGCACAATGCAGTATTAAGTACAAGAAGACTGACTCTTCCTACTGTCTATGTTTGAACCATTCCTGTGACACTAGTTATAGATTCCGATGCTTCACTCCCGGTTTACTGTATCCCTTGGACCTTCTTATTGACGATGAAACACAGAAATTGCATCGGAATTAAATACAAAAGTCACAATGCCGACTTAAGTACAAGAAGACTGACTCTTCTTACTGACTATTATTTGAACCATTCCTGTGACACTAGTTATAGATTCAGATGTTTACTTCAGGTTTACTGTATCCCTCTGACCTTCTTATTGACGATGAAACACAGAAATTGCATCGGAATTAAATCCAAAAGGCACAGTGCCGAATTAAGTACAAGAAGACTGACTCTTCTAAGTGTCTATGATTTGAACCATTCCTGTGACACTAGTTTTAGATTCCGATGCTTCACTGCAGGTTTACTGTATCCCTTGGACCTTCTTATTGACGATGAAACACAGAAATTGCATCGGAATTAAATAATAAGGCACAATGCCGACTTTAGTACAGGAAGTCTGACTCATCTTACTGTCTATGTTTGAACCATTCCTGTGACACTAGTTACAGATTCCGATGCTTCACTCCCGGTTTACTGTATACCTTGGACCTTCTTATTGACGATGAAACACAGAAATTGCATCGGAATTAAATACAAAAGCACAATGCCGACTTAAGTACAAGAAGACTGACTCTTCTTACTGACTATGCTCTGAACCATTCCTGTGACCCTAGTTATAGATTCAGATGCTTCACTTCAGGTTTACTGTATCCCTTGGACCTTCTTATTGACGATGAAACACAGCAATTGCATCGGAATTAAATAGAGAAGGCACAATGCCGACTTAAGTACAAGAAGACTGTCTCTTTCTACTTTCTATGTTTTGTACCGTTCCTGTGACACTAGTTATCGATTCGGATGCATCACTTCAGGTTTACTGTATCCCTCTGACCTTCTCATTGACGATGAAACACAGAAATTGCAACGGAATTAAATACAAAAGGGGCAATGCCGACTTAAGTACAAGAAGACTGACTCTTCTTCTGTCTATGTTTTGAACCATTCCTGTGACACTAGTTATAAATTTCGATGCTTCACTTCAGGTTTACTGTATCCCTTGGACCTTCTTATTGACGATGAAACACAGATATTGCATCGGAATTAAATACAAAAGGCACAATGCCGACTTAAGTACAAGAAGACTGACTCTTCTTACTGACTATGTTTCGAACAATTCCTGTGACACTAGTTATAGATTCAGATGCTTCACTTCAGGTTTACTGTATCCCTCTGACCTTCTTGTTGATGATGGAACACAGAAATTGCATCGGAATTAAATACAAAATGCGCAATGCCGACTTAAGTACAAGAAGACTGTCTCTTCTTACTGACTATGTTTTGATTCATTCCTGTGACACTAGTTATAGAATCCGATGCTTCACTCCAGGATTACTGTATCCCTTGGACCTTCTTATTGACGATGAAACACAGATATTGCATCGGAATTAAATACAAAAGGCACAATGCCGACTTAAGTACAAGAAGACTGACTCCTCTTACTGACTATGCTTTGAACCATTCCTGTGACACTAGTTATAGATTCCGATGCTTAACTCCCAGTTTACTGTATCCCTTGGACCTTCTTATTGAGGATGAAAGACAAAAATTGCATCGGAATTAAATACAAAAGGCACATTGCTGACTTAAGTACAAGAACACTGACTCTTCCTAGAGTCTATGTTTTGAACCATTCCTGTGACACTAGTTATAGATTCCGATGCTTCACTCCAGGTTTGCTGTATCCCTTGGAACTCCTTATTGACAATGAAACATAGAAATTGCATCGGAATTAAATACAAAAGGCACAATGCTGACATAAGTACAAGAAGACTGACTCTTCGTATTGACTATGTTTTGAACCATTCCTGTAACACTAGATATAGATTCCGGTGCCTCACTTCAGGTTTACTGTATCCCTTGGACCTTCTTATTGACGAGGAAACACAGAAATTGCATCGGAATTAAATACAAAAGGCACAATGCCGACTTCAGTACAAGAATACTGACTCTTATTACTGTCTATGTTTTGAACCATCCCTGTGTCACTAGTTATTGATTCCGATGCTTCACTCCAGGTTTTCTGTATCCCTTGGACCTTCTTATTGACGATGAAACACAGAAATTGCATCGGAATTAAATACAAAAAGCACAATGGCGACATAAGTACAAAAATAATGACTCTTCTCACTGACTATGTTTGAACCATTCCTGTGACACTAGTTATAGATTCGGATGCTTCACTTCAGGTTTACTGTATCCCTTGGACCTTCTTAATGACGATTAAACAAAGAAATTGCATCGGAATTGAATACAAAAGGCACAATGCCGACTTAAGTACAAGAAGACTGACTCTTGTTACTGACTATGATTTGAACCATTCCTGTGACACTAGTTATAGATTCCGATGCTTGACTTCAGATTTACTGTATCCCTCTGACCTTCTTATTGACGATGAAACACAGAAATTGCATCGGAATTAATTACTAAAGGCATAATGCCGAATTAAGTACAAGAAGACTGACACTTCTTACTGTCGATGTTTTGAACCATTCCTGTGACACTAGTTATAGATTCCGATGCTACACTACAGGTTTACTATATCCCTTGGACCTTCTTATTGACGATGAAACACAGAAATTGCATAGGATTTAAATAGAAAAGGCACAATGCCGACTTAAGTTCAAGAAGACTGTCTCTTCCTGCTGCCTATGTTTTGAACCACTCCTGTGACACTAGTTATAAATTCCGATGCTGCACGTCAGGTTTACTGTATCCCTCTGACCTTCTTATTGACGATGAAACATAGAAATTGCATCGGAATTAAATACAAAAGGTACAATGCCGACTGAAGTACAAGAAGACTGACTCTTCCCACTGTCTAAGCTTTAAACCATTCCTGTTACACTAGTTATAGATTCCAATGCTTCACTTCAGGTTTACTGTATCCCTTGGACCTTCTTATTGACGATGAAACACAGAAATTGCATCGGAATTAAATACAAAAGGCACAATGCCGACTTAAGTACAAGAATACTGACTCTTCTTACTTTCTATGTTTTAAACCATCCCTGTGACACTAGTTATAGATTCCGATGCTTCACTCCAGGTTTACTGTATCCGTTGGACCTTCTTTTCGACGATGAAACACAGAAATTGCATCTGAATTAAATACAAAAGGCACAATGCCGACTTAAGTACAAGAAAAACTGATTCTTCCCACTGTCTATGTTTTGAACCATTCCTGTGACACTAGTTATAGATTCCGATGCTTCACTTCAGGTTTACTGTATCCCTTGGACCTTCTTATTGACGATGAAACACAGAAATTGCATCGGAATTAAATACAAAAGGCACAATGCCGACTTAAGTACAAGAAGCCTGACACTTCTTACTGACTAAGGTTTGAACCATTCCTGTGACACTAGATATAGATTCCGATGCCTCACTTCAGGTTTACTGTATCCCTTGGACCTTCTTATTGACGATGAAACACAGCAACTGCATCGGAATTAAATAGAGATGGCACAATGCCGACTTAAGTAAAAGAAGACTGACTCTTCTCCTGTCTATGTTTCGAACCATTCCTGTGACACTAGTTATAGATTCCGATGCTTCACTCCAGGTTTACTGTATCCCTTGGACCTTCTTATTGACGATGAAACACAGAAATTGCATCGGAATTTTAAAAAAAAACGCACAATGCCGACTTAAGTACAAGAAGACTGACTCCTCTTACTGACTATGTTTGAACCATTCCTGTGACACTAGTTATAGATTCCGATGCTTCACTTGAGGTTTACTGTATCATTCTGACCTACTTATTAACGATGAAACACAGAAATTGCATCGGAATTAAATAGAAAAAGCACAATGTTGACTTAAGTACAAGAAGACTGACTCTTCCTACTGTCTATGTTTTGAACCATTCCTGTGACACTAATTGTAGATTCCGATGCTTCACTACAAATTTACTGTATTCCTCTGACCTTCATTTTGACGATGAAGCACAGAAATTGCATCGGAATTAAGAAAAAAGGCACAATGCCGACTTAAGTACAACAAGACTGACTCTTCCTACTGTCTATGTTTTGAACCATTCCTGTGACACTAGTTATAGATTCCGATGCTTCACGTCAGGTTTACTGTATCCCTTGGACCTCCTTAATGACGATGAAACACAGAAATTGCATCGGAATTAAATACAAAAGGCACAATGCCGACATTAGTACAAGAAGACTGACTGTTCTTACTGACTATAATTTGAACCATTCCTGTGACACTAGTTATAGATTCCGGTGCTTCACTTCAGGTTTACTGTATCCCTTGGACCTTCTTATTGACGATCAAACACAGAAATTGCATCGGAATTAAATACAAAAGGCACAATGCCGACTTACGTACAACAAGACTGACTCTTCTTACTGACAATGTTTTGAACCATTCCTGTGACACTAGTTATAGATTCCGATGCTTCACTTGAGGTTTACTGTATCCCTCTGACCTTCTTATTGACGATGAAACACAGAAATTTCATCGGAATTAAATACAAAAGGCACAATGCCGAATGAAGTACAAGAAGACTGACTCTTCTTACTGTCTATGTTTTGAACCATTCATGTGACACTAGTTATAGATTCTGATGTTTCACTCCAGGTTTACTGTATCCCTTGGACCTTCTTATTGACGATGAAACACAGAAATTGCATCGGAATTAAATACAAAGGGCACAATGCCGACTTAAGTACAAGAAGACCGACTCTTCTTACTGACTATGTTTTGAACCATTCATGTGACACTAGTTATAGATTACGGTGCTTCACTTCAGGTTCACTGTATCCCTTGGACCTTCTTATTGACGATGAAACACAGAAATTGCATCGGAATTAAATACAAAGGGCACAATGCCGACTTAAGTACAAGAACACTGACTCTTCTTACTGACTATGTTTTGAACCATTCCTGTGACACTAGTTATAGATTCCCATGCTTCACTTCAGATTTACTGTATCCCTCTGACCATCATATTGACGATGAAACACAGAAATAGCATTGGAATTAAATAAAAAAGACACAATGCCGACTTAAGTAAAGAAGACTGACTCTTCTTACTGTCTATGTTTTGAACCATTCCTGTGACACAAGTTATAGATTCCGATGCTTCACTCCAGGTTTACTGTATCCCTTGGACCTTCTTATTGACGATGAAACACAGAAATTGCATCGAAATTAAATAAAAAAGTCACAATGCCGACTTAAGTAAAGAAGACTGACTCTTCTTACTGTCTATGTTTTGAACCATTCCTGTGACACAAGTTATAGATTCCGATGCTTCACTCCAGGTTTACTATATACCTTGGACCTTTTATTTACGATGAAATACAGAAATTGCATCGGAATTAAATAAAAAAGGCACAATGCCGACTTAAGTACAAGAACACTGACTCTTCCTAGAGTCTATGTTTTGAGCCATTCCTTTGACACTAGTTATAGATTCCGATGCTTCACTTCAGGTTTACTGTATACCACTGACCTTCGTATTGACGATGAAACACAGAAATTGCATCGGAATTAAATACAAAAGGCACAATGCCGACTTAAGTACAAGAAGACTGACTCTTCCCACTGTCTATATTTTGAACCATTCCTGTGACACTAGTTATAGATTCCGATGCTTCACCTCAGGTTTTCTGTATCCCTTGGACCTTCTTATTGACGATGAAACACAGAAATTGCTTCGGAATTAAATACAAAAGCACAATGCCGACTTAAGTACAAGAAGACTGTCTCTTCTTAACGACTATGTTTTGAACCACTCCTGTGGCACTAGTTATAGACTCTGATGCTTCACTTCAGGTTTACTGTATCCCTTGGACGTTCTTATTGGAGACGAAACACAGAAATAGCATCGGAATGAAATACAAAAGGCAAAATGCCGACTGAAGTGCAAGAATACTGACTTTTCTTATTGTCTATGTTTTGAACCATCCCTGTGACACTTGTTATAGATTCCGAAGCTTCACTCCAGGTTTACTGTATCCCTTTGACCTTCTTATTGACGATGAGACACAGAAATTGCATCGGAATTAAATACAAAAGGCACAATGCCGACTTTAGTACAAGAAGACTGGCTCTTCTTACTGACTATGTTTTGAACCCTTCCTGTGACACTAGTTATAGGTTCCGATGATTCACTTCAGATTTACTGTATCCCTCTGACGTTCTTATTGACGATGAAACACAGAAATTGCGTCGGTATTAAATACAAAAGGCACAATGCCGAATTAAGTACAAGAAGACTGACTCTTCTTACTGACTATGCTTTGAACCATACCTGTGACACTAGTTATAGATTCCGATGCTTCACTTCAGGTTTACTGTATCCCTTGGACCATCTTATTGACGATGAAACACAGCAATTGCATCGGAATTAAATAGAGAAGGCACAATGCCGACTTAAGTACAAGAAGACTGACTCTTCCCACTTTCTATGTTTTGTACCATTCCTGTGACACTAGTTATAGATTCAGATGCTTCACTTCAGGTTTACTGTATCCCTCTGACCTTCTCACTGACGATGAAAGACAGAAATTGCAACGGAATTAAATACAAAAGGGACAATGCCGTCTTAAGTAAAAGAAGACTGACTCTTCTTCTGTCTATGATTTGAACCATTCCTGTGTCACTAGTTATAAATTTCGATGCTTCACTTCAGGTTTACTGTATCCCTTGGACCTTCTTGTTGACGATGTAACGCAGAAATTGCATCGGAATTACATACAAAAGACACAATGCCGACTTAAGTACAAGAAGACTGACTCTTCTTACTGACTATGTTTTGAACCATTCCTGTGACACTAGTTATAGATTCAGATGCTTCACTTCAGGTTTTCTGTATCCCTCTGACCTTCTTATTGACGATGAAACACAGAAATAACTCCATAAATAAATCCAAAAGGCACAGTGCCGAATTAAGTACAAGAAGACTGACTCTTCTTAGTGTCTATGATTTGAACCATTCCTGTGACACTAGTTATAGATTCCGATGCTTCACTCCAGGTTTACTGTACCCCTTGGATCTTCTTTTTACAATGAAACACAGAAATTGCATCGGAATTTAACACAAAAGGCACAATGGCGACTTAAGTACAAGAAGACCCGACTCTTCTTACTGAATATGTTTGAACCATTTCTGTGACACTAGTTACAGATTCCGATGCTTCACTCCCGGTTTACAGTATCCCTTGGACCTTCTTATTGACGATGAAACACAGAAATTGTATCGGAATTAAATACAAAAGGCACAATGCCGACTTAAGTACAAGAAGCCTGACTCTTCTTACTGACTATGCTTTGAACCATTCCTGTGACACTAGTTATAGATTCCGATGCTTCACTTCAGGTTTACTGTATCCCTTGGACCTTCTTATTGACGATGAAACACAGAAATTGCATCGGAATTAAATAGAAAAGTCATAATGCTGACATAAGTACAAGAAGACTGACTCTTCTTACTGACTATGTTTTGAACCATTCCTGTGTCACTAGATATAGATTCAGATGCTTCACTTCAGGTTTACTGTATCCCTTGGACCTTCTTATTGACGATGAAACACAGCAATTGCATCGGAATTAAATAGAGAAGGCACAACGCCGACTTAAGTACAAGAAGACTGACTTTTCCCACTTTCTATGATTTGTACAATTCCTGTGACACTAGTTATAGATTCGGATGCTTCACTTCAGGTTTACTGCATCCCTCTGACCTTCTCATTGACGATGAAACACAGAAATTGCAACGGAATTAAATCCAAAATGGACAATGCCGACTTGAGTAAAAGAAGACTGATTCTTCTTCTGTCTATGCTTTGAACCATTCCTGTGTCACTAGTTATAGATTCCGATGCTTCACTTCAGATTTACTGTATCCCTCTGACGTTCTTATTGACGATGAAACACAGTAATTGCGTCGGGATTAAATACAAAACTCACAATGCTGACATAAGTACAAGAAGACTGACTCTTCTTACTGACTATGTTTGAACCATTCCTGTACCACTAGTTATAGATTCTGATGCTTCACTTCAGGTTTACTGTATCCCTTGGACCTTCTTATTGACGATGAAACACAGAAATTGCATCGGAATTAAATACAAAAGGCACAATGCCGACTTAAGTACAAGAACACTGACTCTTCTTACTGACTATGTTTTGAACCATTCCTGTGACACTAGTTATAGATTCCGATGCTTCACTTCAGATTTACTGTATCCCTCTGACCATCATATTGACGATGAAACACAGAAATTGCATTGGAATTAAATACTAAATGCTCAATGCCGAATTAAGTACAAGAAGACTGACTGTTCTTACTGTCGATGTTTGAACCATTCCTGTGACACTAGTTATAGACTCCGATGCTTCACTCCAGGTTTACTGTATCCGTTGGACCTCCTTAATGACAATGAAACACAGAAATTGCATCGGAATTAAATACAAAAGGCACAATGCCGACATAAGTACAAGAAGACTGACTGTTCTTACTGACTATAATTTGAACCATTCCTGTGACACTAGTTATAGATTCCGGTGCTTCACTTCAGGTTTACTGTATCCCTTGTACCTTCTTATTGACGATGAAACACAGAAATTGCATCGGAATCAAATACAAAAGGCACAATGCCGACTTACGTACAACAAGACTGACTCTTCTTACTGACAATGTTTTGAGCCATTCCTGTGACACTAGTTATAGATTCCGATGCTTCACTTGAGGTTTACTGTATCCCTCTGACCTTCTTATTGACGATGAAACACACAAATTTCATCGGAATTAAATACAAAAGGCACAATGCAGAATGAAGTACAAGAAGACTGACTCTTCTTACTGTCTATGTTTTGAACCATTCATGTGACACTAGTTATAGATTCTGATGTTTCACTCCAGGTTTACTGTATCCCTTGGACCTTCTTATTGACGATGAAACACAGAAATTGCATCGGAATTAAATACAAAGGGCACAATGCCGACTTAAGTACAAGAAGACCGACTCTTCTTACTGACTATGTTTTGAACCATTCATGTGACACTCTTTATAGATTACGGTGCTTCACTTCAGGTTCACTGTATCCCTTGAACCTTCTTATTGACGATGAAACACAGAAATTGCATCGGAATTAAATACGAAAGGCACAATGCCGACTTAGTACAAGAAGACTGACTCTTCTTACTGACTATGTTTTGAACCATTCCTGTACCACTAGTTATAGATTCTGATGCTTCACTTCAGGTTTACTGTATCCCTTGGATCTTCTTATTGACGATGAAACACAGAAATTGCATCGGAATTAAATACAAAAGGCACAATGCCGACTTAAGTACAAGAACACTGACTCTTCTTACTGACTATGTTTTGAACCATTCCTGTGACACTAGTTATAGATTCCGATGCTTCACTTCAGATTTACTGTATCCCTCTGACCATCATATTGACGATGAAACACAGAAATTGCATTGGAATTAAATACTAAAGGCTCAATGCCGAATTAAGTACAAGAAGACTGACTCTTCTTACTGTAGATGTTTTGAACCATTCCTGTGACACTAGTTATAGATTCCGATGCTTCACTCCAGGTTTACTGAATCCCTTGGGCCTTCTTATTGACGATGAAACACAGAAATTGCATCGAGATTAAATAAAAAAGGCACAATGCCGACTCAAGTACAAGAAGACTGACTCTTCTTACTGTCTATGTTTTGAACCATTCCTGTGACACAAGTTATAGATTCCGATGCTTCACTCCAGGTTTACTATATACCTTGGACCTTCTTATTTACGATGAAATACAGAAATTGCATCGGAATTAAATAAAAAAGGCACAATGCCGACTTAAGTACAAGAACACTGACTCTTCCTAGAGTCTATGTTTTGAGCCATTCCTTTGACACTAGTTATAGATTCCGATGCTTCACTTCAGGTTTACTGTATACCACTGACCTTCGTATTGACGATGAAACACAGAAATTGCATCGGAATTAAATACAAAAGGCACAATGCCGACTTAAGTACAAGAAGACTGACTCTTCCCACTGTCTATATTTTGAACCATTCCTGTGACACTAGTTATAGATTCCGATGCTTCACCTCAGGTTTTCTGTATCCCTTGGACCTTCTTATTGACGATGAAACACAGAAATTGCTTCGGAATTAAATACAAAAGCACAATGCCGACTTAAGTACAAGAAGACTGTCTCTTCTTAACGACTATGTTTTGAACCACTCCTGTGGCACTAGTTATAGACTCTGATGCTTCACTTCAGGTTTACTGTATCCCTTGGACGTTCTTATTGGAGACGAAACACAGAAATAGCATCGGAATGAAATACAAAAGGCAAAATGCCGACTGAAGTGCAAGAATACTGACTTTTCTTATTGTCTATGTTTTGAACCATCCCTGTGACACTTGTTATAGATTCCGAAGCTTCACTCCAGGTTTACTGTATCCCTTTGACCTTCTTATTGATGATGAGACACAGAAATTGCATCGGAATTAAATACAAAAGGCACAATGCCGACTTTAGTACAAGAAGACTGGCTCTTTTTACTGACTATGTTTTGAACCCTTCCTGTGACACTAGTTATAGGTTCCGATGATTCACTTCAGATTTACTGTATCCCTCTGACGTTCTTATTGACGATGAAACACAGAAATTGCGTCGGTATTAAATACAAAAGGCACAATGCCGAATTAAGTACAAGAAGACTGACTCTTCTTACTGACTATGCTTTGAACCATACCTGTGACACTAGTTATAGATTCCGATGCTTCACTTCAGGTTTACTGTATCCCTTGGACCATCTTATTGACGATGAAACACAGCAATTGCATCGGAATTAAATAGAGAAGGCACAATGCCGACTTAAGTACAAGAAGACTGACTCTTCCCACTTTCTATGTTTTGTACCATTCCTGTGACACTAGTTATAGATTCAGATGCTTCACTTCAGGTTTACTGTATCCCTCTGACCTTCTCACTGACGATGAAAGACAGAAATTGCAACGGAATTAAATACAAAAGGGACAATGCCGACTTAAGTAAAAGAAGACTGACTCTTCTTCTGTCTATGATTTGAACCATTCCTGTGTCACTAGTTATAAATTTCGATGCTTCACTTCAGGTTTACTGTATCCCTTGGACCTTCTTGTTGACGATGTAACGCAGAAATTGCATCGGAATTACATACAAAAGACACAATGCCGACTTAAGTACAAGAAGACTGACTCTTCTTACTGACTATGTTTTGAACCATTCCTGTGACACTAGTTATAGATTCAGATGCTTCACTTCAGGTTTTCTGTATCCCTCTGACCTTCTTATTGACGATGAAACACAGAAATAACTCCATAAATAAATCCAAAAGGCACAGTGCCGAATTAAGTACAAGAAGACTGACTCTTCTTAGTGTCTATGATTTGAACCATTCCTGTGACACTAGTTATAGATTCCGATGCTTCACTCCAGGTTTACTGTACCCCTTGGATCTTCTTTTTACAATGAAACACAGAAATTGCATCGGAATTTAACACAAAAGGCACAATGGCGACTTAAGTACAAGAAGACCCGACTCTTCTTACTGAATATGTTTGAACCATTTCTGTGACACTAGTTACAGATTCCGATGCTTCACTCCCGGTTTACAGTATCCCTTGGACCTTCTTATTGACGATGAAACACAGAAATTGTATCGGAATTAAATACAAAAGGCACAATGCCGACTTAAGTACAAGAAGCCTGACTCTTCTTACTGACTATGCTTTGAACCATTCCTGTGACACTAGTTATAGATTCCGATGCTTCACTTCAGGTTTACTGTATCCCTTGGACCTTCTTATTGACGATGAAACACAGAAATTGCATCGGAATTAAATAGAAAAGTCATAATGCTGACATAAGTACAAGAAGACTGACTCTTCTTACTGACTATGTTTTGAACCATTCCTGTGTCACTAGATATAGATTCAGATGCTTCACTTCAGGTTTACTGTATCCCTTGGACCTTCTTATTGACGATGAAACACAGCAATTGCATCGGAATTAAATAGAGAAGGCACAACGCCGACTTAAGTACAAGAAGACTGACTTTTCCCACTTTCTATGATTTGTACAATTCCTGTGACACTAGTTATAGATTCGGATGCTTCACTTCAGGTTTGCTGCATCCCTCTGACCTTCTCATTGACGATGAAACACAGAAATTGCAACGGAATTAAATCCAAAATGGACAATGCCGACTTGAGTAAAAGAAGACTGATTCTTCTTCTGTCTATGCTTTGAACCATTCCTGTGTCACTAGTTATAGATTCCGATGCTTCACTTCAGATTTACTGTATCCCTCTGACGTTCTTATTGACGATGAAACACAGTAATTGCGTCGGGATTAAATACAAAACTCACAATGCTGACATAAGTACAAGAAGACTGACTCTTCTTACTGACTATGTTTGAACCATTCCTGTACCACTAGTTATAGATTCTGATGCTTCACTTCAGGTTTACTGTATCCCTTGGACCTTCTTATTGACGATGAAACACAGAAATTGCATCGGAATTAAATACAAAAGGCACAATGCCGACTTAAGTACAAGAACACTGACTCTTCTTACTGACTATGTTTTGAACCATTCCTGTGACACTAGTTATAGATTCCGATGCTTCACTTCAGATTTACTGTATCCCTCTGACCATCATATTGACGATGAAACACAGAAATTGCATTGGAATTAAATACTAAATGCTCAATGCCGAATTAAGTACAAGAAGACTGACTGTTCTTACTGTCGATGTTTGAACCATTCCTGTGACACTAGTTATAGACTCCGATGCTTCACTCCAGGTTTACTGTATCCGTTGGACCTCCTTGATGACAATGAAACACAGAAATTGCATCGGAATTAAATACAAAAGGCACAATGCCGACATAAGTACAAGAAGACTGACTGTTCTTACTGACTATAATTTGAACCATTCCTGTGACACTAGTTATAGATTCCGGTGCTTCACTTCAGGTTTACTGTATCCCTTGTACCTTCTTATTGACGATGAAACACAGAAATTGCATCGGAATCAAATACAAAAGGCACAATGCCGACTTACGTACAACAAGACTGACTCTTCTTACTGACAATGTTTTGAGCCATTCCTGTGACACTAGTTATAGATTCCGATGCTTCACTTGAGGTTTAATGTATCCCTCTGACCTTCTTATTGACGATGAAACACACAAATTTCATCGGAATTAAATACAAAAGGCACAATGCCGAATGAAGTACAAGAAGACTGACTCTTCTTACTGTCTATGTTTTGAACCATTCATGTGACACTAGTTATAGATTCTGATGTTTCACTCCAGGTTTACTGTATCCCTTGGACCTTCTTATTGACGATGAAACACAGAAATTGCATCGGAATTAAATACAAAGGGCACAATGCCGACTTAAGTACAAGAAGACCGACTCTTCTTACTGACTATGTTTTGAACCATTCATGTGACACTCTTTATAGATTACGGTGCTTCACTTCAGGTTCACTGTATCCCTTGGACCTTCTTATTGACGATGAAACACAGAAATTGCATCGGAATTAAATACGAAAGGCACAATGCCGACTTAGTACAAGAAGACTGACTCTTCTTACTGACTATGTTTTGAACCATTCCTGTACCACTAGTTATAGATTCTGATGCTTCACTTCAGGTTTACTGTATCCCTTGGATCTTCTTATTGACGATGAAACACAGAAATTGCATCGGAATTAAATACAAAAGGCACAATGCCGACTTAGGTACAAGAACACTGACTCTTCTTACTGACTATGTTTTGAACCATTCCTGTGACACTAGTTATAGATTCCGATGCTTCACTTCAGATTTACTGTATCCCTCTGACCATCATATTGACGATGAAACACAGAAATTGCATTGGAATTAAATACTAAAGGCTCAATGCCGAATTAAGTACAAGAAGACTGACTCTTCTTACTGTAGATGTTTTGAACCATTCCTGTGACACTAGTTATAGATTCCGATGCTTCACTCCAGGTTTACTGAATCCCTTGGGCCTTCTTATTGACGATGAAACACAGAAATTGCATCGAGATTAAATAAAAAAGGCACAATGCCGACTTAAGTACAAGAAGACTGACTCTTCTTACTGTCTATGTTTTGAACCATTCCTGTGACACAAGTTATAGATTCCGATGCTTCACTCCAGGTTTACTATATACCTTGGACCTTCTTATTTACGATGAAATACAGAAATTGCATCGGAATTAAATAAAAAAGGCACAATGCCGACTTAAGTACAAGAACACTGACTCTTCCTAGAGTCTATGTTTTGAGCCATTCCTTTGACACTAGTTATAGATTCCGATGCTTCACTTCAGGTTTACTGTATACCACTGACCTTCGTATTGACGATGAAACACAGAAATTGCATCGGAATTAAATACAAAAGGCACAATGCCGACTTAAGTACAAGAAGACTGACTCTTCCCACTGTCTATATTTTGAACCATTCCTGTGACACTAGTTATAGATTCCGATGCTTCACCTCAGGTTTTCTGTATCCCTTGGACCTTCTTATTGACGATGAAACACAGAAATTGCTTCGGAATTAAATACAAAAGCACAATGCCGACTTAAGTACAAGAAGACTGTCTCTTCTTAACGACTATGTTTTGAACCACTCCTGTGGCACTAGTTATAGACTCTGATGCTTCACTTCAGGTTTACTGTATCCCTTGGACGTTCTTATTGGAGACGAAACACAGAAATAGCATCGGAATGAAATACAAAAGGCAAAATGCCGACTGAAGTGCAAGAATACTGACTTTTCTTATTGTCTATGTTTTGAACCATCCCTGTGACACTTGTTATAGATTCCGAAGCTTCACTCCAGGTTTACTGTATCCCTTTGACCTTCTTATTGACGATGAGACACAGAAATTGCATCGGAATTAAATACAAAAGGCACAATGCCGACTTTAGTACAAGAAGACTGGCTCTTCTTACTGACTATGTTTTGAACCCTTCCTGTGACACTAGTTATAGGTTCCGATGATTCACTTCAGATTTACTGTATCCCTCTGACGTTCTTATTGACGATGAAACACAGAAATTGCGTCGGTATTAAATACAAAAGGCACAATGCCGAATTAAGTACAAGAAGACTGACTCTTCTTACTGACTATGCTTTGAACCATACCTGTGACACTAGTTATAGATTCCGATGCTTCACTTCAGGTTTACTGTATCCCTTGGACCATCTTATTGACGATGAAACACAGCAATTGCATCGGAATTAAATAGAGAAGGCACAATGCCGACTTAAGTACAAGAAGACTGACTCTTCCCACTTTCTATGTTTTGTACCATTCCTGTGACACTAGTTATAGATTCAGATGCTTCACTTCATGTTTACTGTATCCCTCTGACCTTCTCACTGACGATGAAAGACAGAAATTGCAACGGAATTAAATACAAAAGGGACAATGCCGACTTAAGTAAAAGAAGACTGACTCTTCTTCTGTCTATGATTTGAACCATTCCTGTGTCACTAGTTATAAATTTCGATGCTTCACTTCAGGTTTACTGTATCCCTTGGACCTTCTTGTTGACGATGTAACGCAGAAATTGCATCGGAATTACATACAAAAGACACAATGCCGACTTAAGTACAAGAAGACTGACTCTTCTTACTGACTATGTTTTGAACCATTCCTGTGACACTAGTTATAGATTCAGATGCTTCACTTCAGGTTTTCTGTATCCCTCTGACCTTCTTATTGACGATGAAACACAGAAATAACTCCATAAATAAATCCAAAAGGCACAGTGCCGAATTAAGTACAAGAAGACTGACTCTTCTTAGTGTCTATGATTTGAACCATTCCTGTGACACTAGTTATAGATTCCGATGCTTCACTCCAGGTTTACTGTACCCCTTGGATCTTCTTTTTACAATGAAACACAGAAATTGCATCGGAATTTAACACAAAAGGCACAATGGCAACTTAAGTACAAGAAGACCCGACTCTTCTTACTGAATATGTTTGAACCATTTCTGTGACACTAGTTACAGATTCCGATGCTTCACTCCCGGTTTACAGTATCCCTTGGACCTTCTTATTGACGATGAAACACAGAAATTGTATCGGAATTAAATACAAAAGGCACAATGCCGACTTAAGTACAAGAAGCCTGACTCTTCTTACTGACTATGCTTTGAACCATTCCTGTGACACTAGTTATAGATTCCGATGCTTCACTTCAGGTTTACTGTATCCCTTGGACCTTCTTATTGACGATGAAACACAGAAATTGCATCGGAATTAAATAGAAAAGTCATAATGCTGACATAAGTACAAGAAGACTGACTCTTCTTACTGACTATGTTTTGAACCATTCCTGTGTCACTAGATATAGATTCAGATGCTTCACTTCAGGTTTACTGTATCCCTTGGACCTTCTTATTGACGATGAAACACAGCAATTGCATCGGAATTAAATAGAGAAGGCACAACGCCGACTTAAGTACAAGAAGACTGACTTTTCCCACTTTCTATGATTTGTACAATTCCTGTGACACTAGTTATAGATTCGGATGCTTCACTTCAGGTTTACTGCATCCCTCTGACCTTCTCATTGACGATGAAACACAGAAATTGCAACGGAATTAAATCCAAAATGGACAATGCCGACTTGAGTAAAAGAAGACTGATTCTTCTTCTGTCTATGCTTTGAACCATTCCTGTGTCACTAGTTATAGATTCCGATGCTTCACTTCAGATTTACTGTATCCCTCTGACGTTCTTATTGACGATGAAACACAGTAATTGCGTCGGGATTAAATACAAAACTCACAATGCTGACATAAGTACAAGAAGACTGACTCTTCTTACTGACTATGTTTGAACCATTCCTGTACCACTAGTTATAGATTCTGATGCTTCACTTCAGGTTTACTGTATCCCTTGGACCTTCTTATTGACGATGAAACACAGAAATTGCATCGGAATTAAATACAAAAGGCACAATGCCGACTTAAGTACAAGAACACTGACTCTTCTTACTGACTATGTTTTGAACCATTCCTGTGACACTAGTTATAGATTCCGATGCTTCACTTCAGATTTACTGTATCCCTCTGACCATCATATTGACGATGAAACACAGAAATTGCATTGGAATTAAATACTAAATGCTCAATGCCGAATTAAGTACAAGAAGACTGACTGTTCTTACTGTCGATGTTTGAACCATTCCTGTGACACTAGTTATAGACTCCGATGCTTCACTCCAGGTTTACTGTATCCGTTGGACCTCCTTAATGACAATGAAACACAGAAATTGCATCGGAATTAAATACAAAAGGCACAATGCCGACATAAGTACAAGAAGACTGACTGTTCTTACTGACTATAATTTGAACCATTCCTGTGACACTAGTTATAGATTCCGGTGCTTCACTTCAGGTTTACTGTATCCCTTGTACCTTCTTATTGACGATGAAACACAGAAATTGCATCGGAATCAAATACAAAAGGCACAATGCCGACTTACGTACAACAAGACTGACTCTTCTTACTGACAATGTTTTGAGCCATTCCTGTGACACTAGTTATAGATTCCGATGCTTCACTTGAGGTTTACTGTATCCCTCTGACCTTCTTATTGACGATGAAACACACAAATTTCATCGGAATTAAATACAAAAGGCACAATGCCGAATGAAGTACAAGAAGACTGACTCTTCTTACTGTCTATGTTTTGAACCATTCATGTGACACTAGTTATAGATTCTGATGTTTCACTCCAGGTTTACTGTATCCCTTGGACCTTCTTATTGACGATGAAACACAGAAATTGCATCGGAATTAAATACAAAGGGCACAATGCCGACTTAAGTACAAGAAGACCGACTCTTCTTACTGACTATGCTTTGAACCATTCATGTGACACTCTTTATAGATTACGGTGCTTCACTTCAGGTTCACTGTATCCCTTGGACCTTCTTATTGACGATGAAACACAGAAATTGCATCGGAATTAAATACGAAAGGCACAATGCCGACTTAGTACAAGAAGACTGACTCTTCTTACTGACTATGTTTTGAACCATTCCTGTACCACTAGTTATAGATTCTGATGCTTCACTTCAGGTTTACTGTATCCCTTGGATCTTCTTATTGACGATGAAACACAGAAATTGCATCGGAATTAAATACAAAAGGCACAATGCCGACTTAAGTACAAGAACACTGACTCTTCTTACTGACTATGTTTTGAACCATTCCTGTGACACTAGTTATAGATTCCGATGCTTCACTTCAGATTTACTGTATCCCTCTGACCATCATATTGACGATGAAACACAGAAATTGCATTGGAATTAAATACTAAAGGCTCAATGCCGAATTAAGTACAAGAAGACTGACTCTTCTTACTGTAGATGTTTTGAACCATTCCTGTGACACTAGTTATAGATTCCGATGCTTCACTCCAGGTTTACTGAATCCCTTGGGCCTTCTTATTGACGATGAAACACAGAAATTGCATCGAGATTAAATAAAAAAGGCACAATGCCGACTTAAGTACAAGAAGACTGACTCTTCTTACTGTCTATGTTTTGAACCATTCCTGTGACACAAGTTATAGATTCCGATGCTTCACTCCAGGTTTACTATATACCTTGGACCTTCTTATTTACGATGAAATACAGAAATTGCATCGGAATTAAATAAAAAAGGCACAATGCCGACTTAAGTACAAGAACACTGACTCTTCCTAGAGTCTATGGTTTGAACCATTCCTGTGACACTAGTTATAGATTCCGATGCTTCACTTCAGGTTTACTGTATACCACTGACCTTCGTATTGACGATGAAACACAGAAATTGCATCGGAATTAAATACAAAAGGCACAATGCCAACTTAAGTACAAGAAGACTGACTCTTCCCACTGTCTATGTTTTGAACCATTCCTGTGACACTAGTTATAGATTCCGATGCTTCACCTCAGGTTTTCTGTATCCCTTGGACCTTCTTATGGACGATGAAACACAGAAATTGCTTCGGAATTAAATACAAAAGCACAATGCCGACTTAAGTACAAGAAGACTGTCTCTTCTTAACGACTATGTTTTGAACCACTCCTGTGGCACTAGTTATAGACTCTGATGCTTCACTTCTGGTTTACTGTATCCCTTGGACGTTCTTATTGGAGACGAAACACAGAAATAGCATCGGAATGAAATACAAAAGGAACAATGCCGACTGAAGTGCAAGAATACTGACTCTTCTTATTGTCTATGTTTTGAACCATCCCTGTGACACTTGTTATAGATTCCGAAGCTTCACTCCAGGTTTACTGTATCCCTTCGACCTTCTTATTGACGATGAAACTCAGAAATTGCATCGGAATTAAATACAAAAGGCACAATGCCGACTTTAGTACAAGAAGACTGGCTCTTCTTACTGACTATGTTTTGAACCCTTCCTGTGACACTAGTTATAGATTCCGATGATTCTCTTCAGATTTACTGTATCCCTCTGACGTTTTTATTGACGATGAAACACAGAAATTGAGTCGGTATTAAATACAAAAGGCACAATGCCGAATTATGTACAAGAAGACTGACTCTTCTTACTGTCTATGTTTTGAACCATTCCTGTGACACTAGTAATAGATTCCGATGCTACACTCTAGGTTTACTGCATCCCTCGTACTTTCTTATTGACGATGAAACACAGAAATTGCTTCAGAATTAAATAAATAAGGCACAATGCCGACTTAAGTACAAGAAGACAGACTCATCTTACTGTCTATGTTTTGAACCATTCCTGTGACACTAGTTACAGATTCCGATGCTTCACTTCCGGTTTACTGTATCCCTTGGACCTTCTTATTGACGATGAAACACAGAAATTGCATCGGAATTAAATACAAAATGCACAATGCCGACTTAAGTACAAGAAGACTGACTCTTCTTACTGACTATGCTTTGAACCATTCCTGTGACACTAGTTATAGATTCCGATGCTTCACTTCAGCTTTACTGTATCCCTTGGACCATCTTATTGACGATGAAACACAGCAATTGCATCATAATTAAATAGAGAAGGCACAATGCCGACTTAAGTACAAGAAGACTGACTCTTCCCACTTTCTATGTTTTTTACCATTCCTGTGACACTAGTTATAGATTCGGATGCTTCACTTCAGGTTTACTGTATCCCTCTGACCTTCTCACTGACGATGAAAGACAGAAATTGCAACGGAATTAAATACAAAAGGGACAATGCCGACTTAAGTAAAAGAAGACTGACTCTTCTTCTGTCTATGTTTTGAACCATTCCTGTGTCACTAGTTATAAATTTCGATGTTTCACTTCAGGTTTACTGTACCCCTTGGACCTTCTTGTTGACGATGAAACACAGAAATTGCATCGGAATTACATACAAAAGGCACAACGCCGACTTAAGTACAAGAAGACTGACTCTTCTTACTGACTATGTTTTGAACCATTCCTGTGACACTAGTTATAGATTCAGATGCTTCACTTCAGGTTTTCTGTATCCCTCTGACCTTCTTATTGACGATGAATCACAGAAATAACTCCATAAATAAATCCAAAAGGCACAGTGCCGAATTAAGTACAAGAAGACTGACTCTTCTTAGTGTCTATGATTTGAACCATTCCTGTGACACTAGTTATAGATTCCGATGCTTCACTCCAGGTTTACTGTACCCCTTGGATCTTCTTTTTACAATGAAACACAGAAATTGCATCGGAATTTAACACAAAAGGCACAATGGCGACTTAAGTACAAGAAGACCCGACTCTTCTTACTGAATGTGTTTCAACCATTCCTGTGACTCTAGTTATAGATTCCGATGCTTCACTTCAAATTTACTGTATCCCTCTGACGTTCTTATTGACGATGAAACACAGTAATTGCGCCGGAATTAAATACAAAAGGCACAATGCCGAATTAAGTACAAGAAGACTGACTCTTCTTACTGTCTATGTTTGGAACCATTCCTGTGACACTAGTAATAGATTCCGATGCCTCACTCTAGGTTTACTATATCCCTTGGACCTTAATATTGACGATGAAACACAGAAATTGCACCGGAATTAAATACAAAAGGCACAATGCCGACTTAAGTACAAGAAGCCTGACTCTTCTTACTGACTATGTTTGAACCATTCCTCTGACACTAGTTACAGATTCCGATGCTTCACTCCCGGTTTACAGTATCCCTTGGACCTTCTTATTGACGATGAAACACAGAAATTGTATCGGAATTAAATACAAAAGGCACAATGCCGACTTAAGTACAAGAAGCTTGACTCTTCTTACTGACTATGCTTTGAACCATTCCTCTGACACTAGTTATAGATTCCGATGCTTCACTTCAGGTTTACTGTATCCCTTGGACCTTATTATTGACGATGAAACACAGAAATTGCATCGGAATTAAATACAAAAGTCACAATGCCAACTTAAGTACAAGAAGACTGACTCTTCTTACTGACTATGTTTTGAACCATTCCTGTGTCACTAGATATAGATTCAGATGCTTCACTTCATGTTTACTGTATCCCTCGGACCTTCTTATTGACGATGAAACACAGAAATTGCATCGGAATTAAATCCAAAAGGCCCAGTGCCGAATTAAGTACAAGAAGACTGACTCTTCTTAGTGTCTATGATTTGAACCATTCCTGTGACACTAGTTTTAGATTCCGATGCTTCACTGCAGGTTTACTGTATCCCTTGGACCTTCTTATTGACGATGAAACACAGAAATTGCATAGGAATTAGATAATAAAGGCACAATGCCGACTTTAGTACAAGAAGACTGACTCTTCTCACTGACTATGTTTTGAACCATTCCTGTGACACAAGTTATAGATTCCGATGCTTCACTTCAGATTTACTGTATCCCTCTGACGTTCTTATTGACGATGAAACATAGAAATTGCGTCGGAATTAAATACAAAAGGCACAATGCCGAATTAAGTACGAGAAGACTGACTCTTCTTACTGTCTATGATTTGAACCATTCCTGTGACACTAGTAGTAGATTCCGATGCATCACTCTAGGTTTACTGTATCCCTTGGACCTTCTTATTGACGATGAAACACACAAATTGCATCGGAATTAAATAAATAAGGCACAATGCCGACTTTAGTACAAGAAGACTGACTCATCGTACTGTCTATGCTTTGAACCAATCCTGTGACACTAGTTATAGATTCCGATGCTTCACTTCAGATTTACTGTATCCCTCTGACCTTCATATTGACGATGAAACACAGAAATTGCATTGGAATTAAATACTAAGAGCTCAATGCCGAATTAAGTACAAGAAGACTGACTCTTCTTACTGTCGATGTTTTGAATTATTCCTGTGACACTAGTTATAGATTCCGATGATTCACTCCAGGTTTACTGTATCCCTTGGACCTTCTTATTGACGATGAAACACAGAAATTGCATAGGAATTAAATACAAAAGGCACAATGCCGACTTTAGTACAAGAAGACTGACCCTTCTCACTGACTATGTTTTGAACCATTCCTGTGACACAAGTTATAGATTCCGATGCTTCACTTCAGATTTACTGTATCCCTCTGACGTTCTTATTGACGATGAAACACAGAAATTGCATTGGAATTAAATACTAAAGGCTCAATGCCGAATTAAGTACAAGAAGACTGACTCTTCTTACTGTCGATGTTTTGAACCATTCCTGTGACACTAGTTATAGATTCCGATGCTTCACTCCAGGTTTACTGTATCCCTTGGACCTTCTTATTGACGATGAAACACAGAAACTGCATCGGAATTAAATAAAAAAGGCACAATGCCGACTTAAGTACAAGAAGAGTGACTCTTCTTACTGTCTATGTTTTGAACCATTCCTGTGACACAAGTTATAGATTCCGATGCTTCACTCCAGGTTTACTATATAACTTGGACCTTCTTATTTACGATGAAATACAGAAATTGCATCGGAATTAAATAGGAAAGGCACAATGCCGACTTAAGTACAAGAACACTGACTCTTCCTAGAGTCTATGTTTTGAACCATTCCTGTGACACTAGTTATAGATTCCGATGCTGCACTTCAGGTTTACTGTATCCCACTGACCTTCGTATTGACCATGAAACACAGAAATTGCATCGGAATTAAATACAAAAGGCACAATGCCGACTTAAGTACAAGAAGACTGACTCTTCCCACTGTCTATGTTTTGAACCATTCCTGTGACACTAGTTATAGATTCCGATGCTTCACCTCAGGTTTTCTGTATCCCTTGGACCTTCTTATTGACGATGAAACACAGAAATTGCGTCGGAATTAAATACAAAAGCACAATGCCGACTTAAGTACAAGAAGACTGTCTCTTCTTAACGACTATGTTTTGAAACACTCCTGTGGCACTAGTTATAGACTCTGATGCTTCACTTTAGGTTTACTGTATCCCTTGGACGTTCTTATTGGAGACGAAAGACAGAAATAGCATCGGAATGAAATACAAAAGGCACAATGCCGACTGAAGTGCAAGAATACTGACTCTTCCTTCTGTCTATGTTTTGAACCATCCCTGTGACAATTGTTATAGATTCCGAAGCTTCACTCCAGGTTTACTGTATCCCTTCGACCTTCTTATTGACGATGAAACACAGAAATTGCATCGGAATTAAATACAAAAGGCACAATGCCGACTTTAGTACAAGAAGACTGGCTCTTCTTACTGACTATGCTTTGAACCCTTCCTGTGACACTAGTTATAGATTCCGATGATTCACTTCAGATTTACTGTATCCCTCTGACGTTCTTATTGACGATGAAACACAGAAATTGCGTCGGAATTAAATACAAAAGGCACAATGAAGAATTAAGTACAAGAAGACTGACTCTTCTTACTGTCTATGTTTTGAACCATTCCTGTGACACTAGTAATAGATTCCGATGCTTCACTCTAGGTTTACTGCATCCCTCGTTCTTTCTTATTGACGATGAAACACAGAAATTGCATCGGAATTAAATAAATAAGGCACAATGCCGACTTAAGTACAAGAAGACTGACTCTTGTTACTGACTTTGCTTTGAACCATTCCTGGGACAATAGTTATAGATTCCGATGCTTCACTTCAGGTTTACTGTATCCCGTGGACCTTCTTGTTGACGATGAAACACAGAAATTGCATCGGAATTACATACAAAAGGCACAATGCCGACTTAAGTACAAGAAGACTGACTCTTCTTAGTGACTATGTTTTGAACCATTCCTGTTACACTAGTTATAGATTCAGATGCTTCACTTCAGGTTTTCTGTATCCCTCTGACCTTCTTATTGACGATGAAACACAGAAATTACTCCATAAATAAATCCAAAAGGCACTGTGCCGAATTAAGAACAAGAACACTGACTCTTCTTAGTGTCTATGATTTGAACCATTCCTGTGACACTAGTTATAGATTCCGATGCTTCACTTCAGATTTACTGTATCCCTCTGACGTTCTTATTGACGATGAAACACAGTAATTGCGTCGGAATTAAATACAAAAGGCACAATGCCGAATTAAGTACAAGAAGACTGACTCTTCTTACTGTCTATGTTTGGAACCATTCATGTGACACTAGTAATAGATTCCGATGCCTCACTCTAGGTTTACTATATCCCTTGGACCTTAATATTGACGATGAAACACAGAAATTGCATCGGAATTAAATACAAAAGGCACAATGCCGATTTAAGTACAAGAAGCCTGACTCTTCTTACTGACTATGCTTTGAACCATTCCTGTGACACTAGTTATAGATTCCGATGCTTCACATCAGGTTTACTGTATGCCTTGGACCTTCTTATTGACGATGAAACACAGCAATTGCATCGGAATTAAATAGAGAAGGCACAATGCCGACTTAAGTACAAGAAGACTGACTTTTCCCACTTTCTATGATTTGTACAATTCCTGTGACACTAGTTATAGATTCGGATGCTTCACTTCAGGTTTACTATATCCCTCTGACTTTCTCATTGACGATGAAACACAGAAAATGCAACGGAATTAAATCCAAAATGGACAATGCCGACTTGAGTAAAAGGAGACTGACTCTTCTTCTGTCTATGCTTTGAACCATTCCTGTGTCACTAGTTATAGATTCCGATGCTTCACTTCAGATTTACTGTATCCCTCTGACGTTCTTATTGACGATGAAACACAGTAATTGCGTCGGAATTAAATACAAAAGGCACAATGCCGAATTAAGTACAAGAAGACTGACTCTTCTTACTGTCTATGTTTGGAACCATTCCTGTGACACTAGTAATAGATTCCGATGCTTCACTCTAGGTTTACTGTATCCCTTGGATCTTCTTATTGACGATGAAACACAGAAATTGCATCGGAATTAAATAAATAAGGCACAATGACGACTTAAGTACAAGAAGCCTGACTCTTCTTACTGACTATGCTTTGAACCATTCCTGTGACACTAGTTATAGATTCCGATGCTTCACTTCAGGTTTACTGTATCCCTTGGACCTTCTTATTGACGATGAAACACAGAAATTGCATCGGAATTAAATACAAAAGTCACAATGCCGACTTAAGTACAAGAAGACTGACTCCTCTTACTGACTATTTTTTGAACCATTCCTGTGTCACTAGTTATAGATTCACATGCTTCACTTCAGGATTACTGTATCCCTCTGACCTTCTTATCGACGATGAAACACAGAAATTGCATCGGAATTAAATCCAAAAGGCACAGTGCCGAATTAAGTACAAGATGACTGACTCTTCTAAGTGTCTACGATTTGAACTATTCCTGTGACACTAGTTTTAGATTCCGATGCTTCACTGCAGGTTTACTGTATCCCTTGGACCTTCTTATTGACGATGAAACACAGAAATTGCATAGGAATTAAATACAAAAGGCACAATGCCGACTTTAGTACAAGAAGACTGACTCATCTCACTGACTATGTTTTGAACCATTCCTGTGACACAAGTTATAGATTCCGATGCTTCACTTCAGATTTACTGTATCCCTCTGACGTTCTTATTGACGATGAAACATAGAAATTGCGTCGGAATTAAATACAAAAGGCACAATGCCGAATTAAGTACAAGAAGACTGACTCTTCTTACTGTCTATGATTTGAACCATTCCTGTGACACTAGTAGTAGATTCCGATGCTTCACTCTAGGTTTACTGTATCCCTTGGACCTTCTTATTGACGATGAAACACAGAAAATGCACCGGAATTAAATAAATAAGGCACAATGCCGACTTTAGTACAAGAAGACTGACTCATCTTACTGTCTATGTTTTGAACCATTCCTGTGACACTAGTTACAGATTCCGATGCTTCACTCCCGGTTTACTGTATCCCTCTGACCTTCTCATTGACGATGAAACACAGAAATTGCATCGGAATTAAATACAAAATGTGCAATGCCGACTTAAGTACAAGAAGACTGACTATTCTTACTGACTATGTTTTGATTCATTCCTGTGACACTAGTTATAGATTCCGATGCTTCACTCCAGGTTTACTGTATCATTTGGACCTTCTTATTGACGATGAAACACAGATATTGCATCGGAATTAAATACAAAAGGCACAATACCGACTGAAGTACAAGAAGACTGACTCTTCTTACTGACTATGCTTTGAACCATTCCTGTGACACAAGTTATAGATTCCGATGCTTAACTCCCGGTTTACTGTATCCCTAGGACCTTCTTATATAGGATGAAAGACAAAAATTGCATCGGAATTAGATACAAAAGGCACATTGCCGACTTAAGTACAAGAATACTGACTCTTCTTACTGACTATGTTTTGAACCACTCCTGTGACACTAGTTATAGATTCTGATGCTTCACTCCAGGTTTACTGCATTCCTTGGAACTCCTTAATGACAATGAAACATAGAAATTGCGTCGAAATTAAATACAAAAGGCACAATGCTGACTTAAGTTCAAGAAGACTGACTCTTCTTATTGACTATGTTTTGAACCATTCCTGTAACACTAGATATAGATTCCAGTGCCTCACTTCAGGTTTACTGTAACCCTTGGACCTTCTTATTGACGATGAAACACAGCAATTGCATCGGAATTAAATAGAGAAGGCACAATGCCGACTTAAGTACAAGAAGACTGACTTTTCCCACTTTCTATGATTTGTACAATTCCTGTGACACTAGTTATAGATTCGGATGCTTCACTTCAGGTTTACTGTATCCCTCTGACCTTCTCATGGACGGTGAAACACAGAAATTGCAACGGATTTAAATCCAAAATGGAAAATGCCGACTTGAGTAAAAGAAGACTGACTCCTCTTCTGTCTATGCTTTGAAGCATTCCTGTGTCACTAGTTATAGATTATGATGCTTCACTTCAGGTTTACTGTATCCCTCTGACGTTCTTATTGACGAAGAAACACAGTAATTGCGTCGGAAATAAATACAAAAGGCACAATGCCGAATTAAGTACAAGAAGACTGACTCTTCTTACTGTCTATGTTTGGAACCATTCCTGTGACACTAGTAATAGATTCCGATGCTTCACTCTAGGTTTACTGTATCCCTTGGATCTTCTTATTGACGATGAAACACAGAAATTGCATCGGAATTAAATAAATAAGGCACAATGACGACTTAAGTACAAGAAGACTGACTCATCTTACTGTCTATGTTTTGCACCATTCCTGTGACACTAGTTACAGATTCCGAAGCTTCACTCCCGGTTTACTGTATCCCTTGGACCTTCTTATTGACGATGAAACACAGAAATTGCATCGGAATTAAATACAAAAGGCACAATGCCGACTTAAGTACAAGAAGCCTGACTCTTCTTACTGACTATGCTTTGAACCATTCCTGTGACTCCAGTTATAAATTTCGATGCTTCACTTCAGGTTTACTGTATCCCTCTGACCTTCTTATTGACGATGAAACACAGATATTGCATCGGAATTAAATACAAAAGGCACAGTGCCGACTCAAGTACAAGAAGACTGACTCATCTTACTGACTATGTTTTGAACAATTGCTGTGACACTAGTTATAGATTCAGATGCTTCACTTCAGGTTTACTGTATCCCTCTTACTTACTTATTGACGATGAAACACAGAAATTGCATCGGAATTAAGTACAAAAGGCACAATGCCGACTTAAGAACAAGAGGACTGACTCTTCCTACTGTCTATGTTTTGAACCATTCCAGTGACACTACTTATAGATTCCGATGCTTCACTCCCGATTTACTGTATCCCTTGGATCTTCTTATTGACGAGGAAACACAGAAATTGCATCGGAAGTATATACAAAAGGCAACATGCAGTTTTAAGTACAAGAACACTGACTCTACCTACTGTCTATGTTTGAACTATTCCTGTGACACTAGTTACAATTCCGATGCTTCACTTCTGGTTTACTGTATCCCTTGTACCTTCTTGTTGACGATGAAACACAGAAATTGCATCGGAATTAAATACAAAAGGCACAATGCCGAATTAAGTACAAGAAGACTGACTCTTCTTACTGTCTATGTTTGGAACCATTCCTGTGACACTAGTAATAGATTCCGATGCTTCACTCCCGGTTTACTGTATCCCTTGGACCTTATTATCGACGATGAAACACAAGAATTGCATCGGAATTAAATAAATAAGGCACAATGCCGACTTAGGTACAAGAAGACTGACTTTTCCCACTTTCTATGATTTGTACAATTCCTGTGACACTAGTTATAGATTCGGATGCTTCACTTCAGGTTTACTATATTCCTCTGACTTTCTCATTGACGATGAAACACAGAAAATGCAACGGAATTAAATCCAAAATGGACAATGCTGACTTGAGTAAAAGAAGACTGACTCTTCTTCTGTCTATGCTTTGAACCATTCCTGTGTCACTAGTTATAGATTCCGATGCTTCACTTCAGATTTACTGTATCCCTCTGACGTTCTTATTGACGATGAAACACAGTAATTGCGTCGGAATTAAATACAAAAGGCACAATGCCGAATTAAGTACAAGAAGACTGACTCTTCTTACTGTCTATGTTTGGAACCATTCCTGTGACACTAGTAATAGATTCCGATGCTTCACTCTAGGTTTACTGTATCCCTTGGATCTTCTTATTGACGATGAAACACAGAAATTGCATCGGAATTAAATAAATAAGGCACAAGGACGACTTAAGTACAAGAAGCCTGACTCTTCTTACTGACTATGCTTTGAACCATTCCTGTGACACTAGTAATAGATTCCGATGCTTCACTCTAGGTTTACTGTATCCCTTGGATCTTCTTATTGACGATGAAACACAGAAATTGCATCGGAATTAAATAAATAAGGCACAAGGACGACTTAAGTACAAGAAGCCTGACTCTTCTTACTGACTATGCTTTGAACCATTCCTGTGACACTAGTTATAGATTCCGATGCTTCACTTCAGGTTTACTGTATCCCTTGGACCTTCTTATTGACGATGAAACACAGAAATTGCATCGGAATTAAATCCAAAAGGCACAGTGCCGAATTAAGTACAAGATGACTGACTCTTCTAAGTGTCTACGATTTGAACCATTCTTGTGACACTAGTTTTAGATTCCGATGCTTCACTGCAGGTTTACTGTATCCCTTGGACCTTCTTATTGACGATGAAACAGAGAAATTGCATAGGAATTAAATACAAAAGGCACAATGCCGACTTTAGTACAAGAAGACTGCCTCATCTCACTGACTATGTTTTGAACCATTCCTGTGACACAAGTTATAGATTCCGATGCTTCACTTCAGATGTACTGTATCCCTCTGACGTTCTTATTGACGATGAAACATAGAAATTGCGTCGGAATTAAATACAAAAGGCACAATGCCGAATTAAGTACAAGAAGACTGACTCTTCTTACTGTCTATGATTTGAACCATTCCTGTGACACTAGTAGTAGATTCCGATGCTTCACTCTAGGTTTACTGTATCCCTTGGACCTTCTTATTGACGATGAAACACAGAAATTGCATCGGAATTAAATAAATAAGGCACAATGCCGACTTTAGTACAAGAAGACTGACTCATCTTACTGTCTATGTTTTGAACCATTCCTGTGACACTAGTTACAGATTCCGATGCTTCACTCCCGGTTTACTGTATCCCTCTGACCTTCTCATTGACGATGAAACACAGAAATTGCATCGGAATTAAATACAAAATGTGCAATGCCCACTTAAGTACAAGAAGACTGACTCTTCTTACTGACTATGTTTTGATTCATTCCTGTGACACTAGTTATAGATTCCGATGCTTCACTCCAGGTTTACTGTATCATTTGGACCTTCTTATTGACGATGAAACACAGATATTGCATCGGAATTAAATACAAAAGGCACAATACCGACTGAAGTACAAGAAGACTGACTCTTCTTACTGACTATGCTTTGAACCATTCCTGTGACACAAGTTATAGATTCCGATGCTTAACTCCCGGTTTACTGTATCCCTAGGACCTTCTTATATAGGATGAAAGACAAAAATTGCATCGGAATTAGATACAAAAGGCACATTGCCGACTTAAGTACAAGAAAACTGACTCTTCTTACTGACTATGTTTTGAACTATTCCTGTGACACTAGTTATAGATTCCGATGCTTCACTCCAGGTTTACTGCATCCCTTGGAACTCCTTAATGACAATGAAACATAGAAATTGCGTCGGAATTAAATACAAAAGGCACAATGCTGACTTAAGTACAAGAAGACTGACTCTTCGTATTGACTATGTTTTGAACCATTCCTGTAACACTAGATATAGATTCCAGTGCCTCACTTCAGGTTTACTGTATCCCTTGGACCTTCTTATTGACGATGAAACACAGCAATTGCATCGGAATTAAATAGAGAAGGCACAATGCCGACTTAAGTACAAGAAGACTGACTTTTCCCACTTTCTATGATTTGTACAATTCCTGTGACACTAGTTATAGATTCGGATGCTTCACTTCAGGTTTACTGTATCCCTCTGACCTTCTCATGGACGGTGAAACTCAGAAATTGCAACGGAATTAAATCCAAAATGGACAATGCCGACTTGAGTAAAAGAAGACTGACTCCTCTTCTGTCTATGCTTTGAAGCATTCCTGTGTCACTAGTTATAGATTATGATGCTTCACTTCAGGTTAACTGTATCCCTCTGACGTTCTTATTGACGAAGAAACACAGTAATTGCGTCGGAAATAAATACAAAAGGCACAATGCCGAATTAAGTACAAGAAGACTGACTCTTCTTGCTGTCTATGATTTGAACCATTCCTGTGACACTAGTAGTAGATTCCGATGCTTCACTCTAGGTTTACTGTATCCCTTGGACCTTCTTATTGACGATGAAACACAGAAATTGCATCGGAATTAAATAAATAAGGCACAATGCCAACTTTAGTACAAGAAGACTGACTCATCTTACTGTCTATGTTTTGAACCATTCCTGTGACACTAGTTACAGATTCCGATGCTTCACTCCCGGTTTAATGTATCCCTCTGACCTTCTCATTGACGATGAAACACAGAAATTGCAAAGGAATTAAATACAAAATGGACAATGTTGACTTAAGTACAAGAAGACTGACTCTTCTTCTGTCTATGCTTTGAACCATTCCTGTGACACTAGTTATAAATTTCGATGCTTCACTTCAGGTTTACTGTAGCCCTTGGACCTTCTTATTGACGATGAAACACAGATATTGCATCGGAATTAAATACAAAAGCCACAATGCCGACTCAAGTACAAGAAGACTGACTCATCTTACTGACTATGTTTTGAACAATTGCTGTGACACTAGTTATAGATTCAGATGCTTCACTTCAGGTTTACTGTATCCCTCTTACTTACATATTGACGATGAAACACAGAAATTGCATCGGAATTAAGTACAAAAGGCACAATGCCGACTTAAGAACAAGAGGACTGACTCTTCCTACTGTCTATGTTTTGAACCATTCCAGTGACACTACTTATAGATTCCGATGCTTCACTCCCGATTTACTGTATTCCTTGGATCTTCTTATTGACGAGGAAACACAGAAATTGCATCGGAAATATATACAAAAGGCAACATGCAGTTTTAAGTACAAGAACACTGACTCTACCTACTGTCTATGTTTGAACTATTCCTGTGACACTAGTTACAATTCCGATGCTTCACTTCTGGTTTACTGTATCCCTTGGACCTTCTTGTTGACGATGAAACACAGAAATTGCATCGGAATTAAATACAAAATGTGCAATGCCGACTTAAGTACAAGAAGACTGACTCTTCCCACTATCTATGTTTTGTACCATTCCTGTGACACTAGTTATAGATTCGGATGCTTCACTTCAGGTTTACTGTATCCCTCTGACCCTCTCATTGACGATGAAACACAGAAATTGAAACGGAATTAAATACAAAATGGACAATGCCGACTTAAGTAAAAGAAGACTGACTCTTCTTCTGTCTATGTTTTGAACCATTCCTGTGACACTAGTTATAAATTTCGATGCTTCACTTCAGGTTTACTGTATCCCTTGGACCTTCTTATTGACGATGAAACACAGAAATTGCATCGGAATTAAATACAAAAGGCACAATGCCGACTTAAGTACAAGAAGACTGACTCTTCTTACTGACTATGCTCTGAACCATTCCTGTGACACTAGTTATAGATTCCGATGCTTAACTCCCGGTTTACTGTATCCCATGGACCCTCTTATTGAGGATGAAAGACACAAATTGCATTGGAATTAAATACAAAAGGCACATTGCCGATTTAAGTACAAGAATACTGACTCTTCTTACTGACTATGCTTTGAACCATTCCTGTGACACTAGTTATTGATTCCGATGCTTCACTCCAGGCTTACTGTATCCCTTGGAACTACTTATTGACAATGAAACATAGAAATTCCATCGGAATTAAATACAAAAGGCACAATGCCGACTTAAGTGCAAGAAGACTGACTCTTCGTATTGACTATGTTTTGAACCATTCCTGTAACACTAGATATAGATTCCGGTGCCACACTTCAGGTTTACTGTATCCCTTGGACCTTCTTATTGACGAGGAAGCACAGAAATTGCATCGGAATTAAATACAAAATGCACAATGCCGACTTCAGTACAAGAATACTGACTCTTATTACTGTCTATGTTTCGAACCATCCCTGTGTCACTAGTTATTGATTCCGATGCTTCACTCCGGGTTTACTGTATCCCTTGGACCTTCTCATTGACGATGAAACACAGAAATTGCATCCGAATTAAATACAAATGGCACAATGCCGACCTAAGTACAATAAGCCTGTCTCTTCTTACTGACTATGATTTGAACCATTCCTGTGACACCAGTTATATATTCCGATGCTTCACTTCAGGTTTACTGTATCCCTCTGACCTTCTTATTGACGACGAAACATAGAAATTGCATCGGAATTACATACAAAAGACACAATGCCGAATTAAGTACAAGAAGACTGACTCTTCGTACTGTCTAAGTTTTGAACCATTCATGTGACACTAGTTATAGATTCCGATGCTTCGCTCCAGGTTACTGTATCCCTTGGACTTTCTTATTGCCGATGAAACACAGAAATTGCGTCGAAATTAAATACAAAAGGCACAATGGCGACTTAAGTACAAGAAGACTGACTCTTCTTACTGACTATGATTTGAACCATTCATGTGACACTAGTTATAGATTCCGGTGCTTCGCTTCAGGTATACTGTATCCCTTGGACCTTGTTATTGACGATGAAACACAGAAATTGCATTGGAAATAAATACAAAAGGCACAATGTCGACTTAAGTACAAGAAGACTGACTCTTCTTACTATGTTTTGAACCATTCCTGAGACACTCGTTATAGATTCTGATGCTTCACTTCAGGTTTACTGTATCCCTTGGACCTTCTTAATGACGGTGAAACACAGAAATTACATCGGAATTAAATACAAAAGGCACAATGGCGACTTAAGTACAAGAAGACTGACTCTCCTTACTGACTATGTTTTGAACCATTCCTGTGAAACTAGTTATAGATTCCGATGCTACTCTTCAGGTTACTGTATCCCTCTGACCTTCTTATTGACGATGAAACACAGAAATTGCATCGGAATTAAATACAAAAGGCACAATGCCGACTTAAGTACAAGAAAACTGACTCTTCCCACTGTCTATGTTTTGAACCATTCCTGTGACACTAGTTATAGATTCCGATGCTTGACTTCAGATTTACTGTATCCCTCTGACCTTCTTATTGACGATGAAACACAGAAATTGCATCGGAATTAAAAACTAAACTCACAATGCCGAATGAAGTACAAGAAGACTGACTCTTCTTACTGTCGTTGTTTTGAACCATTCCTGTGACACTAGTTATAGTTTCCGATGCTTCACTACAGGTTTACTATATTCCTTGTACCTTCTTATTGACGATGAAACACAGAAATTGCATAGGAATTAAATGGAAAAGGCACAATGAAGACTTAAGTACAAGAAGACTGTGTCTTCTTACTGTCTATGCTGTGAACCATTCCTGTGACACTAGTTATAGATTCCGATGCTTCACTTCAGGTTTACTGTATTCCTCTGACCTTCTTATTGAAGATGAATCATAGAAATTGCATCGGAATGAAATACAAAAGGTACAATGCCGACTGAAGTACAAGAAGACTGACTCTTCCCACTGTCTGTGCTTTAAACCATTCCTGTTACACTAGTTATAGGTTCCGATGCTTCACCTCAGGTTTACTGTATCCCTTGGACCTTCTTATTGACGATGAAACACAGAAATTGCACCGGAATTAAATAAAAAAGGCACAATGCCGACTTAAGTACATGAAGACTCACTCTTCTTACTGTGAATGTTTTGAACCATTCCTGTGACACTAGTTATAGATTCCGATGCTTCACTCCAGGTTTACTACATACCTTGGACCTTCTTATTTAGGATGAAATACAGAAATTGCATCGGAATTAAATAGAAAAGACACAATGCCGACTTAAGTACAAAAAGACTGACTCTTCCTACTGTCTATATGTTGAACCATTCCTGTGACACTAGTTATAGATTCCGATGCTTCACTTCAGGTTACTGTATCCCTCTGACGTTCTTATTGACGATGAAACATAGAAATTGCGTCGGAATTAAATACAAAAGGCACAATGCCGAATTAAGTACAAGAAGACTGACTCTTCTTGCTGTCTATGATTTGAACCATTCCTGTGACACTAGTAGTAGATTCCGATGCTTCACTCTAGGTTTACTGTATCCCTTGGACCTTCTTATTGACGATGAAACACAGAAATTGCATCGGAATTAAATAAATAAGGCACAATGCCAACTTTAGTACAAGAAGACTGACTCTTCTTGCTGTCTATGATTTGAACCATTCCTGTGACACTAGTAGTAGATTCCGATGCTTCACTCCCGGTTTAATGTATCCCTCTGACCTTCTCATTGACGATGAAACACAGAAATTGCGTCGGAATTAAATACAAAAGGCACAATGCCGAATTAAGTACAAGAGGACTGACTCTTCTTACTGTCTATCTTTTGAATCATTCCTGTGACACTAGTAGTAGATTCCGATGCTTCACTCCAGGGGTTACTGTATCCCTTGGACCTTCTTATTGACGATGAAACACAGAAATTCCATCGGAATTAAATACAAAAGGCACAATGCCGACTTAAGTACAAGAAGACTGACTCTTCTTACTGACTATGCTCTGAACCATTCCTGTGACACTAGTTATAGATTCCGATGCTTAACTCCCGGTTTACTGTATCCCATGGACCCTCTTTTTGAGGATGAAAGACACAAATTGCATTGGAATTAAATGCAAAAGGCACATTGCCGATTTAAGTACAAGAATACTGACTCTTCTTACTGACTATGCTTTGAACCATTCCTGTGACACTAGTTATTGATTCCGATGCTTCACTCCAGGCTTACTGTATCCCTTGGACCTTCTTATTGACGATGAAACACAGAAATTGCATCCGAATTAAATACAAATGGCACAATGCCGACCTAAGTACAATAAGCCTGTCTCTTCTTACTGACTATGATTTGAACCATTCCTGTGACACCAGTTATATATTCCGATGCTTCACTTCAGGTTTACTGTATCCCTCTGACCTTCTTATTGACGACGAAACATAGAAATTGCATCGGAATTACATACAAAAGGCACAATGCCGAATTAAGTACAAGAAGACTGACTCTTCGTACTGTCTAAGTTTTGAACCATTCATGTGACACTAGTTATAGATTCCGATGCTTCGCTCCAGGTTACTGTATCCCTTGGACTTTCTTATTGACGATGAAACACAGAAATTGCGTCGAAATTAAATACAAAAGGCACAATGGCGACTTAAGTACAAGAAGACTGACTCTTCTTACTGACTATGATTTGAACCATTCATGTGACACTAGTTATAGATTCCGGTGCTTCGCTTCAGGTATACTGTATCCCTTGGACCTTGTTATTGACGATGAAACACAGAAATTGCATTGGAAATAAATTCAAAAGGCACAATGTCGATTTAAGTACAAGAAGACTGACTCTTCTTACTATGTTTTGAACCATTCCTGAGACACTCGTTATAGATTCTGATGCTTCACTTCAGGTTTACTGTATCCCTTGGACCTTCTTAATGACGGTGATACACAGAAATTACATCGGAATTAAATACAAAAGGCACAATGGCGACTTAAGTACAAGAAGACTGACTCTCCTTACTGACTATGTTTTGAACCATTCCTGTGAAACTAGTTATAGATTCCGATGCTACTCTTCAGGTTACTGTATCCCTCTGACCTTCTTATTGACGATGAAACACAGAAATTGCATCGGAATTAAATACAAAAGGCACAATGCCGACTTAAGTACAAGAAAACTGACTCTTCCCACTGTCTATGTTTTGAACCATTCCTGTGACACTAGTTATAGATTCCGATGCTTGACTTCAGATTTACTGTATCCCTCTGACCTTCTTATTGACGATGAAACACAGAAATTGCATCGGAATTAAATACTAAACTCACAATGCCGAATGAAGTACAAGAAGACTGACTCTTCTTACTGTCGTTGTTTTGAACCATTCCTGTGACACTAGTTATAGTTTCCGATGCTTCACTACAGGTTTACTATATTCCTTGGACCTTCTTATTGACGATGAAACACAGAAATTGCATAGGAATTAAATGGAAAAGGCACAATGCCGACTTAAGTACAAGAAGACTGTGTCTTCTTACTGTCTATGCTGTGAACCATTCCTGTGACACTAGTTATAGATTCCGATGCTTCACTTCAGGTTTACTGTATCCCTCTGACCTTCTTATTGAAGATGAAGCATAGAAATTGCATCGGAATGAAATACAAAAGGTACAATGCCGACTGAAGTACAAGAAGACTGACTCTTCCCACTGTCTGTGCTTTAAACCATTCCTGTTACACTAGTTATAGGTTCCGATGCTTCACCTCAGGTTTACTGTATCCCTTGGACCTTCTTATTGACGATGAAACACAGAAATTGCACCGGAATTAAATAAAAAAGGCACAATGCCGACTTAAGTACATGAAGACTCACTCTTCTTACTGTGTATGTTTTGAACCATTCCTGTGACACTAGTTATAGATTCCGATGCTTCACTCCAGGTTTACTACATACCTTGGACCTTCTTATTTAGGATGAAATACAGAAATTGCATCGGAATTAAATAGAAAAGGCACAATGCCGACTTAAGTACAAAAAGACTGACTCTTCCTACTGTCTATATGTTGAACCATTCCTGTGACACTAGTTATAGATTCCGATGCTTCACTTCAGGTTACTGTATCCCTCTGACCTTCTTATTGACGATGAAACACAGAAATTGCATCGGAATTAAATACAAAAGGCACAATGCCGACTTAAGTACAAGAAAACTGACTCTTCCCACTGTCTATGTTTTGAACCATTCCTGTGACACTAGTTATAGATTAGGATGCTTCTCTTCAGGTTTACTGTATCCCTCTGACCTTCTCATTGACGATGAAACACAGAAATTGCAACGGCATTAAATACAAAATGGACAATGCCTACTTAAGTAAAAGAAGACTGACTCTTCTTCTGTCTATGTTTTGAACCATTCCTGTGACACTAATTATAAATTTCAATGCTTCACTTCAGGTTTACTGTATCCCTTGGACCTTCTTATTGACGATGAAACACAGAAATTGCTTAGGAATTAAATACAAAAGGCACAATGCCGGCTTAAGTACAAGAAGACTGACTCTTCTTACTGACTATGTTTTGAACCATTCCTGTGACACTAGTTATAGATTCAGATGCTTCACTTCAGGTTTACTGTATCCCTTGGATCTTCTTTTTTACAATGAAACACAGAAAATGCATCGGAATTTAACACAAAAGTCACAATGGCGACTTAAGTACAAGAAGACTGGCTTATCTTACTGACTATGTTTTGAACCATTCCTGTGACATTAGTTATAGATTCCGGTGCTTCACTTCAGGTTTACTGGATCCATTGGACCTACTTATTGACGATGAAACACAGAAATTGCATCGGAATTAAATACAAACGGCTCAATGCCGACTTAAGTACAAGAAGACTGACTCTTCTTACTGACTATGATTTGAGCCATTCCTGTGACACTTGTTATAGATTCCGGTGCTTCACTTCAGGTTTACTGTATCCCTCTTACTTACTTATTGACGATGAAACACAGAAATTGCATCGGAATTAAATACAAAAGGCACAATGCCGACTTAAGTACAAGAAGACTGACTCTTCCTACTGTCTATGTTTTGAACCATTCCTGTGACACTAGTTATAGATTCCGATGCTTCACTCCCGGTTTACTGTATCCCTTGGATCTTCTTATTGACGATGAAACACAGAAATTGCATCGGAAGTAAATAGAAAAGGCACAATGCAGTTTTAAGTACAAGAAGACTGACTCATCTTACTGTCTATGTTTGGAACCATTCCTGTGACACTAGTAATAGATTCCAATGCTTCACTCTAGGTTTACTGTATCCCTTGGACCTTCTTATTGACGATGAAACACAGAAAATGCATCGGAACTAAATACAAAAGGCACAATGGCGACTTAAGTACAAGAAGACTGACTCTTCCCACTTTCTAAGTTTTTACAATTCCTGTGACACTAGTTATAGATTCGGATGCTTCACTTCAGGTTTACTGTATCCCTCTGACCTTCTCATTGACGATGAAACACAGAAATTGTGTCGGAATTAAATACTAAAGGTACAATGCCGAATTAAGTACAAGAATACTGACTCTTCTTACTGACTATGTTTAGAACCATTCCTGTGACACTAGTTATAGATTCCGATGCTTGACTTCAGATTTACTGTATCCCTCTGACTTTCTTATTGACGAATAAACACAGAAATTGTGTCGGAATTAAATACTAAAGGTACAATGCCGAATTAAGTACAAGAATACTGACTCTTCTTACTGACTATGTTTAGAACCATTCCTGTGACACTAGTTATAGATTCAGATGCTTCACTTCAGGTTTACTGTATCCCTCTGACCTCCTTATTGACGATGAAACAAAGAAATTGCATCGGAATTAAATAGAGAAGGCACAATGCCGACTTAAGTACAAGAAGACTGACTCTTCCCACTTTCTATGTTTTATACAATTCCTGTGACACTAGTTATAGATTCGGATGCTTCACTTCAGGTTTAGTGTATCCCTCTGACCTTCTCATTGACGATGAAACACAGAAATTGCAACGGAGTTAAATACAAAATGGACAATGCCGACTTAAGTAAAAGAAGACTGACTCTTCTTCTGTCTATGCTTTGAACCATTCCTGTGACACTAGTTATAAATTTCGATGCTTCACTTCAGGTTTACTGTATCCCTTGGACCTTCTTATTGACGATGAAACACAGAAATTGCATCGGAAGTAAATAGAAAAGGCACAATGCAGTATTAAGTACAAGAAGACTGACTCTTCCTACTGTCTATGTTTGAACTATTCCTGTGACACTAGTTACAGATTCCGATGCTTCACTTCTGGTTTACTGTATCCCTTGGACATTCTTGTTGACGATGAAACACAGAAATTGCATCGGAATTAAATACAAAATGCGCAATGGCGACTTAAGTACAAGAAGACTAACTCTTCTTACTGACTATGTTTGATTCATTCCTGTGACACTATTTATAGATTCCGAAGCTTCACTCCAGGATTACTGTATCCCATGGACCTTCTTATTGACGATGAAACACAGATATTGCATCGGAATTAAATACAAAAGGCACAATGCCGACTTAAGTACAAGAAGTCTGACTCTTCTTACTGACTATGCTTTGAACCATTCCTGTGACACTAGTTATAGATTCCGATGCTTAACTCCTGGTTTACTGTATCCCTTGGACCTTCTTATTGAGGATGAAAGACAAAAATTGCATCTGAATTAAATACAAAAGGCACATTGCCGACTTAAGTACAAGAATACTGACCCTTCTTACTGGCTATGATTTGAACCATTCCTGTGACACTAGTTATAGATTCCGATGCTTTACTCCAGGTTTACTGTATCCCTTGGAACTCCTTATTGACAATGAAACATAGAAATTGCATCGGAATTAAATACAAAAGCCACAATGCTGACTTAAGTACAAGAAGACTGACTCTTCGTATTGACTATGTTTTGAACCATTCCTGTAACACTAGATATAGATTCCGGTGCCTCACTTCAGGTTTACTGTATCCCTTGGACCTTCTTATTGACGAGGAAACACAGAAATTGCATCGGAATTAAATACAAAAGGCACAATGCCGACTTCAGTACAAGAATACTGACTCTTATTACTGTCTATGTTTTGAACCATCCCTGTGTCACTAGTTATTGATTCCGATGCTTCACTCCAGGTTTACTATATCCCTTGGACCTTCTTATTGACGATGAAACACAGAAATTGCTGACTATGTTTTGAACCATTCCTGTGACACTAGTTATAGATTCTGATGCTTCACTTCAGGTTTACTGTATCCCTTGGACCTTCTTAATGACGATGAAACACAGAAATTGAATCGGAATTGAATACAAAAGGCACAATGCCGACTTAAGTACAAGAAGACTGACTCTTCTTACTGACTATGTTTTGAACCATTCCTGTGACACTAGGTATAGATTCCGATGCTTGACTTCAGATTTACTGTATCCCTCTGACCTTCTTATTGACGATGAAACACAGAAATTGCATCGGAATTAAATACTAAAGGCACAATGCCCAATTAAGTACAAGAAGACTGACACTTCTTACTGTCGATGTTTTGAACCATTCCTGTGACACTAGTTATAGATTCCGATGCTACACTACAGGTTTACTATATCCCTTGGACCTTCTTATTGACGATGAAACACAGAAATTGCATAGGATTTAAATAGTATAGGCACAATGCCGACTTAAGTACAAGAAGACTGTCTCTTCCTATTGTCTATGATTTGAACCATTCCTGTGACACTAGTTATAGATTCCGATGCTTCACTTTAGGTTTACTGTATCCCTCTGTCCTTCTTATTGACGATGAAACATAGAAATTGCATCGGAATTAAATTCAAAGGGTACAATGCCGACTGAAGTACAAGAAGACTGACTCTTCCCACTGTCTATGCTTTAAACCATTCCTGTTACACTAGTTATAGATTCCAATGCTTCACTTCAGGTTTACTGTATCCCTTGGACCTTCTTATTGACGATGAAACACAGAAATTGCGTCGGAATTAAATACAAAAGGCACAATGCCGTCTTATGTACAAGAAGACTGACTCTTCTTACTGACTATGTTTTGAACCACTCCTGTGACACTAAGTATAGACCCTGATGCTTCACTTCAGGTTTACTGTATCCCTTTGACCTTCTTATTGAAGATGAAACACAGAAATTGCATCGGAATTAAATACAAAAGGCACAATGCCGACTTAAGTACAAGAATACTGACTCTTCTTACGTTCTATGCTTTGAACCATTCATGTGACACTAGTTATAGATTCCGGTGCTTTGCTTCAGGTTTACTGTATCCCTTGGACCTTCTTATTGACGATGAAACACAGAAATTGCATCTGAATTAAATAAAAAAGGGACAACGCCGACTTAAGTACTAGAAGACTCACTCTTCTTACTGTGTATGTTTTGAACCATTCCTGTGACACTAGTTATAGATTCCGATGCTTCACTACAGGTTTACTATATACCTTGGACCTTCTCATTTAGGATGAAATACAGAAATTGCATCGGAATTAAATAAAAAAGGCACAATGCCGACTTAAGTACAAGAAGACTGACTCTTCCTACTGTCTGTGTTTTGAACCAATCCTGTGACACTAGTTATAGATTCCGATGCTTCATTTCAGGTTTACTGTATCCCTTGGACCTTCTTATTGACGATGAAACACAGAAATTGCATCGGAATTAAATACAAAAGGCACAATGCCGACTTAAGTACAAGAAGCCTGACTCTTCTTACTGACTAAGCTTTGAACCATTCCTGTGACACTAGTTATAGATTCCGATGCTTCACTTCAGGTTTACTGTATCCCTTGGACCTTCTTATTGACGATGAAACACAGAAATTGCATCGGAATTAAATAGAGAAGGCACAATGCCGACTTAAGTACAAGAAGACTGACTCTTCCCACTTTCTATGTTTTGTACCATTCCTGTGACACTAGTTATAGAGTCGGATGCTTCACTTCAGGTTTACTGTATCCCTCTGACCTTCTCATTGACGATGAAACACAGAAATTGAAACGGAATTAAATACAAAATGGACAATGCCAACTTAAGCAAAAGAAGACCGACTCTTCTTCTGCTATGCTTTGAACCATTCCTGTGACACTAGTTATATATTTCGATGCTTGACTTCAGGTTTACTGTATCCCTTGGACCTTCTTATTGACGATGAAACACAGAAATTGCATCGGAATTAAATACAAAAGGCAAAATGCCGACTTAAGTACAAGAAGACTGACCCTCCTTACTGACTATGATTTGATCCATTCCTGTGACACTAGTTATAGATTCAGATGCTTCACATCAGGTTAACTGTATCCCTCTGACCTTATTATTGACGATGAAACACAGAAATTGCATCGGAATTAAATACAAAAGGCACAATGCCGACTTAAGTACAAGAAGACTGACTCTTCCTACTGTCTATGATTTGAACCATTCCTGTGATACTAGTTTTAGATTCCGATGCTTCACTGCAGGTTTACTGTATCCCTTGGACCTTCTTATTGACGATGAAACACAGAAATTGCATAGGAATTAAATACAAAAGGCACAATGCCGAATTAAGTACAAGAAGACTGACTCTTCTCACTGACTATGTTTTGAACCATTCCTGTGACACTAGTTATAGATTCAGATGCTTCACTTCAGGTTTACTGTATCCCTCTGACCTTCTTATTGACGATGAAACACAGAAATTGCATCGGAATTAAATCCAAAAGGCACAGTGCCGAATTAAGTACAAGAAGACTGACTCTTCTTAGTGTCTATGATTTGAACCATTCCTGTGACACTAGTTTTAGGTTCCGATGCTTCACTGCAGGTTTACTGTATCCCTTGGACCTTCTTATTGACGATGAAACACAGAAATTGCCTCGGAATTAAATAAATAAGGCACAATGCCGACTTTAGTACAAAATGACTGACTCATCTTACTGTCCATGTTTTGAACCATTCCTGTGACACTAGTTACAGATTCCGATGCTTCACTCCAGGTTTACTGTATCCCTTGGACGTTCTTATTGACGATGAAACACAGAAATTGCATCGGAATTAAATACAAAAGGCACAATGGCGACTTAAGTACAAGAAGACTGACTCTTCTTACTGGCTATGATTTCAACCATTCATGTGACACTAGTTATAGATTCCGGTGCTTCACTTCAGGTTTACTGTATCCCTTGGACCTTGTTATTGACGATGAAACACAGAAATTGCATCGGAAATAAATACAAAAGGCACAATGTCGGCTTAAGTAAAAGAAGACTAACTCTTCTTACTGACTATGTTTTGAACCATTCCTGTGACACTAGTTGTAGATTCTGATGCTTCACGTCAGGTTTACTGTATCCCTTGGACCTTCTTAATGACGATGAAACACAGAAATTGCATCGGAATTAAATACAAATGGCACAATGCCGACTTAAGTACAAGAAGACTGACTCTTCTTACTGACTATGTTTTGAACCATTCCTGTGACACTAGTTATAGATTCCGATGCTTGACTTCAGATTTACTGTATCCCTCTGACTTTCTTATTGACGATGAAACACAGAAATTGTGTCGGAATTAAATACTAAAGGTACAATGCCGAAATAAGTACAAGAAGACTGACTCTTCTTACTGACTATGTTTAGAACCATTCCTGTGACACTAGTGATAGATTCAGATGCTTCACTTCAGGTTTACTGTATCCCTCTGACCTCCTTATTGACGATGAAACACAGAAATTGCATCGGAAATAAATCCAAAAGGCACAGTGCCGAATTAAGTACAAGAAGCCTGAGTCTTCTAACTGACTATGCTTTGAACCATTCCTGTGACACTAGTTATAGATTCCGATGCTTCACTTCAGGCTTACTGTATCCCTTGGACCTTCTTATTGACGATGAAACACAGCAATTGCATCGGAATTAAATAGAGAAGGCACAATGCCGACTTATGTACAAGAAGACTGACTCTTCCCACTTTCTATGTTTTGTACAATTCCTGTGACACTAGTTATAGATTCGGATGCTTCACTTCAGGTTTAGTGTATCCCTCTGACCTTCTCATTGACGATGAAACACAGAAATTGCAACGGAGTTAAATACAAAATGGACAATGCCGACTTAAGTAAAAGAAGACTGACTCTTCTTCTGTCTATGCTTTGAACCATTCCTGTGACACTAGTTATAAATTTCGATGCTTCACTTCAGGTTTACTGTATCCCTTGGACCTTCTTATTGACGATCAAACACAGCAATTGCATCGGAATTAAATAGAGAAGGCACATTGCCGACTAAAGTACAACAAGACTGTCTCTTCCTACTTTCTATGTTTTGTACCGTTCCTGTGACACTAGTTATGGATTCGGATGCATCACTTCAGGTTTACTGTATCCCTCTGACCTTCTCATTGACGATGAAACACAAAAATTGCAACGGAATTAAATACAAAAGGGGCAATGCCGACTTAAGTACAAGAAGATTGACTCTTCTTCTGTCTTTGTTTTGAACCATTCCTGTGACACTAGTTATAAATTTCGATGCTTCACTTCAGGTTTACTGTATCCCTTGGACCTTCTTATTGACGATGAAACACAGAAATTGCATCGGAAGTAAATAGAAAAGGCACAATGCAGTATTAAGTACAAGAAGACTGACTCTTCCCACTGTCTATGTTTGAACTATTCCTGTGACACTAGTTACAGATTCCGATGCTTCACTTCTGCTTTACTGTATCCCTTGGACATTCTTGTTGACGATGAAACACAGAAATTGCATCGAAATTAAATACAAAATGCGCAATGGCGACTTAAGTACAAGAAGACTAACTCTTCTTACTGACTATGTTTGATTCATTCCTGTGACACTATTTATAGATTCCGATGCTTCACTCCAGGATTACTGTATCCCATGGACCTTCTTATTGACGATGAAACACAGATATTGCATCGGAATTAAATACAAAAGGCACAATGCTGACTTAAGTACAAGAAGTCTGACTCTTCTTACTGACTATGCTTTGAACCATTCCTGTGACACTAGTTATAGATTCCAATGCTTAACTCCTGGTTTACTGTATCCCTTGGAACTTCTTATTGAGGATGAAAGACAAAAATTGCATCGGAATTAAATACAAAAGGCACATTGCCGACTTAAGTACAAGAATACTGACCCTTCTTACTGGCTATGATTTGAACCATTCCTGTGACACTAGTTATAGATTCCGATGCTTTACTCCTGGTTTACTGTATCCCTTGGAACTCCTTATTGACAATGAAACTTAGAAATTGCATCGGAATTAAATACAAAAGCCACAATGCTGACTTAAGTACAAGAAGACTGACTCTTCGTATTGACTATGTTTTGAACCATTCCTGTAACACTAGATATAGATTCCGGTGCCTCACTTCAGGTTTATTGTATCCCTTGGACCTTCTTATTGACGAGGAAACACAGAAATTGCATCGGAATTAAATACAAAAGGCACAATGCCGACTTCAGTACAAGAATACTGACTCTTATTACTGTCTATGTTTTGAACCATCCCTGTGTCACTAGTTATTGATTCCGATGCTTCACTCCAGGTTTACTGTATCCCTTGGACCTTCTTATTGACGATGAAACACAGAAATTGCTGACTATGTTTTGAACCATTCCTGTGACACTAGTTATAGATTCTGATGCTTCACTTCAGGTTTACTGTATCCCTTGGACCTTCTTAATGACGATGAAACACAGAAATTGAATCGGAATTGAATACAAAAGGCACAATGCCGACTTAAGTACAAGAAGACTGACTCTTCTTACTGACTATGTTTTGAACCATTCCTGTGACACTAGTTATAGATTCCGATGCTACACTACAGGTTTACTATATCCCTTGGACCTTCTTATTGACGATGAAACACAGAAATTGCATAGGATTTAAATAGTATAGGCACAATGCCGACTTAAGTACAAGAAGACTGTCTCTTCCTATTTTCTATGCTTTGAACCATTCCTGTGACACTAGTTATAGATTCCGATGCTTCACTTTAGGTTTACTGTATCCCTCTGTCCTTCTTATTGACGATGAAACATAGAAATTGCATCGGAATTAAATTCAAAGGGTACAATGCCGACTGAAGTACAAGAAGACTGACTCTTCCCACTGTCTATGCTTTAAACCATTCCTGTTACACTAGTTATAGATTCCAATGCTTCACTTCAGGTTTACTGTATCCCTTGGACCTTCTTATTGACGATGAAACACAGAAATTGCGTCGGAATTAAATACAAAAGGCACAATGCCGTCTTATGTACAAGAAGACTGACTCTTCTTACTGACTATGTTTTGAACCACTCCTGTGACACTAAGTATAGACCCTGATGCTTCACTTCAGGTTTACTGTATCCCTTTGACCTTCTTATTGAAGATGAAACACAGAAATTGCATCTGAATTAAATAAAAAAGGGACAACGCCGACTTAAGTACTAGAAGACTCACTCTTCTTACTGTGTATGTTTTGAACCATTCCTGTGACACTAGTTATAGATTCCGATGCTTCACTACAGGTTTACTATATACCTTGGACCTTCTTATTTAGGATGAAATACAGAAATTGCATCGGAATTAAATAAAAAAGGCACAATGCCGACTTAAGTACAAGAAGACTGACTCTTCCTACTGTCTGTGTTTTGAACCAATCCTGTGACACTAGTTATAGATTCCGATGCTTCACTTCAGGTTTACTGTATCCCTAGGACCTTCTTATTGACGATGAAACACAGAAATTGCATCGGAATTAAATACAAAAGGCACAATGCCGACTTAAGTACAAGAAGCCTGACTCTTCTTACTGACTAAGCTTTGAACCATTCCTGTGACACTAGTTATAGATTCTGATGCTTCACTTCAGGTTTACTGTATCCCTTGGACCTTCTTATTGACGATGAAACACAGAAATTGCATCGGAATTAAATAGAGAAGGCACAATGCCCACTTAAGTACAAGAAGACTGATTCTTCCCACTTTCTATGTTTTGTACCATTCCTGTGACACTAGTTATGGAGTCGGATGCTTCACTTCAGGTTTACTGTATCCCTCTGACCTTCTCATTGACGATGAAACACAGAAATTGAAACGGAATTAAATACAAAATGGACAATGCCAACTTAAGCAAAAGAAGACCGACTCTTCTTCTGCTATGTTTTGAACCATTCCTGTGACACTACTTATATATTTCGATGCTTGACTTCAGGTTTACTGTATCCCTTGGACCTTCTTATTGACGATGAAACACAGAAATTGCATCGGAATTAAATACAAAAGGCAAAATGCCGACTTAAGTACAAGAAGACTGACCCTCCTTACTGACTATGATTTGATCCATTCCTGTGACACTAGTTATAGATTCAGATGCTTCACATCAGGTTAACTGTATCCCTCTGACCTTATTATTGACGATGAAACACAGAAATTGCATCGGAATTAAATACAAAAGGCACAATGCCGACTTAAGTACAAGAAGACTGACTCTTCCTACTGTCTATGATTTGAACCATTCCTGTGATACTAGTTTTAGATTCCGATGCTTCACTGCAGGTTTACTGTATCCCTTGGACCTTCTTATTGACGATGAAACACAGAAATTGCATAGGAATTAAATACAAACGGCACAATGCCGACTTTAGTACAAGAAGACTGACTATTCTCACTGACTATGTTTTGAACCATTACTGTGACAGAAGTTATAGATTCCGATGCTTCACTTCAGATTTACTGTATCCCTCTGACGATCTTGTTGACGATGAAACACAGAAATTGCGTCGGAATTAAATACAAAAGGCACAATGCCGAATTAAGTACAAGAGGACTGACTCTTCTTACTGTCTATGTTTTGAATCATTCCTGTGACACTAGTAGTAGATTCCGATGCTTCACTCTAGGTTTACTGTATCCCTCTGACCTTCTTATTGACGATGAAACACAGAATTTGCATCGGAATTAAATCCAAAAGGCACAGTGCCGAATTAAGTACAAGAAGACTGACTCTTCTTAGTGACTACGATTTGAGCCCTTCCTGTGACACTAATTATAGATTCCGATGCTTCACTTCAGGTTTACTGATCCCTCTTACTTTCTTATTGACGATGAAACACAGATATTGCATCGGAATTAAATAGAAAAGGCACAATGAAGACTTAAGTACAAGAAGACTGACTCTTACTACTGTCTATGCTTTGAAACATTCCTGTGACACTAGTTATAGATTCCGATGCTTCACTCCCGGTTTACTGTATCCCTTGGACCTTCTTATTGACGATGAAACACAGAAATTGCATCGGAAGTAAATAGAAAAGGCACAATGCAGATATATTGTCAAGAGGACTGACTCTTCCTACTGTCTATGTTTGAACTATTCCTGTGACACTAGTTATAGATCCCGGTGCCTCACTTCAGGTTTACTGTATCCCTTGGACCTTCTTATTGACGATGAAACACAGAAATTGCATTGGAATATATACAAAAAGCACAATGGCGACTTAAGTACAAGAAGACTGACTCTTCTTACTGACTATGATTTGAACCATTCCTGTGACACTAGTTATAGATTCCGATGCTTGACTTCAGATTTACTGTATCCCTCTGACCTTCTTATTGACGATGAAACACAGAAATTGCATCGGATTTAAATACAAAAGGCACAATGCCCAATTAAGTACAAGAAGACTGACACTTCTTACTGTCGATGTTCTGAACCATTCCTGTGACACTAGTTATAGATTCCGATGCTACACTACAGGTTTACTATATCCCTTGGACCTTCTTATTGACGATGAAACACAGAAATTGCATAGGATTTAAATAGTATAGGCACAATGCCGACTTAAGTACAAGAAGACTGTCTCTTCCTATTGTCTATGTTTTGAACCATTCCTGTGACACTAGTTATAGATTCCGATGCTTCACTTTAGGTTTACTGTATCCCTCTGACCTTCTTATTGACGATGAAACATAGAAATTGCATCGGAATTAAATTCAAAGGGGACAATGCCGACTGAAGTACAAGAAGACTGACTCTTCCCAATGTCTATGCTTTAAACCATTCCTGTTACACTAGTTATAGATTCCAATGCTTCACTTCAGGTTTACTGTATCTCTTGGACCTTCTTATTGACGATGAAACACAGAAATTGCGTCGGAATTAAATACAAAAGGCACAATGCCGTCTTATGTACAAGAAGACTGACTCTTCTTACTGACTATGTTTTGAACCACTCCTGTGACACTAAGTATTGACCCTGATGCTTCACCTCAGGTTTACTGTATCCCTTTGACCTTCTTATTGAAGATGAAACACAGAAATTGCATCGGAATTAAATACAAAAGGCACAATGCCGACTTAAGTACAAGAATACTGACTCTTCTTACTTTCTATGCTTTGAACCATTCATGTGACACTAGTTATAGATTCCGGTGCTTTGCTTCAGGTTTACTGTATCCCTTGGACCTTCTTATTGACGATGAAACACAGAAATTGCATCTGAATTAAATAAAAAAGGGACAACGCCGACTTAAGTACTAGAAGACTCACTCTTCTTACTGTGTATGTTTTGAACCATTCCTGTGACACTAGTTATAGATTCCGATGCTTCACTACAGGTTTACTATATACCGTGGACCTTCTTATTTAGGATGAAATACAGAAATTGCATCGGAATTAAATAAAAGAGGCACAATGCCGACTTAAGTACAAGAAGACTGACTCTTCCTACTGTCTGTGTTTTGAACCATTCCTGTGACACTAGTAATAGATTCCGATGCTTCACTTCAGGTTTACTGTATCACTTGGACCTTCTTATTGACGATGAAACTCAGAAATTGCATCGGAATTAAATACAAAAGGCACAATGCCGACTTAAGTACAAGAAGCCTGACTCTTCTTACTGACTATGCTTTGAACCATTCCTGTGACACTAGTTATAGATTCCGATGCTTCACTTCAGGTTTACTGTATCCCTTGGACCTTCTTATTGACGATGAAACACAGAAATTGCATCGGAATTAAATAGAGAAGGCACAATGCCGACTTAAGTACAAGAAGACTGACTCTTCCCACTTTCTATGTTTTGTACCATTCCTGTGACACTAGTTATAGAGTCGGATGCTTCACATCAGGTTTACTGTATCCCTCTGACCTTCTCATTGACGATGAAACACAGAAATTGAAACGGAATTAAATACAAAATGGACAATGCCAACTTAAGCAAAAGAAGACCGACTCTTCTTCTGCTATGTTTTGAACCATTCCTGTGACACTAGTTATATATTTCGATGCTTGACTTCAGGTTTACTGTATCCCTTGGACCTTCTTATTGACGATGAAACACAGAAATTGCATCGGAATTAAATACAAAAGGCATAATGCCGACTTAAGTACAAGAAGACTGACCCTCCTTACTGACTATGATTTGATCCATTCCTGTGACACTAGTTATATATTCAGATGCTTCACATCAGGTTAACTGTATCCCTCTGACCTTATTATTGACGATGAAACACTGAAATGGCATCGGAATTAAATACAAAAGGCACAATGCCGACTTAAGTACAAGAAGACTGACTCTTCCTACTGTCTATGATTTGAACCACTCCTGTGATACTAGTTTTAGATTCCGATGCTTCACTGCAGGTTTACTGTATCCCTTGGACCTTCTATTGACGATGAAACACAGAAATTGCATAGGAATTAAATACAAACGGCACAATGCCGACTTTAGTACAAGAAGACTGACTATTCTCACTGACTATGTTTTGAACCATTACTGTGACACAAGTTATAGATTCCGATGCTTCACTTCAGATTTACTGTATCCCTCTGATGATCTTGTTGACGATGAAACACAGAAATTGCGTCGGAATTAAATACAAAATGCACAATGCCGAATTAAGTACAAGAGGACTGACTCTTCTTACTGTCTATGTTTTGAATCATTCCTGTGACACTAGTAGTAGATTCCGATGCTTCACTCTAGGTTTACTGTATCCCTCTGACCTTCTTATTGACGATGAAACACAGAATTTGCATCGGAATTAAATCCAAAAGGCACAGTGCCGAATTAAGTACAAGAAGACTGACTCTTCTTAGTGACTACGATTTGAGCCCTTCCTGTGACACTAGTTATAGATTCCGATGCTTCACTTCAGGTTTACTGATCCCTCTTACTTTCTTATAGACGATGAAACACAGATATTGCATCGGAACTAAATAGGAAAGGCACAATGAAGACTTAAGTACAAGAAGACTGACTCTTACTACTGTCTATGTTTTGAAACATTCCTGTGACACTAGTTATAGATTCCGATGCTTCACTCCCGGTTTACTGTATCCCTTGGATCTTCTTATTGACGATGAAACACAGAAATTGCATCGGAAGTAAATAGAAAAGGCACAATGCAGATATATTGTCAAGACGACTGACTCTTACTACTGTCTATGTTTGAACTATTCCTGTGACACTAGTTATAGATTCTGATGCTTCACTTCTGGTTTACTGTATCCCTTTGACCTTCTTGTTGACGATGAAACACAGAAATTGCATCGGAATTAAATACAAAATGCACAATGCCGACCTAAGTACAAGAAGACTGACTCTTCTTACTGACAATGTTTTGATTCATTCCTGTAACACTAGTTATAGATTCCGATGCTTAACTCCCGGTACTGTATCCCTTGGACCTTCTTATTGAGGATAAAAGACAAAAATTGCATCGGAATTAAATACAAAAGGCACATTGCCGACTTAAGTACAAGAATACTGACTCTTCTTACTGACTATGCTTTGAACCATTCCTGTGACACTAGTTATTGATTCCGATGCTTCACTCCAGACTTACTGTATCCCTTGGAACTCCTTATTGACAATGACACATAGAAATTGCATCGGAATTAAATACAAAATGCACAATGCCGACTTAAGTGCAAGAAGACTGACTCTTCGTATTGACTATGTTTTGAACTATTCCTGTAACACTAGATATAGATTCCGGTGCCTCACTTCAGGTTTACTGTCTCCCTTGGACCTTCTTATTGACGAGGAAGCAAAGAAATTACATCGGAATTAAATACAAAAGGCACAATGCCGACTTCAGTACAAGAATACTGACTCTTATTACTGTCTTTGTTTCGAACCATCCCTGTGTCACTAGTTATTGATTCCGATGCTTCACTCCAGGTTTACTGTATCCCTTGGACCTTCTTATTGACGATGAAACACAGAAATTGCATCCGAATTAAATACAAATGGCTCAATGCCGACCTAAGTACAATAAGAATGTCTCTTCTTACTGACTATGTTTTGAACCATTCCTGTGACACTAGTTATAGATTCCGAAGCTTCACTTCAGGTTTACTGTATCCCTCTGGCCTTCTTATTGACGATGAAACACAGAAATTGCATCGGAATTAAATACAAAAGGCACAATCCGACTTAAGTATAAGAAAACTGACTCTTCCCACTGTCTATGATTTGAACCATTCCTGTGACACTAGTTATAGATTCAGATGCTTCACTTCAGGTTAACTGTATCCCTCTGACCTTCTTATTGACGATGAAACACAGAAATTGCATCGGAATTAAATACAAAAGGCACAATACCGACTTAAGTACAAGAAGACTGACTATTCTCATTGACTATGTTTTGAACCATTCCTGTGACACTAGTTATAAATTTCAATGCTTCAATTCAGGTTAACTGTATCCCTTGGACCTTCTTATTGACGATGAAACACAGAAATTGCATCGGAATTAAATACAAAAGGCACAATGCCGACTTAAGTACAAGGAGACTGACTCTTCGTATTGACTATGTTTTGAACCATTCCTGTAACACTAGATATAATTTCCGGTGCCTCAATTCAGCTTTACTGTATCCCTTGGACCTTCTTATTGACGAGGAAACACAGAAATTGCATCGGAAGTAAATACAAAAGGCACAATGCCGACAGCAATATAAGAATACTGACTCTTATTACTGTCTATGTTTTGAACCATCCCTTTGTCACTAGTTATTGATTCCGATGCTTGACTCCAGGTTTACTGTATCCCTTGGACCTTCTTATTGACGATGAAACACAGAAATTGCATCGGAATTAAATACAAAAGGCACAATGCCGACCTAAGTACAATAAGCCTGTCTCTTCTTACTGACTATGTTTTGAACCATTCCTGTGACACCAGTAATAGATTCCGATGCTTCACTTCAGGTTTTACTGTATCCCTCTGACCTTCTTATTGACGATGAAACATAGAAATTGCATCGGAATTAAATACAAAAGGCACAATGCCGAATTAAGTACAAGAAGACTGACTCTTCGTACTGTCTATGTTTTGAACCATTCATGTGACACTAGTTATAGATTCCGATGCTTCACTCCAGGTTTACTCTATCCCTTGGACCTTCTTATTGACGATGAAACACAGAAATTGTATCGGAATTAAATACAAAACGCACAATGGCGACTTAAATACAAGAAGACTAACTCTTCTTACTGACTATGATTTGAACCATTTATGTGACACTACTTATAGATTCCTGTGTTTCACTTCAGGTTTACTGTATCCCTTGGACCTTGTTATTGACGATGAAACACAGAAATTGCATCCGAAATAAATACAAAAGTCACAATGTCGACTTAAGTACAAGAAGACTGACTCTTCTTACTGACTATGTTTAAACCACTCCTGTGACACTAGTTATACATTCTGATGCTTCACTTCAGGTTTACTGTATCGCTTGGACCTTCTTAATGACGATGAAACACAGAAATTGCATCGGATTTAAATACAAAAGGCACAATGCCGACTTAAGTACAAGAAGACTGACCCTTCTTGCTGACTATGTTTTCAACCATTCCTGTGACACTAGTTATAGATTCCGATGCTTGACTTCAGATTTACTGTATCCTTCTGACCTTCTTATTGACGATGAAACACAGAAATTGCATCGGAATTAAATACTAAAGGCACAATGCCGAATTAAGTACAAGAAGACCGACTCTTCTTACTGTCGATGTTTTGAACCATTCCTGTGACATTAGTTATAGATTCCGATGCTTCACTACAGGTTTTCTATATCCCTTGGACCTTCTTAATGACGATGAAACACAGAAATAGCATAGGAATTAAATAGAAAAGGCACAATGCCGACTTAAGTTCAAGAAGACTGTCTCTTCCTACTGTCTATGTTTGAACCATTGTTGTTACACTAGTTATCGATTCCGATGCTTCGCTTCAGGTTTACTGTATCCCTCTGACCTTCTTATTGACGATGAAACACGGAAATTGAATCGGAACTAAATACATAAGTCACAATGCCGACTTAAGTACAATAAGACTGACTCTTCCCACTGTCTATGCTTTGAACCATTCCTGTTACACCAGTTATAAATTCCGAAGCTTCACTTCAGGTTTACTGTATCCCTTGGACCTTCTTATTGACGATGAAACACAGAAGTTGCATCGGAATTAAATACAAAAGGCACAATTTCGACTTATGTACAAGAAGACTGACTCTTCTTACTGACTATGTTTTGAACCACTCCTGTGACACTAGTTATAGACTCTGATGCTTCACTTCAGGTTTACTGTATTCCTCGGACCTTATTATTGAAGATGAAACACAGAAATTGCATCGGAATTTAAAACGAAGGGCACAATGCCGACATAAGTACAAGAATACTGACTCTTCTTACTGTCTATAATTTAAAACATTCCAGTGAAACTAGTTATAGATTTCGATGCTTCACTTCAGGTTTACTGTATCGCTTGGACCTTCTTATTGACGATGAAACACAGAAATAGCATCGGAATTAAATACAAAAGGCACAATGCCGACTTTAGTACAAGAAGGCTGACCCTTCTTACTGACTATGTTTCGATTCATTTCTGTGACACTAGTTATAGATTCCGATGATTCACTCCAGGTTTACTGTATCCCTTGGACCTTCTTATTGACGATGAAACACAGAAATCGCATCGGAATTAAATACAAAAGGCACAATGCCGACTTAAGTACAAGAAGACTGACTCTTCTTACTGACTATGTTTTGAACCATTTCTGTGACACTAGTTATAGATTCCGATGCTTAAGTCCCGGTTTACTGTATCCCTTGGACCTTCATATTGACGAAGAAACACAAAAATAGCATCGGAATTAAATACAAAAGGCACAATGCCGACTTAAGTACAAGAAGACTGACTCTTCTTACTGTCTACGTTTTGAACCATTCCTGTGACACTAGTTATAGATTCCGATGCTTGACTTCAGATTTACTGTATCCCTCTGACTTTCTTATTGACGATGAAACACAGAAATTGCATCGGATTTAAATACAAAAGGCACAATGCCGACTTAAGTACAAGAAGACTGACCCTTCTTGCTGACTATGTTTTCAACCATTCCTGTGACACTAGTTATAGATTCCGATGCTTGACTTCAGATTTACTGTATCCCTCTGACCTTCTTATTGACGATGAAACACAGAAATTGCATCGGAAATAAATCCAAAAGGCACAGTGCCGAATTAAGTACAAGAAGCCTGAGTCTTCTAACTGACTATGCTTTGAACCATTCCTGTGACACTAGTTATAGATTCCGATGCTTCACTTCAGGCTTACTGTATCCCTTGGACCTTCTTATTGACGATGAAACACAGCAATTGCATCGGAATTAAATAGAGAAGGCACAATGCCGACTTATGTACAAGAAGACTGACTCTTCCCACTTTCTATGTTTTGTACAATTCCTGTGACACTAGTTATAGATTCGGATGCTTCACTTCAGGTTTAGTGTATCCCTCTGACCTTCTCATTGACGATGAAACACAGAAATTGCAACGGAGTTAAATACAAAATGGACAATGCCGACTTAAGTAAAAGAAGACTGACTCTTCTTCTGTCTATGCATTGAACCATTCCTGTGACACTAGTTATAAATTTCGATGCTTCACTTCAGGTTTACTGTATCCCTTGGACCTTCTTATTGACGATCAAACACAGCAATTGCATCGGAATTAAATAGAGAAGGCACATTGCCGACTAAAGTACAACAAGACTGTCTCTTCCTACTTTCTATGTTTTGTACCGTTCCTGTGACACTAGTTATGGATTCGGATGCATCACTTCAGGTTTACTGTATCCCTCTGACCTTCTCATTGACGATGAAACACAAAAATTGCAACGGAATTAAATACAAAAGGGGCAATGCCGACTTAAGTACAAGAAGATTGACTCTTCTTCTGTCTTTGTTTTGAACCATTCCTGTGACACTAGTTATAAATTTCGATGCTTCACTTCAGGTTTACTGTATCCCTTGGACCTTCTTATTGACGATGAAACACAGAAATTGCATCGGAAGTAAATAGAAAAGGCACAATGCAGTATTAAGTACAAGAAGACTGACTCTTCCCACTGTCTATGTTTGAACTATTCCTGTGACACTAGTTACAGATTCCGATGCTTCACTTCTGGTTTACTGTATCCCTTGGACATTCTTGTTGACGATGAAACACAGAAATTGCATCGGAATTAAATACAAAAGGCACAATGCTGACTTAAGTACAAGAAGTCTGACTCTTCTTACTGACTATGCTTTGAACCATTCCTGTGACACTAGTTATAGATTCCAATGCTTAACTCCTGGTTTACTGTATCCCTTGGAACTTCTTATTGAGGATGAAAGACAAAAATTGCATCGGAATTAAATACAAAAGGCACATTGCCGACTTAAGTACAAGAATACTGACCCTTCTTACTGGCTATGATTTGAACCATTCCTGTGACACTAGTTATAGATTCCGATGCTTTACTCCTGGTTTACTGTATCCCTTGGAACTCCTTATTGACAATGAAACTTAGAAATTGCATCGGAATTAAATACAAAAGCCACAATGCTGACTTAAGTACAAGAAGACTGACTCTTCGTATTGACTATGTTTTGAACCATTCCTGTAACACTAGATATAGATTCCGTTGCTTCACTCCAGGTTTACTGTATCCCTTGGACCTTCTTATTGACGATGAAACACAGAAATTGCTGACTATGTTTTGAACCATTCCTGTGACACTAGTTATAGATTCTGATGCTTCACTTCAGGTTTACTGTATCCCTTGGACCTTCTTAATGACGATGAAACACAGAAATTGAATCGGAATTGAATACAAAAGGCACAATGCCGACTTAAGTAAAAGAAGACTGACTCTTCTTACTGACTATGTTTTGAACCATTCCTGTGACACTAGTTATAGATTCCGATGCTTGACTTCAGATTTACTGTATCCCTCTGACTTTCTTATTGACGATGAAACACAGAAATTGCATCGGAATTAAATACTAAAGGCACAATGCCGAATTAAGTACAAGAAGACTGACACTTCTTACTGTCGATGTTTTGAACCATTCCTGTGACACTAGTTATAGATTCCGATGCTACACTACAGGTTTACTATATCCCTTGGACCTTCTTATTGACGATGAAACACAGAAATTGCATAGGATTTAAATAGTATAGGCACAATGCCGACTTAAGTACAAGAAGACTGTCTCTTCCTATTTTCTATGTTTTGAACCATTCCTGTGACACTAGTTATAGATTCCGATGCTTCACTTTAGGTTTACTGTATCCCTCTGTCCTTCTTATTGACGATGAAACATAGAAATTGCATCGGAATTAAATTCAAAGGGTACAATGCCGACTGAAGTACAAGAAGACTGACTCTTCCCACTGTCTATGCTTTAAACCATTCCTGTTACACTAGTTATAGATTCCAATGCTTCACTTCAGGTTTACTGTATCCCTTGGACCTTCTTATTGACGATGAAACACAGAAATTGCGTCGGAATTAAATACAAAAGGCACAATGCCGTCTTATGTACAAGAAGACTGACTCTTCTTACTGACTATGTTTTGAACCACTCCTGTGACACTAAGTATAGACCCTGATGCTTCACTTCAGGTTTACTGTATCCCTTTGACCTTCTTATTGAAGATGAAACACAGAAATTGCATCGGAATTAAATACAAATGGCACAATACCGACTTAAGTACAAGAATACTGACTCTTCTTACTTTCTATGCTTTGAACCATTCATGTGACACTAGTTATAGATTCCGGTGCTTTGCTTCAGGTTTACTGTATCCCTTGGACCTTCTTATTGACGATGAAACACAGAAATTGCATCTGAATTAAATAAAAAAGGGACAACGCCGACTTAAGTACTAGAAGACTCACTCTTCTTACTGTGTATGTTTTGAACCATTCCTGTGACACTAGTTATAGATTCCGATGCTTCACTACAGGTTTACTATATACCTTGGACCTTCTTATTTAGGATGAAATACAGAAATTGCATCGGAATTAAATAAAAAAGGCACAATGCCGACTTAAGTACAAGAAGCCTGACTCTTCTTACTGACTAAGCTTTGAACCATTCCTGTGACACTAGTTATAGATTCTGATGCTTCACTTCAGGTTTACTGTATCCCTTGGACCTTCTTATTGACGATGAAACACAGAAATTGCATCGGAATTAAATAGAGAAGGCACAATGCCCACTTAAGTACAAGAAGACTGATTCTTCCCACTTTCTATGTTTTGTACCATTCCTGTGACACTAGTTATGGAGTCGGATGCTTCACTTCAGGTTTACTGTATCCCTCTGACCTTCTCATTGACGATGAAACACAGAAATTGAAACGGAATTAAATACAAAATGGACAATGCCAACTTAAGCAAAAGAAGACCGACTCTTCTTCTGCTATGTTTTGAACCATTCCTGTGACACTACTTATATATTTCGATGCTTGACTTCAGGTTTACTGTATCCCTTGGACCTTCTTATTGACGATGAAACACAGAAATTGCATCGGAATTAAATACAAAAGGCAAAATGCCGACTTAAGTACAAGAAGACTGACCCTCCTTACTGACTATGATTTGATCCATTCCTGTGACACTAGTTATAGATTCAGATGCTTCACATCAGGTTAACTGTATCCCTCTGACCTTATTATTGACGATGAAACACAGAAATTGCATCGGAATTAAATACAAAAGGCACAATGCCGACTTAAGTACAAGAAGACTGACTCTTCCTACTGTCTATGATTTGAACCATTCCTGTGATACTAGTTTTAGATTCCGATGCTTCACTGCAGGTTTACTGTATCCCTTGGACCTTCTTATTGACGATGAAACACAGAAATTGCATAGGAATTAAATACAAACGGCACAATGCCGACTTTAGTACAAGAAGACTGACTATTCTCACTGACTATGTTTTGAACCATTACTGTGACAGAAGTTATAGATTCCGATGCTTCACTTCAGATTTACTGTATCCCTCTGACGATCTTGTTGACGATGAAACACAGAAATTGCGTCGGAATTAAATACAAAAGGCACAATGCCGAATTAAGTACAAGAGGACTGACTCTTCTTACTGTCTATGTTTTGAATCATTCCTGTGACACTAGTAGTAGATTCCGATGCTTCACTCTAGGTTTACTGTATCCCTCTGACCTTCTTATTGACGATGAAACACAGAATTTGCATCGGAATTAAATCCAAAAGGCACAGTGCCGAATTAAGTACAAGAAGACTGACTCTTATTAGTGACTACGATTTGAGCCCTTCCTGTGACACTAGTTATAGATTCCGATGCTTCACTTCAGGTTTACTGATCCCTCTTACTTTCTTATTGACGATGAAACACAGATATTGCATCGGAATTAAATAGAAAAGGCACAATGAAGACTTAAGTACAAGAAGACTGACTCTTACTACTGTCTATGATTTGAAACATTCCTGTGACACTAGTTATAGATTCCGATGCTTCACTCCCGGTTTACTGTATCCCTTGGACCTTCTTATTGACGATGAAACACAGAAATTGCATCGGAAGTAAATAGAAAAGGCACAATGCAGATATATTGTCAAGAGGACTGACTCTTCCTACTGTCTATGTTTGAACTATTCCTGTGACACTAGTTATAGATCCCGGTGCCTCACTTCAGGTTTACTGTATCCCTTGGACCTTCTTATTGACGATGAAACACAGAAATTGCATTGGAATATATACAAAAAGCACAATGGCGACTTAAGTACAAGAAGACTGACTCTTCTTACTGACTATGATTTGAACCATTCCTGTGACACTAGTTATAGATTCCGATGCTTGACTTCAGATTTACTGTATCCCTCTGACCTTCGTATTGACGATGAAACACAGAAATTGCATCGGATTTAAATACAAAAGGCACAATGCCCAATTAAGTACAAGAAGACTGACACTTCTTACTGTCGATGTTCTGAACCATTCCTGTGACACTAGTTATAGATTCCGATGCTACACTACAGGTTTACTATATCCCTTGGACCTTCTTATTGACGATGAAACACAGAAATTGCATAGGATTTAAATAGTATAGGCACAATGCCGACTTAAGTACAAGAAGACTGTCTCTTCCTATTGTCTATGTTTTGAACCATTCCTGTGACACTAGTTATAGATTCCGATGCTTCACTTTAGGTTTACTGTATCCCTCTGACCTTCTTATTGACGATGAAACATAGAAATTGCATCGGAATTAAATTCAAAGGGGACAATGCCGACTGAAGTACAAGAAGACTGACTCTTCCCACTGTCTATGCTTTAAACCATTCCTGTTACACTAGTTATAGATTCCAATGCTTCACTTCAGGTTTACTGTATCCCTTGGACCTTCTTATTGACGATGAAACACAGAAATTGCGTCGGAATTAAATACAAAAGGCACAATGCCGTCTTATGTACAAGAAGACTGACTCTTCTTACTGACTATGTTTTGAACCACTCCTGTGACACTAAGTATTGACCCTGATGCTTCACCTCAGGTTTACTGTATCCCTTTGACCTTCTTATTGAAGATGAAACACAGAAATTGCATCGGAATTAAATACAAAAGGCACAATGCCGACTTAAGTACAAGAATACTGACTCTTCTTACTTTCTATGCTTTGAACCATTCATGTGACACTAGTTATAGATTCCGGTGCTTTGCTTCAGGTTTACTGTATCCCTTGGACCTTCTTATTGACGATGAAACACAGAAATTGCATCTGAATTAAATAAAAAAGGGACAACGCCGACTTAAGTACTAGAAGACTCAATCTTCTTACTGTGTATGTTTTGAACCATTCCTGTGACACTAGTTATAGATTCCGATGCTTCACTACAGGTTTACTATATACCTTGGACCTTCTTATTTAGGATGAAATACAGAAATTGCATCGGAATTAAATAAAAAAGGCACAATGCCGACTTAAGTACAAGAAGACTGACTCTTCCTACTGTCTGTGTTTTGAACCATTCCTGTGACACTAGTAATAGATTCCGATGCTTCACTTCAGGTTTACTGTATCACTTGGACCTTCTTATTGACGATGAAACTCAGAAATTGCATCGGAATTAAATACAAAAGGCACAATGCCGACTTAAGTACAAGAAGCCTGACTCTTCTTACTGACTATGCTTTGAACCATTCCTGTGACACTAGTTATAGATTCCGATGCTTCACTTCAGGTTTACTGTATCCCTTGGACCTTCTTATTGACGATGAAACACAGAAATTGCATCGGAATTAAATAGAGAAGGCACAATGCCGACTTAAGTACAAGAAGACTGACTCTTCCCACTTTCTATGTTTTGTACCATTCCTGTGACACTAGTTATAGAGTCGGATGCTTCACTTCAGGTTTACTGTATCCCTCTGACCTTCTCATTGACGGTGAAACACAGAAATTGAAACGGAATTAAATACAAAATGGACAATGCCAACTTAAGCAAAAGAAGACCGACTCTTCTTCTGCTATGGTTTGAACCATTCCTGTGACACTAGTTATATATTTCGATGCTTGACTTCAGGTTTACTGTATCCCTTGGACCTTCTTATTGACGATGAAACACAGAAATTGCATCGGAATTAAATACAAAAGGCATAATGCCGACTTAAGTACAAGAAGACTGACCCTCCTTACTGACTATGATTTGATCCATTCCTGTGACACTAGTTATAGATTCAGATGCTTCACATCAGGTTAACTGTATCCCTCTGACCTTATTATTGACGATGAAACACTGAAATGGCATCGGAATTAAATACAAAAGGCACAATGCCGACTTAAGTACAAGAAGACTGACTCTTCCTACTGTCTATGATTTGAACCACTCCTGTGATACTAGTTTTAGATTCCGATGCTTCACTGCAGGTTTACTGTATCCCTTGGACCTTCTTATTGACGATGAAACACAGAAATTGCATAGGAATTAAATACAAACGGCACAATGCCGACTTTAGTACAAGAAGACTGACTATTCTCACTGACTATGTTTTGAACCATTACTGTGACCTAGTTATAGATTCCGATGCTTCACTTCAGATTTACTGTATCCCTCTGATGATCTTGTTGACGATGAAACACAGAAATTGCGTCGGAATTAAATACAAAATGCACAATGCCGAATTAAGTACAAGAGGACTGACTCTTCTTACTGTCTATGTTTTGAATCATTCCTGTGACACTAGTAGTAGATTCCGATGCTTCACTCTAGGTTTACTGTATCCCTCTGACCTTCTTATTGACGATGAAACACAGAATTTGCATCGGAATTAAATCCAAAAGGCACAGTGCCGAATTAAGTACAAGAAGACTGACTCTTCTTAGTGACTACGATTTGAGCCCTTCCTGTGACACTAGTTATAGATTCCGATGCTTCACTTCAGGTTTACTGATCCCTCTTACTTTCTTATAGACGATGAAACACAGATATTGCATCGGAACTAAATAGGAAAGGCACAATGAAGACTTAAGTACAAGAAGACTGACTCTTACTACTGTCTATGTTTTGAAACATTCCTGTGACACTAGTTATAGATTCCGATGCTTCACTCCCGGTTTACTGTATCCCTTGGATCTTCTTATTGACGATGAAACACAGAAATTGCATCGGAAGTAAATAGAAAAGGCACAACGCAGATATATTGTCAAGACGACTGACTCTTACTACTGTCTATGTTTGAACTATTCCTGTGACACTAGTTATAGATTCTGATGCTTCACTTCAGGTTTACTGATCCCTCTTACTTTCTTATAGACGATGAAACACAGATATTGCATCGGAACTAAATAGGAAAGGCACAATGAAGACTTAAGTACAAGAAGACTGACTCTTCTTACTGACAATGTTTTGATTCATTCCTGTAACACTAGTTATAGATTCCGATGCTTAACTCCCGGTACTGTATCCCTTGGACCTTCTTATTGAGGATAAAAGACAAAAATTGCATCGGAATTAAATACAAAAGGCACATTGCCGACTTAAGTACAAGAAAACTGACTCTTCTTACTGACTATGGTTTGAACCATTCCTGTGACACTAGTTATTGATTCCGATGCTTCACTCCAGACTTACTGTATCCCTTGGAACTCCTTATTGACAATGACACATAGAAATTGCATCGGAATTAAATACAAAATGCACAATGCCGACTTAAGTGCAAGAAGACTGACTCTTCGTATTGACTATGTTTTGAACTATTCCTGTAACACTAGATATAGATTCCGGTGCCTCACTTCAGGTTTACTGTATCCCTTGGACCTTCTTATTGACGAGGAAGCAAAGAAATTACATCGGAATTAAATACAAAAGGCACAATGCCGACTTCAGTACAAGAATACTGACTCTTATTACTGTCTTTGTTTCGAACCATCCCTGTGTCACTAGTTATTGATTCCGATGCTTCACTCCAGGTTTACTGTATCCCTTGGACCTTCTTATTGACGATGAAACACAGAAATTGCATCCGAATTAAATACAAATGGCTCAATGCCGACCTAAGTACAATAAGAATGTCTCTTCTTACTGACTATGTTTTGAACCATTCCTGTGACACTAGTTATAGATTCCGAAGCTTCACTTCAGGTTTACTGTATCCCTCTGGCCTTCTTATTGACGATGAAACACAGAAATTGCATCGGAATTAAATACAAAAGGCACAATCCGACTTAAGTACAAGAAAACTGACTCTTCCCACTGTCTATGATTTGAACCATTCCTGTGACACTAGTTATAGATTCAGATGCTTCACTTCAGGTTAACTGTATCCCTCTGACCTTCTTATTGACGATGAAACACAGAAATTGCATCGGAATTAAATACAAAAGGCACAATGCCGACTTAAGTACAAGAAGACTGACTATTCTCATTGACTATGTTTTGAACCATTCCTGTGACACAAGTTATAGATTCCGATGCTTCACTTCAGATTTACTGTATCCCTTGGACCTTCTTATTGACGATGAAACACAGCAATTGCATCGGAATTAAATAGAGAAGGCACAATGCCGACTTAAGTGCAAGAAGACTGACTCTTCCCGCTTTCTATGTTTTGTACCATTCCTGTGACACTAGTTATAGATTCGGATGCTTCACTTCAGGTTTTCTGTATCCCTCTGACCTTCTCGTTGACGATGAAACACAGGTATTGCAACGGCATTAAATACAAAATGGACAATGCCGACTTAAGTAAAAGAAGACTGACTCTTCTTCTGTCTATGTTTTGAACCATTCCTGTGACACTAGTTATAAATTTCAATGCTTCAATTCAGGTTTACTGTATCCCTTGGACCTTCTTATTGACGATGAAACACAAAAATTGCATCGGAATTAAATACAAAAGGCACAATGCCGACTTAAGTACAAGGAGACTGACTCTTCGTATTGACTATGTTTTGAACCATTCCTGTAACACTAGATATAATTTCCGGTGCCTCAATTCAGCTTTACTGTATCCCTTGGACCTTCTTATTGACGAGGAAACACAGAAATTGCATCGGAAGTAAATACAAAAGGCACAATGCCGACAGCAATACAAGAATACTGACTCTTATTACTGTCTATGTTTTGAACCATCCCTTTGTCACTAGTTATTGATTCCGATGCTTGACTCCAGGTTTACTGTATCCCTTGGACCTTCTTATTGACGATGAAACACAGAAATTGCATCGGAATTAAATACAAAAGGCATAATGCCGACCTAAGTACAATATGCCTGTCTCTTCTTACTGACTATGTTTTGAACCATTCCTGTGACACCAGTAATAGATTCCGATGCTTCACTTCAGGTTTTACTGTATCCCTCTGACCTTCTTATTGACGATGAAACATAGAAATTGCATCGGAATTAAATACAAAAGGCACAATGCCGAATTAAGTACAAGAAGACTGACTCTTCGTACTGTCTATGTTTTGAACCATTCATGTGACACTAGTTATAGATTCCGATGCTTCACTCCAGGTTTACTCTATCCCTTGGACCTTCTTATTGACGATGAAACACAGAAATTGTATCGGAATTAAATACAAAACGCACAATGGCGACTTAAATACAAGAAGACTAACTCTTCTTACTGACTATGATTTGAACCATTTATGTGACACTACTTATAGATTCCTGTGTTTCACTTCAGGTTTACTGTATCCCTTGGACCTTGTTATTGACGTTGAAACACAGAAATTGCATCCGAAATAAATACAAAAGGCACAATGTCGACTTAAGTACAAGAAGACTGACTCTTCTTACTGACTATGTTTGAACCACTCCTGTGACACTAGTTATACATTCTGATGCTTCACTTCAGGTTTACTGTATCGCTTGGACCTTCTTAATGACGATGAAACACAGAAATTGCATCGGATTTAAATACAAAAGGCACAATGCCGACTTAAGTACAAGAAGACTGACCCTTCTTGCTGACTATGTTTTCAACCATTCCTGTGACACTAGTTATAGATTCCGATGCTTGACTTCAGATTTACTGTATCCCTCTGACCTTCTTATTGACGATGAAACACAGAAATTGCATCGGAATTAAATACTAAAGGCACAATGCCGAATTAAGTACAAGAAGACCGACTCTTCTTACTGTCGATGTTTTGAACCATTCCTGTGACATTAGTTATAGATTCCGATGCTTCACTACAGGTTTTCTATATCCCTTGGACCTTCTTAATGACGATGAAACACAGAAATAGCATAGGAATTAAATAGAAAATGCACAATGCCGACTTAAGTACAAGAAGACTGTCTCTTCCTACTGTCTATGTTTGAACCATTGTTGTTACACTAGTTATCGATTCCGATGCTTCGCTTCAGGTTTACTGTATCCCTCTGACCTTCTTATTGACGATGAAACACGGAAATTGAATCGGAACTAAATACAAAAGTCACAATGCCGACTTAAGTACAATAAGACTGACTCTTCCCACTGTCTATGCTTTGAACCATTCCTGTTACACCAGTTATAAATTCCGAAGCTTCACTTCAGGTTTACTGTATCCCTTGGACCTTCTTATTGACGATGAAACACAGAAGTTGCATCGGAATTAAATACAAAAGGCACAATTTCGACTTATGTACAAGAAGACTGACTCTTCTTACTGACTATGTTTTGAACCACTCCTGTGACACTAGTTATAGACTCTGATGCTTCACTTCAGGTTTACTGTATTCCTCAGACCTTATTATTGAAGATGAAACACAGAAATTGCATCGGAATTTAAAACGAAGGGCACAATGCCGACATAAGTACAAGAATACTGACTCTTCTTACTGTCTATAATTTAAAACATTCCAGTGAAACTAGTTATAGATTTCGATGCTTCACTTCAGGTTTACTGTATCGCTTGGACCTTCTTATTGACGATGAAACACAGAAATAGCATCGGAATTAAATACAAAAGGCACAATGCCGACTTTAGTACAAGAAGGCTGACCCTTCTTACTGACTATGTTTCGATTCATTTCTGTGACACTAGTTATAGATTCCGATGATTCACTCCAGGTTTACTGTATCCCTTGGACCTTCTTATTGACGATGAAACACAGAAATCGCATCGGAATTAAATACAAAAGGCACAATGCCGACTTAAGTACAAGAAGACTGACTCTTCTTACTGACTATGTTTTGAACCATTTCTGTGACACTAGTTATAGATTCCGATGCTTAAGTCCCGGTTTACTGTATCCCTTGGACCTTCATATTGACGAAGAAACACAAAAATAGCATCGGAATTAAATACAAAAGGCACAATGCCGACTTAAGTACAAGAAGACTGACTCTTCTTACTGTCTACGTTTTGAACCATTCCTGTGACACTAGTTATAGATTCCGATGCTTCACTTCAGGTTTACTGTATCCCTCTGACCTTCATATTGACGATGAAACTCAGAAATTGCATCGGAATTAAATACAAAAGGCACAATGGCGACTTAAGTACAAAAAGACTGACACTTCCCACTGTCTATGATTTGAACCATTCCTGTTACACTAGTTATGGATTCGGATGCTTCACTTCAGGTTTACTGTATCCCTCTGACCTTCGTATTGACGATGAAACACAGAAATTGCATCGGAATTAAATACAAAGGGCACAATGCCGACTTATGTACAAGAAAACTGACTCTTCTTACTGACTATGGTTTGAAATATTCCTGTAAGACTAGTTATAGATTCCGGTGCTTCACTTCAGGTTTACTGTATCCCTTGGACCTTCTTATTGACGATGAAACACAGAAATAGCATCGGAATTAAATACAAAAGGCACAATGCCGACTTTAGTACAAGAAGGCTGGCCCTTCTTACTGTCTATGATTTGAACCATCCCTGTGTCACTAGTTATAGATTCCGATGCTTCACTCTAGGTTTACTGTATCCCTTGGACCTTCTTATTGACGATGAAACACAGAAATAGCATCGGAATTAAATACAAAAGGCACAATGCCGACTTTAGTACAAGAAGGCTGACTCTTCTTACTGACTGTGTTTCGATTCATTCCTGTAACATTAGTTATAGATTCCGATGCTTCACTCCAGGTTTACTGTATCCCTTGGACCTTCTTATTGACGATGAAACACAGAAATCGCATCGGAATTAAATACAAAAGGCACAATGCCGACTTAAGCACAAGAAGACTGACTCTTCTTACTGACTATGTTTTGAACCATTTCTGTGACACTAGTTATAGATTCTGATGCTTAAGTCCCGGTTTACTGTTTCCCTTGGACCTTCTTATTGACGAAGAAACACAAAAATAGCATCGGAATTAAATACAAAAGGCACAATGCCGACTTAAGTACAATAAGACTGACTCTTCTTACTGACTATGTTTTGAACCATTCCTGTGCCACTAGTTATAGATTCCGATGCTTGACTTCAGATTTACTGTATCCCTCTGACCTTCTTATTAACGATGAAACACATAAATTGCATCGTAATTAAATACTTAAGGCACAATGCCGAATTAAGTACAAGACGACTGACTCTTCTTACTGTCGATGCTTTGAACCATTCCTGGGACAGTAGTTATAGATTCCGATGCTTTACTCCAGGTTCACCGTATCTGTTGGACCTTCTTATTGACGATGAAACTCAGAAATTGCATTGGAATTAAATAAAAAATGCTCAATGCCGACATAAGGATGAGAAGACTGACCCTACATACTGTCTATGTTTTGAACCATTCCTGTGACACTAGTTATAGATTCCGATGCTTCACTCCAGGTTTACGATATCCCTTGGACCTTCTTATTGACGATGAAACACAGAAATTGCATAGGTATTAAATTGAAAAGGCACAATGCCGATTTAAGTACAAGAAGACTGACTCTTCCCACTGCCTATGATTTGAACCATTCCTGTTACACTAGTTATGGATTTGGATGCTTCACTTCAGGTTCACTGTATCCCTCTGACCTTCTTATTGACGATGAAACACAGAAATTGCATCGGAATTAAATACAAAGGGCACAAGGCCGACTTTAGTACAAGAAGACTGACACTTCTTACTGACTATGCTTTGATTCATGCCTGCGACACTAGTTATAGATTCCGATGCTTCACTCCATGTTTACTGTATCCCTTGGACCTTCTTATTGACGATGAAATACAGAAATTGCATCGTAATTAAATACAAAAGGCACAATGCCGACTTAAGTACAAGAAGACTGACTCTTCTCACTGACTATGTTTTGAACCATTCCTGTGACACTAGTTATAGATTCCGATGCCTCACTTCAGGTTTACTGTATCCCTCTGACCTTCTTATTGACGATGAAACACAGAAATTGCTTCGGAATTAAATTCAAAAGGCACAATTGCATCGGAATTAAGTACAAGAAGACTGATTCTTCTTACTGACTATGATTTGAACCGTTCCTGTGACACTTGTTATAGATTCCGATGCTTCACTTCAGGTTAACTGTATCCCTCTGACCTTCTTATTGACGATGAAACACAGCAATTGCATCGGAATTAAATACAAAAGGCACAATGCCGACTTAAGTACGAGGATACTGCTTCTTCTTACTGCCTATGATGTGAACCATCCCTGTGACACTAGTTATAGATTCCGATGCTTCACTTCAGGTTTACTGTATCCCTTGGACCTACTTATTGACGATGAAATACAGAAATTGCATCGTAATTAAATACAAAAGGCACAATGCCGACTTAAGTACAAGAATACTGACTCTTCTTACTGACTATGCTTTGAACCATTCCTGTGACCCTAGTTATAGATTCTGATGCTTCACTTCAGGTTTACTGTATCCCTTAGACCTTCTTATTGACGATGAAACACAGAAATTCCATCGGAATTATATACAAAACGCACAATGCCGACTTAAGTACAAGAAGACTGACTCTTCTCACTGACTATGTTTTGAACCATTCCTGTTACACTAGTTTTAGATTCCGATGCTTGACTTCAGATTTACTGTATCCCTCTGACCTTCTTATTGACGATGAAACACTGAAATTGAATCGGAATTAAATACTAAAGGCACAATGCCGAATTAAATACAAGAAGACTGCCTCTTCTTACTGTCGATGTTTTGAAACATTCCTGTGACACTAGTTATAGATTCCGATACTTCACTCCAGGTTTGCTGTATCCCTTGGACCTTCTTATTGACGATGAAACACAGAAATTGCATCGGAATTAAATAAAAAAGGCACAATGCCGACTTAAGTACAAGAAGACTGACTCTTCTTACTGTCTATGATTTGAACCATTCCTGTGACACTACTTATAGATTCCGATGCTTCACTCCAGGTTTACTATATCCCTTGGACCTTCTTATTGACGATGATACACAGAAATTGCATCGGAGTTAAATAGAAAAGGCACAAAGCCGACTTTAGTACAAGAAGACTGACTCCTCTTACTGACAATGTTTTGAACCATTCCTGTGACATTAGTAATAGATTCCGATGCTTCACTCCAGGTTTACTGTATCCCTTGGACCTTCTTATTGACGATGAAACACAGAAATTGCATCGGAATTAAATACAAAAGGCATAATGCCGACTTAAGTACAAGAATACTGACTCTTCTTACTGTCGATGTTTTGAACCATCCCTGTGTCACTAGTTATAGATTCCGATGCATCACTTTAGGTTTACTGTATCCCTTGGACCTTCTTATTGACGATGAAACACAAAAATAGAATCGGAATTAATTACAAAAGGCACAATGCCGACTTAAGTACAAGAAGACAGACTCTTCCTACTGACTATGTTTTGAACCATTCCTGTGACACTAGTTATAGATTCCGATGCTTCACTCCAGGTTTACTGTATCCCTTGGACCTCCTTATTGACGAAGAAGCACAGAAATTGCATCGGAATTAAATACAAAAGGCACAATGCCGACTTAAGTAGAAGAAGACTGACCCTTCTTACTGACTATGTTTTGAACCATTCCTGTGACACTAGTTATAGATTCCGATGCTAGACTTCGGATTTACTGTATCCATCTGACCTCCTTATTGACGATGAATCACTGAAATTGCATCGGAATTAAATACTAAAGGCACAATGCCGAATTAAGTACAAGAAGACTAACTCTTCTTACTGTCGATGTTTTGAACCATTCCTGTGACAGTAGTTATAGATTCCGATGCTTCACTCCAGGTTTACTGTATCCCTTGGACCTTCTTATTGATGATGAAACACAGAAATTGCATCGGAATTAAATAAAAAAGGCATTATGGTGACTTAAGTACGAGAAGACTGACCCAACTTACTGTCTATGTTTTGAACCATTCCTGTGACACTAGTTATAGATTCCGATGCTTCACTCCAGGTTTACTATATCCCATGGACCTTCTTATTGACGATGAAACACAGAAATTGCATAGGAATTAAATAGAAAAGAACAATGCCGACTTAAGTACAAGAAGACTGTCTCTTCCGACTGTCTATTTTTGAACCATTCCTGTGACACTAATTATAGATTCCGATGCTTCACTTCAGGTTTACTGTATCCCTCTGACCTTCTTATTGACGATGAAACACAGAAATTACATCGGAATTAAATACAAAAGGCACAAAGCCGACTTAAGTACAAGAAGACTGACTCTTCCCACTGTCTATGCTTTGAACCATTCCTGTTACACTAGTTATAGATTCCGATGCTTCACTTCAGGTTTACTGTATACCTTAAACCTTCTTATTGACGATGAAACACAGAAATTGCACCGGAATTAAATACAAAAGGCACAATGCCGACTTATGTACAAGAAGACTGACTCTTCTAACTGACTATGCTTTGAACCATTCCTGTGACACTAGTTATAGACTCTGATGCTTCACTTCAGGTTTACTGTATCCCTTGGACCTTCTTATTGAAGATGAAACACAGAAATTGCATCGGAATTAAATACAAAAGGCACAATGCCGACTTAAGTACAAGAATACTGACTCTTCTTACTGTCTATGTTTTGAACCATCCCTGTGACACTAGTCATAGATTCCGATGCTTCACTCCAGGTTTACTGTATCCCTTGGACCTTCTTATTGACGATGAAACACAGAAATTGCATCGGAATTAAATACAAAACGCACAATGCCGACTTAAGTACAAGAAGACTGACTCTTCTTATTGACTATGTTTTGAACCATTTCTGTGACACTAGTTATAGATTCCGATGCTTCACTCCTGGTTTACTGTATCCCTTGGACCTTCTTATTGACGATGAAACACAAAAATAGCATCGGAATTAAATACAAAACCCACAATGCCGACTTAAGTACAAGAAGACTGACTCTTCACACTGACTATGTTTTGAACCATTCCTGTGACACTAGTTATAGATTCCGATGCTTCACTCCAGGTTTACTCTATCCTTTGGACCTCCTTATTGACGATGAATTACAGAAATTGCATCGGAAATAAATACAAAAGGCACAATGACGACTTCAGTACAAGAAGACTGACTCTTCTTACTGACTATGTTTTGAACCATTCCTGTGACACTAGTTATAGATTCTGATGCTTCACTTCATGTTTACTGTATCCCTTAGACCTTCTTATTGACGATGAAACACAGATATTGCATCAAAATTAAATACAAAATGCACAATGCCGACTTAAGTACAAGAAGACTGACTCCACTCACTGACTATGTTTTGAACCATTCGTGTGACACTAGTTATAGATTCCGATGCTTCACTTCAGATTTACTGTATCCCTCTAACCTTCTTATTGACGATGAAACATAGAGATTGCATCGGAATTAAATACTAAAGGCACAATGCCGAATTAAGTACAAAACGACTGTCTCTTCTTACTGTCGATGATTTGAACCATTCCTGTGACACTAGTTGTAGATTCCGATGCTTCACTCAAGGTTTACTGTATCCCTTGGACCTTCTTATTGACGATGAAACACAGAAATTGCATCGGAGTTAATTAGAAAAGGCACAATGCTGACTTAAGTACAAGAAGATTGCCTCTTCCTACTGTCTATGTTTGAACCATTCCTGTGACACTAGTTATAGATTCCGATGCTTCACTTCAGGTTTACTGCATCCCTCTGACCTTCTTATTGTCGATGAAACACAGAAATTGCATCGGAATTAAATACAAAAGGCACAATGCCGACTCAAGTACTAGAATACTGACTCTTCTTAGTGTCTAGGTTTTGAACCATCCCTGTGACACTAGTCATAGATTCCGATGCTTCACTCCAGGTTTACTGTATCCCTTGGACCTTCTTATTGACGATAAAACACAGAAAATGCATCGGAATTAAATACAAAACGCACAATGCCTACTTTAGTACCAGAAGACTGACTCTTCTTACTGACTATGTTTTGATTCATTCCTGTGACACTAGTTATAGATTCCGATGCTTCACTCCAGGTTTACTGTATCCCTTGGACCTTCTTATTGACGATGAAACACAGAAATTGCATCGGAATTAAATACAAAAGGCACAACGCCGACTTAAGTACAAGAAGACTGACTCTCCTTACTGACTATGTTTTGAAGCATTTTTGTGACACTAGTTATAGATTCCGATGCTTCACTCCCGGTTTACTGTATCCCTTGGACCTTCTTATTGACGATGCAACGCAAAAATAGCATCGGAATTAAATACAAAAGTCACAATGCCGACTTAAGTACAAGAAGACTGACTCTTCTTACTGACTATGTTTTGAACCATTCCTGTGACACTAGTTATAGACTCCGATGCTACACTCCAGGTTTACTCTATCCCTTGGACCTCCTTATTGACGATGAAACACAGAAATTGCATCGGAAATAAATACAAAAGGCACAATGACGACTTCCGTACAAGAAGACTGACTCTTCTAACTGTCTATGTTTGAACCATCCCTGTGACACTAGTTATAGATTCCAATGCTTCACTCCAGGTTTAGTATATCCCTTGGACCTTCTTATTGACGATGAAACACAGATATTGCATCGGAGTTAAATAGAAAACGCACAATGCCGACTTAAGTACAAGAAAACTGACTCTTCCAACTGTCTATGTTTGAACCATTCCTGTGACACTTGTTATAGATTCCGATGCTTCACTTCAGGTTTACTGCATCCCTCTGACCTTCTTATTGACGATGAAACACAGAAATTGCGACGGAATTAAATACAAAAGGCACAATGCCGACTTAAGTACAAGAATACTGACTCTTCTTACTGTCGATGTTTTGAATCATCCCTGTGTCACTAGTTATAGATTCCGATGCATCACTCCAGGTTTACTGTATCCCTTGGACCTTCTTATTGATGATGAAACGCAAAAATAGAATCGGAATTAATTACAAAAGGCACAATGCCGACTTAAGTACAAGAAGACAGACTCTTCCTACTGACTATGTTTTGAACCATTCCTGTGACACTAGTTATAGATTCCGATGTTTCACTCCAGGTTTACTGTATCCCTTGGACCTCCTTATTGACGAAAAAACACAGAAATTGCATCGGAATTAAATACAAAATGCACAATGCCGACTTAAGTACAAGAATACTGTCTCTTCTTACTGTCGGTGTTTGAACCATCCCTGTGTCACTAGTTATAGATTCCGATGCTTCACTCCAGGTTTACTGTATCCCTTGGACCTTCTTATTGACGATGAAAAACAGAACTTGCATCGGAATTAAATACAAAAGGCACAATTGCATCGGAATTAAGTACATGATGACTGAATCTTCTTACTGACTATGTTTTGAACCATTCCTGTGACACTAGTTATAGATTCCGATGCTTCACTTCAGGTTTACTGTATCCCTTGGACCTTCTTATTGACGAAGAAACAAAGAAATTGCATCGGAATTCAATAAAAAAGGCACAATGCCGACTTAAGTACAAGAAGACTGACTCTTCTTACTGTCTATGTTTTGTACTATTCCTGTGACACCAGTTATAGATTCCGATGCTTCACTCCAGGTTTGCTACATCCCTTGGACCTTCTTATTGACGATGATACACAGAAATTGCATCGGAGCTAAATAGAAAAGGCACAATGCCGACTTAAGTACAAGAAGACTTACCCTTCTTACTCACTATGTTTTGAACCATTCCAGTGACATTAGTTATAGATTCCGATGCTTCACTTCAGGTTTACTGTATCCCTTGGACCATCTTATTGACGATGAAACACAGAAATTGCATCGGAATTAAATACAAAAGGCACAATGCCGACTTATGTAGAAGAAGACTGACCCTTCTTACTGACTATGTTTTGAACCATTCCTGTGACACTAGTTATAGATTCCGATGCTAGACTTCGGATTTACTGTATCCATCTGACCTCCTTATTGACGATGAATCACTGAAATGGCATCGGAATTAAATACTAAAGGCACAATGCCGAATTAAGTACAAGAAGACTAACTCTTCTTACTGTCGATGTTTTGAACCATTCCTGTGACAGTAGTTATAGATTCCGATGCTTCACTCCAGGTTTACTATATCCCATGGACCTTCTTATTGACGATGAAACACAGAAATTGCATAGGAATTAAATAGAAAAGAACAATGCCGACTTAAGTACAAGAAGACTGTCTCTTCCGACTGTCTATCTTTGAACCATTCCTGTGACACTAATTATAGATTCCGATGCTTCACTTCAGGTTTACTGTATCCCTCTGACCTTCTTATTGACGATGAAACACAGAAATTACATCGGAATTAAATACAAAAGGCACAAAGCCGACTTAAGTACAAGAAGACTGACTCTTCTTACTGACTATGCTTTGAACCATTCCTGTGACACTAGTTATAGACTCTGATGCTTCACTTCAGGTTTACTGTATCCCTTGGACCTTCTTATTGAAGATGAAACACAGAAATTGCATCGGAATTAAATACAGAAGGCACAATGCCGACTTAAGTACAAGAATACTGACTCTTCTTACTGTCTGTGTTTTTAACCATCCCTGTGACACTAGTCATAGATTCCGATGCTTCACTCCAGGTTTACTGTATCCCTTGGACCTTCTTATTGACGATGAAACACAGAAATTGCATCGGAATTAAATACAAAAGGCACAATGCCGACTTATGTAGAAAAAGACTGACCCTTCTTACTGACTATGTTTTGAACCATTCCTGTGACACTAGTTATAGATTCCGATGCTAGACTTCGGATTTACTGTATCCATCTGACCTCCTTATTGACGATGAATCACTGAAATGGCATCGGAATTAAATACTAAAGGCACAATGCCGAATTAAGTACAAGAAGACTAACTCTTCTTACTGTCGATGTTTTGAACCATTCCTGTGACAGTAGTTATAGATTCCGATGCTTCACTCCAGGTTTACTATATCCCATGGACCTTCTTATTGACGATGAAACACAGAAATTGCACAGGAATTAAATAGAAAAGAACAATGCCGACTTAAGTACAAGAAGACTGTCTCTTCCGACTGTCTATCTTTGAACCATTCCTGTGACACTAATTATAGATTCCGATGCTTCACTTCAGGTTTACTGTATCCCTCTGACCTTCTTATTGACGATGAAACACAGAAATTACATCGGAATTAAATACAAAAGGCACAAAGCCGACTTAAGTACAAGAAGACTGACTCTTCCCACTGTCTATGCTTTGAACCATTCCTGTTACACTAGTTATAGATTCCGATGCTTCACTTCAGGTTTACTGTATACCTTAAACCTTCTTATTGACGATGAAACACAGAAATTGCACCGGAATTAAATACAAAAGGCACAATGCCGACTTATGTACAAGAAAACTGACTCTTCTTACTGACTATGCTTTGAACCATTCCTGTGACACTAGTTATAGACTCTGATGCTTCACTTCAGGTTTACTGTATCCCTTGGACCTTCTTATTGAAGATGAAACACAGAAATTGCATCGGAATTAAATACAAAAGGCACAATGCCGACTTAAGTACAAGAATACTGACTCTTCTTACTGTCTATGTTTTGAACCATCCCTGTGACACTAGTCATAGATTCCGATGCTTCACTCCAGGTTTACTGTATCCCTTGGACCTTCTTATTGACGATGAAACACAGAAATTGCATCGGAATTAAATACAAAAGGCACAACGCCGACTTAAGTACAAGAAGACTGACTCTTCTTACTGACTATGTTTTGAACCATTTCTGTGACACTAGTTATAGATTCCGATGCTTCACTCCCGGTTTACTGTATCCCTTGGACCTTCTTATTGACGATGAAACGCAAAAATAGCATCGGAATTAAATACAAAAGTCACAATGCCGACTTAAGTACAAGAAGACTGACTCTTCTTACTGACTATGTTTTGAACCATTCCTGTGACACTAGTTATAGACTCCGATGCTACACTCCAGGTTTACTCTATCCCTTGGACCTCCTTATTGACGATGAAACACAGAAATTGCATCGGAAATAAATACAAAAGGCACAATGACAACTTCCGTACAAGAAGACTGACTCTTCTAACTGTCTATGTTTGAACCATCCCTGTGACACTAGTTATAGATTCCAATGCTTCACTCCAGGTTTAGTATATCCCTTGGACCTTCTTATTGACGAAGAAACACAGATATTGCATCGGAGTTAAATAGAAAAGGCACAATGCCGACTTAAGTACAAGAAGACTGACTCTTCCAACTGTCTATGTTTGAACCATTCCTGTGACACTTGTTATAGATTCCGATGCTTCACTTCAGGTTTACTGCATTCCTTTGACCTTCTTATTGACGATGAAACACAGAAATTGCATCGGAATTAAATAAAAAAGGCACAATGCCGACTTAAGTACAAGAGGACTGACTCTTCTTACTGTCTGTGTTTTGAACCATTCCTGTGACACTAGTTATAGATTCCGATGCTTCACTCCAGGTTTACTATTTCCCTTGGACCTTCTTATTGACGATAAAACAGAGAAATTGCGTCGGAATTAAATACAAAAGGCAGAATGCCGACTTAAGTACAGGAATACTGACTCTTCTTACTGTCGATGTTTTGAACCATCCCTGTGTCACTAGTTATAGATTCCGATGCATCACTCCAGGTTTACTGTATGCCTTGGACCTTCTTATTGACGATGAAACACAAAAATAGAATCGGAATTAATTACAAAAGGCACAATGCCGACTTAAGTACAAGAAGACAGACTCTTCCTACTGACTATGTTTGAACCATTCCTGTGACACTAGTTATAGATTCCGATGTTTCACTCCAGGTTTACTGTATCCCTTGGACCTCCTTATTGACGAAAAAACACAGATATTGCATCGGAATTAAATACAAAATGCACAATGCCGACTTAAGTACAAGAATACTGTCTCTTCTTACTGTCGGTGTTTGAACCATCCCTGTGTCACTAGTTATAGATTCCGATGCTTCACTCCAGGTTTACTGTATCCCTTGGACCTTCTTATTGACGATGAAAAACAGAACTTGCATCGGAATTAAATACAAAAGGCACAATTGCATCGGAATTAAGTACATGATGACTGAATCTTCTTACTGACTATGTTTTGAACCATTCCTGTGACACTAGTTATAGATTCCGATGCTTCACTCCAGGTTTACTGTATCCCTTGGACCTTCTTATTGACGATGAAACAAAGAAATTGCATCGGATCTCAATAAAAAAGGCACAATGCCGACTTAAGTACAAGAAGACTGACTCTTCTTACTGTCTATGTTTTGTACTATTCCTGTGACACCAGATATAGATTCCGATGCTTCACTCCAGGTTTGGTACATCCCTTGGACCTACTTATTGACGATGATACACAGAAATTGCATCGGAGCTAAATAGAAAAGGCACAATGCCGACTTAAGTACAAGAAGACTTACTCTTCTTACTCACTATGTTTTGAACCATTCCAGTGACATTAGTTATAGATTCCGATGCTTCACTTCAGGTTTACTGTATCCCTTGGACCATCTTATTGACGATGAAACACAGGAATTGCATCGGAATTAAATACAAAAGGCACAATGCTGACTTAAGTAGAAGAAGACTGACCCTTCTTACTGACTATGTTTTGAACCATTCCTGTGACACTAGTTATAGATTCCGATGCTAGCCTTCGGATTTACTGTATCCATCTGACCTCCTTATTGACGATGAAACACTGAAATTGCATCGGAATTAAATACTAAAGGCACAATGCCGAATTAAGTACAAGAAGACTAACTCTTCTTACTGTCGATGTTTTGAACCATTCCTGTGACAGTAGTTATAGATTCCGATGCTTCACTCCAGGTTTACTATATCCCTTGGACCTTCTTGATGACGATGAAACACAGAAATTGCATAGAAATTAAATAGAAAAGAACAATGCCGACTTAAGTACAAGAAGACTGTCTCTTCCGACTGTCTATTTTGAACCATTCCTGTGACACTAATTATAGATTCCGATGCTTCACTTCAGGTTTACTGTATCCCTCTGACCTTCTTATTGACGATGAAACACAGAAATTGCATCGGAATTAAATACAAAAGGCACAAAGCCGACTTAAGTACAAGAAGACTGACTCTTCCCACTGTCTATGCTTTGAACCATTCCTGTTACACTAGTTATAGATTCCGATGCTTCACTCCAGGTTTACTGTATCCCTTGGAGCTTCTTATTGACGATGAAACACAGAAATAGCATCGGAAATAAATACAAAACGCACAACGCCGACTTTAGTACAAGAAGACTGACTCTTCTTACTGACTATGCTTTGAACCATTCCTGTGACACTAGTTATAGACTCTGATGCTTCACTTCAGGTTTACTGTATCCCTTGGACCTTCTTATTGAAGATGAAACACAGAAATTGCATCGGAATTAAATACAGAAGGCACAATGCCGACTTAAGTACAAGAATACTGACTCTTCTTACTGTCTATGTTTTTAACCATCCCTGTGACACTAGTCATAGATTCCGATGCTTCACTCCAGGTTTACTGTATCCCTTGGACCTTCTTATTGACGATGAAACACAGAAATTGCATCGGAATTAAATACAAAAGGCACAATGCCGACTTATGTACAAGAAGACTGACCCTTCTTACTGACTATGTTTTGAACAATTCCTGTGACACTAGTTATAGATTCCGAGTCTAGACTTCGGATTTACTGTATCCATCTGACCTCCTTATTGACGATGAATCACTGAAATGGCATCGGAATTAAATACTAAAGGCACAATGCCGAATTAAGTACAAGAAGACTAACTCTTCTTACTGTCGATGTTTTGAACAATTCCTGTGACAGTAGTTATAGATTCCGATGCTTCACTCCAGGTTTACTGTATCCCTTGGACCTTCTTATTGATGATGAAACACAGAAATTGCATCGGAATTAAATAAAAAAGGCACAATGGTGACTTAAGTACGAGAAGACTGACCCAACTTACTGTCTATGATGTGAACCATTCCTGTGACACTAGTTATAGATTCCAATGCTTCACTCCAGGTTTACTATATCCCATGGACCTTCTTATTGACGATGAAACACAGAAATTGCATAGGAACTAAATAGAAAAGAACAATGCCGACTTAAGTACAAGAAGACTGTCTCTTCCGACTGTCTATCTTTGAACCATTCCTGTGACACTAATTATAGATTCCGATGCTTCACTTCAGGTTTACTGTATCCCTCTGACCTTCTTATTGACGATGAAACACAGAAATTACATCGGAATTAAATACAAAAGGTACAAAGCCGACTTAAGTACAAGAAGACTGACTCTTCCCACTGTCTATGCTTTGAACCATTCCTGTTACAGTAGTTATAGATTCCGATGCTTCACTTCAGGTTTACTGTATACCTTAAACCTTCTTATTGACGATGAAACACAGAAATTGCACCGGAATTAAATACAAAAGGCACAATGCCGACTTATGTACAAGAAGACTGACTCTTCTTACTGACTATGCTTTGAACCATTCCTGTGACACTAGTTATAGACTCTGATGCTTCACTTCAGGTTTACTGTATCCCTTGGACCTTCTTATTGAAGATGAAACACAGAAATTGCATCGGAATTAAATACAAAAGGCACAATGCCGACTTAAGTACAAGAATACTGACTCTTCTTACTGTCTATGTTTTGAACCATCCCTGTGACACTAGTCATAGATTCCGATGCTTCACTCCAGGTTTACTGTATCCCTTGGACCTTCTTATTGACGATGAAACACAGAAATTGCATCGGAATTAAATACAAAACGCACAATGACGACTTAAGTACAAGAAGACTGACTCTTCTTATTGACTATGCTTTGAACCATTTCTGTGACACTAGTTATAGATTCCGATGCTTCACTCCTGGTTTACTGTATCCCTTGGACCTTCTTATTGACGATGAAACACAAAAATAGCATCGGAATTAAATACAAAACCCACAATGCCGACTTAAGTACAAGAAGACTGACTCTTCATACTGACTATGTTTTGAACCATTCCTGTGACACTAGTTATAGATTCCGATGCTTCACTACAGGTTTACTCTATCCTTTGGACCTCCTTATTGACGATGAAACACAGAAATTGCATCGGAAATAAATACAAAAGGCACAATGACGACTTCAGTACAAGAAGACTGACTCTTCTTACTGACTATGTTTTGAACCATTCCTGTGACACTAGTTATAGATTCTGATGCTTCACTTCATGTTTACTGTATCCCTTAGACCTTCTTATTGACGATGAAACACAGATATTGCATCAAAATTAAATACAAAATGCACAATGCCGACTTAAGTACAAGAAGACTGACTCCACTCACTGACTATGTTTGAACCATTCGTGTGACACTAGTTATAGATTCCGATGCTTCACTTCAGATTTACTGTATCCCTCTAACCTTCTTATTGACGATGAAACATAGAGATTGCATCGGAATTAAATACTAAAGGCACAATGCCGAATTAAGTACAAAACGACTGTCTCTTCTTACTGTCGATGATTTGAACCATTCCTGTGACACTAGTTGTAGATTCCGATGCCTCACTCAAGGTTTACTGTATCCCTTGGACCTTCTTATTGACGATGAAACACAGAAATTGCATCGGAGTTAATTAGAAAAGGCACAATGCTGACTTAAGTACAAGAAGACTGCCTCTTCCTACTGTCTATGTTTGAACCATTCCTGTGACACTAGTTATAGATTCCGATGCTTCACTTCAGGTTTACTGCATCCCTCTGACCTTCTTATTGTCGATGAAACACAGAAATTGCATCGGAATTAAATACAAAAGGCACAATGCCGACTTAAGTACAAGAATACTGACTCTTCTTAGTGTCTAGGTTTTGAACCATCCCTGTGACACTAGTCATAGATTCCGATGCTTCACTCCAGGTTTACTGTATCCCTTGGACCTTCTTATTGACGATAAAGCACAGAAAATGCATCGGAATTAAATACAAAACGCACAATGCCTACTTTAGTACAAGAAGACTGACTCTTCTTACTGACTATGTTTTGATTCATTCCTGTGACACTAGTTATAGATTCCGATGCTTCACTCCAGGTTTACTGTATCCCTTGGACCTTCTTATTGACGATGAAACACAGAAATTGCATCGGAATTAAATACAAAAGGCACAACGCCGACTTAAGTACAAGAAGACTGACTCTTCTTACTGACTATGTTTTGAACCATTTCTGTGACACTAGTTATAGATTCCGATGCTTCACTCCCGGTTTACTGTATCCCTTGGACCTTCTTATTGACGATGAAACGCAAAAATAGCTTCGGAATTAAATACAAAAGTCACAATGCCGACTTAAGTACAAGAAGACTGACTCTTCCAACTGTCTATGTTTGAACCATTCCTGTGACACTTGTTATAGATTCCGATGCTTCACTTCAGGTTTACTGCATCCCTCTGACCTTCTTATTGACGATGAAACACAGAAATTGCATCGGAATTAAATAAAAAAGGCACAATGCCGACTTAAGTACAAGAGGACTGACTCTTCTTACTGTCTGTGTTTTGAACCATTCCTGTGACACTAGTTATAGATTGCGATGCTTCACTCCAGGTTTACTACTTCCCTTGGATCTTCTTATTGACGATAAAACAGAGAAATTGCGTCGGAATTAAATACAAAAGGCACAATGCCGACTTAAGTACAAGAATACTGACTCTTCTTACTGTCGATGTTTTGAACCATCCCTGTGTCACTAGTTATAGATTCCGATGCATCACTCCAGGTTTACTGTATCCCTTGGACCTTCTTATTGACGATGAAACACAAAAATAGAATCGGAATTAATTACAAAAGGCACAATGCCGACTTAAGTACAAGAAGACAGACTCTTCCTACTGACTATGTTTTGAACCATTCCTGTGACACTAGTTATAGATTCCGATGCTTCACTCCAGGTTTACTGTATCCCTTGGACCTCCTTATTGACGAAAAAACACAGAAATTGCATCGGAATTAAATACAAAATGCACAATGCCGACTTAAGTACAAGAATACTGTCTCTTCTTACTGTCGATGTTTGAACCATCCCTGTGTCACTAGTTATAGATTCCGATGCTTCACTCCAGGTTTACTGTATCCCTTGGACCTGCTTATTGACGATGAAAAACAGAACTTGCATCGGAATTAAATGCAAAAGGCACAATTGCATCGGAATTAAGTACATGATGACTGAATCTTCTTACTGACTATGTTTTGAACCATTCCTGTGACAGTAGTTATAGATTCCGATGCTTCACTCCAGGCTTACTGCACCCCTTGGACCTTCTTATTGACGATGAAACAAAAAAATTGCATCGGAATTCAATAAAAAATGCACAATGCCGACTTAAGTACAAGAAGACTTACTCTTCTTACTCACTATGCTTTGAACCATTCCAGTGACATTAGTTATAGATTCCGATGCTTCACTTCAGGTTTACTGTATCCCTTGGACCATCTTATTGACGATGAAACACAGAAATTGCATCGGAATTAAATACAAAAGGCACAATGCTGACTTAAGTAGAAGAAGACTGACCCTTCTTACTGACTAAGTTTTGAACCATTCCTGTGACACTAGTTATAGATTCCGATGCTAGACTTCGGATTTACTGTATCCATCTGACCTCCTTATTGACGATGAAACACTGAAATTGCATCGGAATTAAATACCAAAGGCACAATGCCGAATTAAGTACAAGAAGACTAACTCTTCTTACTGTCGATGTTTTGAACCATTCCTGTGACAGTAGTTATAGATTCCGATGCTTCACTCCAGGTTTACTATATCCCTTGGACCTTCTTATTGACGATGAAACACAGAAATTGCATAGGAATTAAATAGAAAAGAACAATGCCGACTTAAGTACAAGAAGACTGTCTCTTCCGACTGTCTATTTTTGAACCATTCCTGTGACACTAATTATAGATTCCGATGCTTCACTTCAGGTTTACTGTATCCCTCTGACCTTCTTATTGACGATGAAACACAGAAATTGCATCGGAATTAAATACAAAAGGCACAAAGCCGACTTAAGTACAAGAAGACTGACTCTTCTTACTGACTATGTTTTGAACCATTCGTGTGACACTAGTTATAGACTCTGATGCTTCACTTCAGGTTTACTGTATCCCTTGGACCTTCTTGATGAAGATGCGACACAGAAATTGCATCGGAATTAAATACAAAAGGCACAATGCCGACTTAAGTACAAGAACACTGACTCTTCTTACTGTCTATGTTTTGGACAATCCCTGTGACACTAGTCATAGATTCCGATGCTTCACTCCAGGTTTACTGTATCCCTTGGAGCTTCTTATTGACGTTGAAATACAGAAATAGCATCGGAAATAAATACAAAACGCACAACGCCGACTTTAGTACAAGAAGACTGACTCTTCTTACTGACTATGCTTTGAACCATTCCTGTGACACTAGTTATAGACTCTGATGCTTCACTTCAGGTTTACTGTATCCCTTGGACCTTCTTATTGAAGATGAAACACAGAAATTGCATCGGAATTAAATACAGAAGGCACAATGCCGACTTAAGTACAAGAATACTGACTCTTCTTACTGTCTATGTTTTGAACCATCCCTGTGACACTAGTCATAGATTCCGATGCTTCACTCCAGGTTTACTGTATCCCTTGGACCTTCTTATTGACGATGAAACACAGAAATTGCATCGGAATTAAATACAAAACGCACAATGCCGACTTAAGTACAAGAAGACTGACTCTTCTTATTGACTATGTTTTGAACCATTTCTGTGACACGAGTTATAGATTCCGATGCTTCACTCCTGGTTTACTGTATCCCTTGGACCTTCTTATTGACGATGAAACACAAAAATAGCATCGGAATTAAATACAAAACCCATAATGCCGACTTAAGTACAAGAAGACTGACTCTTCATACTGACTATGTTTTGAACCATTCCTGTGACACTAGTTATAGATTCCGATGCTTCACTCCAGGTTTACTGTATCCCTTGGACCTTCTTATTGACGATGAAACACAGAAATTGCATCGGAATTAAATACAAAAGGCACAACGCTGACTTAAGTACAAGAAGACTGACTCTTCTTACTGACTATGTTTTGAACCATTTCTGTGACACTAGTTATAGATTCCGATGCTTCACTCCCGGTTTACTGTATCCCTTGGACCTTCTTATTGACGATGAAACGCAAAAATAGCATCGGAATTAAATACAAAAGTCACAATGCCGACTTAAGTACAAGAAGACTGACTCTTCTTACTGACTATGTTTTGAACCATTCCTGTGACACAAGTTATAGACTGCGATGCTACACTCCAGGTTTACTCTATCCCTTGGACCTCCTTATTGACGATGAAACACAGAAATTGCATCGGAAATAAATACAAAAGGCACAATGACGACTTCCGTACAAGAAGACTGACTCTTCTAACTGTCTATGTTTGAACCATCCCTGTGACACTAGTTATAGATTCCGATGCTTCACTCCAGGTTTAGTATATCCCTTGGACCTTCTTATTGACGATGAAACACAGATATTGCATCGGAGTTAGATAGAAAAGGCACAATGCCGACTTAAGTACAAGAAGACTGACTCTTCCAACTGTCTATGTTTGAACCATTCCTGTGACACTTGTTATAGATTCCGATGCTTCACTTCAGGTTTACTGCATCCCTCTGACCTTCTTATTGACGATGAAACACAGAAATTGCATCGGAATTAAATAAAAAAGGCACAATGCCGACTTAAGTACAAGAGGACTGACTCTTCTTACTGTCTATGTTTTGAATCATTCCTGTGACACTAGATATAGATTCCGATGCTTCACTTCAGGTTTACTGTATCCCTCTAACCTTCTTATTGACGATGAGACACAGAAATTGCATCGGAATTAAATACAAAAGGCACAATGCCGGATTAAGTACAAGAAGACTGACTCTTCTTACTGTTGATGCTTAAAACCATTTTAGGGGCACTAGTTATAGATTCCGATGCTTCACTCCAGGTTTACTGTATCCCTTGGACCATCTTATTGCCGATGAAACACAGAAATTGCATCGGAAATAAGTATAAAAGGCACAATGCCGACTTAAGTACAAGAGGACTGACTCTTCTTACTGTCTGTGTTTTGAACCATTCCTGTGACACTAGTTATAGATTCCGATGCTTCACTCCAGGTTTACTATTTCCCTTGGACCTTCTTATTGACGATAAAACAGAGAAATTGCGTCGGAATTAAATACAAAAGGCACAATGCCGACTTAAGTACAAGAATACTGACTCTTCTTACTGTCGATGTTTTGAACCATCCCTGTGTCACTAGTTATAGATTCCGATGCATCACTCTAGCTTTACTGTATCCCTTGGACCTTCTTATTGACAATGAAACACAAAAATAGAATCGGAATTAATTACAAAAGGCACAATGCCGACTTAAGTACAAGAAGACAGACTCTTCCTACTGACTATGTTTTGAACCATTCCTGTGACACTAGTTATAGATTCCGATGCTTCACTCCAGGTTTACTGTATCCCTTGGACCTCCTTATTGACGAAGAAACACAGAAATTGCATCGGAATTAAATACAAAAGGCACAATGCCGACTTAAGTACAAGAATACTGTCTCTTCTTACTGTCGATGTTTGAACCATCCCTGTGTCACTAGTTATAGATTCCGATGCTTCACTCGAGGTTTACTGTACCCCTTGGACCTTCTTATTGACGATGAAAAACAGAATTTGCATCGGAATTAAATACAAAAGGCACAATTGCATCGGAATTAAGTACATGATGACTGAATCTTCTTACTGACTATGTTTTGAACCATTCCTGTGACACTAGTTATAGATTCCGATGCTTCACTCCAGGTTTACTGTATCACTTGGACCTTCTTATTGACGATGAAACAAAGAAATTGCATCGGAATTCAATAAAAAAGGCACAATGCCGACTTAAGTACAAGAAGACTGACTCTTCTTACTGTCTATGTTTTGAACTATTCCTGTGACACCAGTTATAGATTCCGATGCTTCACTCCAGGTTTGCTACATCCCTTGGACCTTCTTATTGACGATGATACACAGAAATTGCATCGGAGCTAAATAGAAAAGGCACAATGCCGACTTAAGTAGAAGAAGACTTACTCTTCTTACTCAGTATGTTTTGAACCATTCCAGTGACACTAGTTATAGATTCCGATGCTTCACTTCAGGTTACTGTATCCCTTGGACCATCTTATTGACGATGAAACACAGAAATTGCAACGGAATTAAATACAAAAGGCACAATGCCGACTTAAGTAGAAGAAGACTGACCCTTCTTACTGACTATGTTTTGAACCATTCCTGTGACACTAGTTATAGATTCCGATGCTAGACTTCGGATTTACTGTATCCATCTGACCTCCTTATTGACGATGAAACACTGAAATTGCATCGGAATTAAATATTAAAGGCACAATGCCGAATTAAGTACAAGAAGACTAAATCTTCTTACTGTCGATGTTTTGAACCATTCCTGTGACAGTAGTTATAGATTCCGATGCTTCACTCCAGGTTTACTGTATCCCTTGGACCTTCTTATTGATGATGAAACACAGAAATTGCATCGGAATTAAATAAAAAAGGCACAATGGTGACTTAAGTACGAGAAGACTGACCCAACTTACTGTCTATGTTTTGAACCATTCCTGTGACACTAGTTATAGATTCCGATGCTTCACTCCAGGTTTACTATATCCCTTGGACCTTCTTATTGACGATGAAACACAGAAATTGCATAGGAATTAAATAGAAAAGAACAATGCCGACTTAAGTACAAGAAGATTGTCTCTTCCGACTGTCTATTTTTGAACCATTCCTGTGACACTAATTATAGATTCCGATGCTTCACTTCAGGTTTACTGTATCCCTCTGACCTTCTTATTGACGATGAAACACAGAAATTGCATCGGAATTAAGTACAAAAGGCACAAAGCCGACTGAAGTACAAGAAGACTGACTCTTCCCACTGTCTACGCTTTGAACCATTCCTGTTACACTAGTTATAGATTCCGATGCTTCACTTCAGGTTTACTGTATACCTTAAACCTTCTTATTGACGATGAAACACAGAAATTGCACCGGAATTAAATACAAAAGGCACAATGCCGACTTATGTACAAGAAGACTGACTCTTGTTACTGACTATCTTTTAAACCATTCCTGTGACACTAGTTATAGGCTCTGATGCTTCACTTCAGGTTTACTGTATCCCTTGGACCTTCTTGATGAAGATGAGACACAGAAATTGCATCGGAATTAAATACAAAAGGCACAATGCCGACTTAAGTACAAGAATACTGACTCTTCTTACTTTCTATGTTTTGAACCATCCCTGTGACACTAGTCATAGATTCCGATGCTTCACTCCAGGTTTACTGTATCCCTTGGACCTTCTTATTGACGATGAAACACAGAAATTGCATCGGAAATAAATACAAAACGCACAATGCCGACTTTAGTACAAGAAGACTGACTCTTCTTATTGACTATCTTTTGAACCATTTCTGTGACACTAGTTATAGATTCCGATGCTTCACTCCTGGTTTACTGTATCCCTTGGACCTTCTTATTGACGATGAGACACAAAAATAACATCGGAATTAAATACAAAACCCACAATGCCGACTTAAGTACAAGAAGACTGACTCTTCATACTGACTATGTTTTGAACCATTCCTGTGACACTAGTTATAGATTCCGATGCTTCACTCCAGGTTTACTCTATTCTTTGGACCTCCTTATTGACGATGAAACACAGAAATTGCATCGGAGTTAATTAGAAAAAGCACAATGCTGACTTAAGTACAAGAAGACTGCCTCTTCATACGGTCTATGTTTGTACCATTCCTGTGACACTAGTTATAGATTCCGATGCTTCACTTCAGGTTTATTGCATCCCTTAGACCTTCGTATTGACGATGAAACACAGAAATTGCATCAAAATTAAATACAAAATGCACAATGCCGACTTAAGTACAAGAAGACTGACTCCACTCACTGACTATGTTTTGAACCATTCGTGTGACACTAGTTACAGATTCCGATGCTTCACTTCAGATTTACTGTATCCCTCTAACCTTCTTATTGACGATGAAACATAGAGATTGCATCGGAATTAAATACTAAAGGCACAATGCCGAATTAAGTACAAAACGACTGTCTCTTCTTACTGTCGATGATTTGAACCATTCCTGTGACACTAGTTATAGATTCCGATGCTTCACTCAAGGTTTACTGTATCCCTTGGACCTTCTTATTGACGATGAAACACAGAAATTGCATCGGAGTTAATTAGAAAAAGCACAATGCTGACTTAAGTACAAGAAGACTGCCTCTTCATACGGTCTATGTTTGTACCATTCCTGTGACACTAGTTATAGATTCCGATGCTTCACTTCAGGTTTATTGCATCCCTCTGACCTTCTTATTGTCGATGAAACACAGAAATTGAATCGGAATTAAATACAAAAGGCACAATGCCGACTTAAGTACAAGAATACTGACTCTTCTTAGTGTCTAGGTTTTGAACCATCCCTGTGACACTAGTCATAGATTCCGATGCTTCACTCCAGGTTTACTGTATCCCTTGGACCTTCTTATTGACGATAAAACACAGAAATTGCATCGGAATTAAATACAAAACGCACAATGCCTACATTAGTACAAGAAGACTGACTCTTCTTATTGACTATGTTTTGATTCATTCCTGTGACACTAGTTATAGATTCCGATGCTTCACTCCAAATTTACTGTATCCCTTGGACCTTCTTATTGACGATGAAACACAGAAATTGCATCGGAATTAAATACAAAAGGCACAACGCCGACTTAAGTACAAGAAGACTGACTCTTCTTACTGACTATGTTTTGAACCATTTCTGTGACACTAGTTATAGATTCCGATACTTCACTCCCGGTTTACTGAATCCCTTGGACCTTCTTATTGACGATGAAACGCAAAAATAGCATCGGAATTAAATACAAAAGTCACAATGCTGACTTAAGTACAAGAAAACTGACCCTTCTTACTGACTATGTTTTGAACCATTCCTGTGACACTAGTTATAGATTCCGATGCTACACTCCAGGTTTACTCTATCCCTTGGACCTCCTTATTGACGATGAAACACAGAAATTGCATCGGAAATAAATACAAAAGGCACAATGACGACTTCCGTACAAGAAGACTGACTCTTCTAACTGTCTATGTTTGAACCATCCCTGTGACACTAGTTATAGATTCCGATGCTTCACTCCAGGTTTAGTATATCCCTTGGACCTTCTTATTGACGATGAAACACAGATATTGCATCGGAGTTAAATAGAAAAGGCACAATGCCGACTTAAGTACAAGAAGACTGACTCTTCCAACTGTCTATGTTTGAACCATTCCTGTGACACTTGTTATAGATTCCGATGCTTCACTTCAGGTTTACTGCATCCCTCTGACCTTTTTATTGACGATGAAACACAGAAATTGCATCGGAATTAAATAAAAAAGGCACAATGCCGACTTAAGTACAAGAGGACTGACTCTTCTTACTGTCTTAGTTTTGAATCATTCCTGTGACACTAGATATAGATTCCGATGCTTCACTTCAGGTTTACTGTATCCCTCTGACCTTCTTATTGACGATGAGACACAGAAATTGCATCGGAATTAAATACAAAAGGCACAATGCCGGATTAAGTACAAGAAGACTGACTCTTCTTACTGTTGATGCTTAAAACCATTTTTGGGACACTAGTTATAGATTCCGATGCTTCACTCCAGGTTTACTGTATCCCTTGGACCATCTTATTGACGATGAAACACAGAAATTGCTTCGGAATTAAATACAAAAGGCACAATGACGACTTCAGTACAAGAAGACTGACTCTTCTAGCTGTCTATGTTTGAACCATCCCTGTGACACTAGTTATAGATTCCGATGCTTCACTGCAGGTTTAGTATATCCCTTGGACCTTCTTATTGACGATGAAACACAGATATTGCATCGGAGTTAAATAGAAAAGGCACAATGCCGACTTAAGTACAAGAAGACTGACTCTTCCAACTGTCTATGTTTGAACGATTCCTGTGACACTTGTTATAGATTCCGATGCTTCACTTCAGGTTTACTGCATCCCTCTGACCTTCTTATTGACGATGAAACACAGAAATTGCATCGGAATTAAATACAAAAATCACAATGCCGACTTAAGTACAAGAAGACTGACTCATCCCACTGTCTATGATTTGAACCATTCCTGTGACACTAGTTATAGATTCCGATGTTTCACTTCAGGTTTACTGTATCCCTTGGACCTTCTTATTGTCGATGAAACACAAAAATAGCATCGGAATTAAATACAAAACCCATAATGCCGACTTAAGTACAAGACGGCTGACTCTTCATACTGACTATGTTTTGAACCATTCCTGTGACACTAGTTATAGATTCCGATGCTTCACTCCAGGTTTACTGTATCCCTTGGACCTTCTTATTGACGATGAAACACAGAAATTGCATCGGAATTAAATACAAAAGGCACAACGCCGACTTAAGTACAAGAAGACTGACTCTTCTTACTGACTATGTTTTGAACCATTTCTGTGACACTAGTTATAGATTCCGATGCTTCACTCCCGGTTTACTGTATCCCTTGGACCTTCTTATTGACGATGAAACGCAAAAATAGCATCGGAATTAAATACAAAAGTCACAATGCCGACTTAAGTACAAGAAGACTGACTCCTCTTACTGACTATGTTTTGAACCATTCCTGTGACACTAGTTATAGACTCCGATGCTACACTCGGGGTTTACTCTATCCCTTGGACCTCCTTATTGACGATGAAACACAGAAATTGCATCGGAAATAAATACAAAAGGCACAATGGCGACTTCCGTACAAGAAGACTGACTCTTCTAACTGTCTATGTTTGAACCATCCCTGTGACACTAGTTATAGATTCCGATGCTTCACTCCAGGTTTAGTATATCCCTTGGACCTTCTTATTGACGATGAAACACAGAAATTGCATCGGAGTTAAATAGAAAAGGCACAATGCCGACTTAAGTACAAGAAGACTGACTCTTCCAACTGTCTATGTTTGGACCATTCCTGTGACACTTGTTATAGATTCCGATGCTTCACTTCAGGTTTACTGCATCCCTCTGACCTTCTTATTGACGATGAAACACAGAAATTGCATCGGAATTAAATATAAAAGGCACAATGCCGACTTAAGTACAAGAGGACTGACTCTCCTTACTGTCTGTGTTTTGAACCATTCCTGTGACACTAGTTATAGATTCCGATGCTTCACTCCAGGTTTACTATTTCCCTTGGACCTTCTTATTGACGATAAAACAGAGAAATTGCGTCGGAATTAAATACAAAAAGCACAATGCCGACTTAAGTACAAGAATACTGACTCTTCTTACTGTCGATGTTTTGAACCATCCCTGTGTCACTAGTTATAGATTCCGATGCATCACTCCAGGTTTACTGTATCCCTTGGACCTTCTTATTGACGATGAAACACAAAAATAGAATCGGAATTAATTACAAAAGGCACAATGCCGACTTAAGTACAAGAAGACAGACTCTTCCTACAGACTATGTTTTGAACCATTCCTGTGACACTAGTTATAGATTCCGATGCTTCACTCAAGGTTTACTGTATCCCTTGGACCTCCTTATTGACGAAGAAACACAGAAATTGCATCGGAATTAAATACAAAATGCACAATGCCGACTTAAGTACAAGAATACTGTCTCTTCTTACTGTCGATGTTTGAACCATCCCTGTGTCACTAGTTATAGATTCCGATGCTTCACTCCAGGTTTACTGTATCCCTTGGACCTTCTTATTGACGATGAAAAACAGAACTTGCATCGGAATTAAATACAAAAGGCACAATTGCATCGGAATTAAGTACATGATGACTGAATCTTCTTACTGACTATGTTTTGAACCATTCCTGTGACACTAGTTATAGATTCCGATGCTTCACTCCAGGTTTACTGTATCCCTTGGACCTTCTTATTGACGATGAAACAAAGAAATTGCATCGGAATTCAATAAAAAAGGCACAATGCCGACTTAAGTACAAGAAGACTGACTCTTCTTACTGTCTATGTTTTGAACTATTCCTGTGACACCAGTTATAGATCCGATGCTTCACTCCAGGTTTGCTACATCCCTTGGACCTTCTTATTGACGATGATACACAGAAATTGCATCGGAGCTAAATAGAAAAGGCACAATGCTGACTTAAGTACAAGAAGACTTACTTTTCTTAGTCACTATGTTTTGAACCATTCCAGTGACACTAGTTATAGATTCCGATGCTTCGCTTCAGGTTTACTGTATCCCTTGGACCATCTTATTGACGATGAAATACAGAATTTGCATCGGAATTAAATACAAAAGGCACAATGCCGACTTAAGTAGAAGAAGACTGACCCTTCTTACTGACTATGTTTTGAACCATTCCTGTGACACTAGTTATAGATTCCGATGCTAGACTTCGGATTTACTGTATCCATCTGACCTCCTTATTGACGATGAAACACTGAAATTGCATCGGAATTAAATACTAAAGGCACAATGCCGAATTAAGTACAAGAAGACTAACTCTTCTTACTGTCGATGTTTTGAACCATTCCTGTGACAGTAGTTATAGATTCCGATGCTTCACTCCAGGTTTACTGTATCCCTTGGACCTTCTTATTGATGATGAAACACAGAAATTGCATCGGAATTAAATAAAAAAGGCACAATGGTGACTTAAGTACGAGAAGACTGACCCAACTTACTGTCTATGTTTTGTACCATTCCTGTGACACTAGTTATAGATTCCGATGCTTCACTCCAGGTTTACTATATCCCTTGGACCTTCTTATTGACGATGAAACACAGAAATTGCATAGGAATTAAATAGAAAAGAACAATGCCGACTTAAGTACAAGAAGACTGTCTCTTCCGACTGTCTATTTTTGAACCATTCCTGTGACACTAATTATAGATTCCGATGCTTCACTTCAGGTTTACTGTATCCCTCTGACCTTCTTATTGACGATGAAACACAGAAATTGCATCGGAATTAAATACAATAGGCACAAAGCCGACTTAAGTACAAGAAGACTGACTCTTCCCACTGTCTATGCTTTGAACCATTCCTGTTACACTAGTTATAGATTCCGATGCTTCACTTCAGGTTTACTGTAAACCTTAAACCTTCTTATTGACGATGAAACACAGAAATTGCACCGGAATTAAATACAAAAGGCACAATGCCGACTTATGTACAAGAAGACTGACTCTTCTTACTGACTATGTTTTGAACCATTCCTGTGACACTAGTTATAGACTCTGATGCTTCACTTCAGGTTTACTGTATCCCTTGGACCTTCTTGATGAAGATGAGACACAGAAATTGCATCGGAATTAAATACAAAAGGCACAATGCCGACTTAAGTACAAGAATACTGACTCTTCTTACTGTCTATGTTTTGGACAATCCCTGTGACACTAGTCATAGATTCCGATGCTTCACTCCAGGTTTACTGTATCCCTTGGAGCTTCTTATTGACGATGAAACACAGAAATAGCATCGGAAATAAATACAAAACGCACAATGCCGACTTTAGTACAAGAAGACTGACTCTTCTTACTGACTATGCTTTGAACCATTCCTGTGACACTAGTTATAGACTCTGATGCTTCACTTCAGGTTTACTGTATCCCTTGGACCTTCTTATTGAAGATGAAACACAGAAATTGCGTGGGAATTAAATACAAAAGGCACAATGCCGACTTAAGTACAAGAATACTGACTCTTCTTACTGTCTATGTTTTGAACCATCCCTGTGACACTAGTCATAGATTCCGATGCTTCACACCAGGTTTACTGTATCCCTTGGACCTTCTTATTGACGATGAAACACAGAAATTGCATCGGAGTTTATTAGAAAAAGCACAATGCTGACTTAAGTACAAGTAGACTGCCTCTTCCTACTGTCTATGTTTGAACCATTCCTGTGACACTAGTTATAGATTCCGATGCTTCACTTCAGGTTTATTGCATCCCTCTGACCTTCTTATTGTCGATGAAACACAGAAATTGCATCGGAATTAAATACAAAAGGCACAATGCCGACTTAAGTACAAGAATACTGACTCTTCTTAGTGTCTAGGTTTTGAACCATCCCTGTGACACTAGTCGTAGATTCCGATGCTTCACTCCAGGTTTACTGTATCCCTTGGACCTTCTTATTGACGATAAAGCACAGAAATTGCATCGGAATTAAATACAAAACGCACAATGCCTACTTTAGTACAAGAAGACTGACTCTTCTTACTGACTATGTTTTGATTCATTCCTGTGACACTAGTTATAGATTCCGATGCTTCACTCCAGGTTTACTGTATCCCTTGGACCTTCTTATTGACGATGAAACACAGAAATTGCATCGGAATTAAATACAAAAGGCACAACGCCGACTTAAGTACAAGAAGACTGACTCTTCTTACTGACTATGTTTTGAACCATTTCTGTGACACTAGTTATAGATTCCGATGCTTCACTCCCGGTTTACTGAATCCCTTGGACCTTCTTATTGACGATGAAACGCAAAAATAGCATCGGAATTAAATACAAAAGTCACAATGCTGACTTAAGTACAAGAAAACTGACTCTTCTTACTGACTATGTTTTGAACCATTCCTGTGACACTAGTTATAGATTCCGATGCTACACTCCAGGTTTACTCTATCCCTTGGACCTCCTTATTGACGATGAAACACAGAAATTGCATCGGAAATAAATACAAAAGGCACAATGACGACTTCCGTACAAGAAGACTGACTCTTCTAACTGTCTATGTTTGAACCATCCCTGTGACACTAGTTATAGATTCCGATGCTTCACTCCAGGTTTAGTATATCCCTTGGACCTTCTTATTGACGATGAAACACAGATATTGCATCGGAGTTAAATAGAAAAGGCACAATGCCGACTTAAGTACAAGAAGACTGACTCTTCCAACTGTCTATGTTTGAACCATTCCTGTGACACTTGTTATAGATTCCGATGCTTCACTTCAGGTTTACTGCATCCCTCTGACCTTCTTATTGACGATGAAACACAGAAATTGCATCGGAATTAAATAAAAAAGGCACAATGCCGACTTAAGTACAAGAGGACTGACTCTTCTTACTGTCTATGTTTTGAATCATTCCTGTGACACTATATATAGATTCCGATGCTTCACTTCAGGTTTACTGTATCCCTCTGACCTTCTTATTGACGATGAGACACAGAAATTGCATCGGAATTAAATACAAAAGGCACAATGCCGGATTAAGTACAAGAAGACTGACTCTTCTTACTGTTGATGCTTAAAACCATTTTTGGGACACTAGTTATAGATTCCGATGCTTCACTCCAGGTTTACTGTATCCCTTTTACCATCTTATTGACGATGAAACACAGAAATTGCATCGGAATTAAATATAAAAGGCACAATGCCGACTTAAGTACAAGAGGACTGACTCTTCTTACTGTCTGTGTTTTGAACCATTCCTGTGACACTAGTTATAGATTCCGATGCTTCACTCCAGGTTTACTATTTCCCTTGGACCTTCTTATTGACGATAAAACAGAGAAATTGCGTCGGAGTTAAATAGAAAAGGCACAATGCCGATTTAAGTACAAGAAGTCTGAGTCTCCCTACTGTCTATGTTTTGAACCATTCCTGTGACACTAGTTATAGATTCCGATGCTTCACTTCAGGTTTACTGAATCCCTCCGACCTTCTAATTGGCGATGAAACACAGAAATTGCATCGGAATTAAATACAAAAATCACAATGAAGACTTAAGTACAAGAAGACTGACTCATCCCACTGTCTATGATTTGAACCATTCCCATGACACTAGTTATAGATTCCGATGTTTCACTTCAGGTTTACTGTATCCCTTGGACCTTCTTATTGACGATGAAACACAGAAATTGCATCGGAATTAAATACAAAAGGCACAGTGACGACTTCAGTACAAGAATACTGACTCTTTTTACTAATTATGCTTTGAACCATTCCTGCGACACCAGTTATAGGTTCCGATGCTTCACTTCAGGTTTACTGTATAACTCTGACCTTCTTATTGACGATGAAACACAGAAATTGCATCGGAATTAAATACAAAAGGCACAATGCCGACTTAAATACAAGAAGACTGACTATTCCCACTGTCTATGCTTTGAACCATTCCTGTTACACTAGTTATAGATTCCGATGCTTCACTTCAGGTTTACTGTATACCTTAAACCTTCTTATTGACGATGAAACACAGAAATTGCATCCGAATTAAATACAAAAGGCACAATGCCGACTTATGTACAAGAAGACTGACTCTTCTTACTGACTATGTTTTGAACCATTCCTGTAACACTAGTTATAGACTCTGATGCTTTACTTCAGGTTTCCTGTATCCCTTGGAACTTCTTATTGAAGATGAAACACAGAAATTGCATCGGAATTAAATACAAAAGGCACAATGCCGACTTAAGTACAAGAATACTGACTCTTCTTACTGACTATGCTTTGAACCATTCCTGTGACACTAGTTATAGATTCCGATGCTTCACTTCAGGTTTACTGTATCCCTTGGACCTTCTTATTGACGATGAAACACAGAAATTGCATCGGAATTAAATACAAAAGGCACAATGCCGACTTAAGTACAAGAAGACTGACTCTTCCCACTGTCTATGCTTTGAACCATTCCTGTTACACTAGTTATAGATTCCGATGCTTCACTTCAGGTTTACTGTATACCTTAAACCTTCTTATTGACGATGAAACACAGAAATTGCATCGGAATTAAATACAAAATGCACAATGCCGGCTTATGTACAAGAAGACTGACTCTTCTTACTGACTATGTTTTGAACCAGTCCTGTGACACTAGTTATAGACTCTGATGCTTCACTTCAGGTTTACTGTATCCCTTGGACCTTCTTATTGAAGATGAAACACAGAAATTGCATCGGAATTAAATACAAAAGGCACAATGCCGACTTAAGTACAAGAATACTGACTCTTCTTACTGCCTATATTTTGGACCATCATTGTGACACCAGTCATTGATTCCGATGCTTCACTCCAGGTTTACTGTATCCCTTCGACCCTCTTATTGACGATGAAACATAGAAATTGCATCGGAATTAAATACAAAACGCACAGTGCCGACTTTAGTACAAGAAGACTGACTCTTCTTACTGACTATGCTTTGAACCATTCCTGTGACACTAGTTATAGACTCTGATGCTTCACTTCAGGTTTGCTGTATCCCTTGGACCTTCTTATTGAAGATGAAACACAGAAATTGCTTCGGAATTAAATACAAAAGGCACAATGCCGACTTAAGTGCAAGAATACTGACTCTTCTTAGTGTCCATGTTTTGAACCATCCCTGTGACACTAGTCATAGATTCCGATGCTTCACTCCAGGTTTACTGTATCCCTTGGACCTTCTTATTGACGATGAAACACAGAAATTGCATCGGAATTAAATACAAAACGCACAATGCCACCTTAGTACAAGAAGACTGACTCTTCTTACTGACTATGATTTGATTCATTCCTGTGACACTAGTTATAGATTCCGATGCTTCACTCCAGGTTTACTGTATCCCTTGGACCTTCTTATTGACGATGAAACACAGAAATTGCATCGGAATTAAATACAAAAGGCACAATGCCGACTTAAGTACAAGAAGACTGACTCTTCTTACTGACTATGTTTTGAACCATTTCTGTGACACTTGTTATGATTCCGATGCTTCACTCCAGGTTTACTGTATCCCTTGGACCTTCTTATTGACGATGAAACACAAAAATAGCATCGGAATTAAATACAAAAGGCACAATGCCGACTTAAGTGCAAGAATACTGACTCTTCTTAGTGTCCATGTTTTGAACCATTCGTGTGACACTAGTTATAGATTCCGATGCTTCACTTCAGATTTACTGTATCCCTCTAACCTTCTTATTGACGATGAAACATAGAAATTGTATCGGAATTAAATACTAAAGACACAATGCCGAATTAAGTACAAAGAGACTGTCTCTTCTTACTGTCGATGATTTGAACCATTCCTGTGACACTAGTTGTAGATTCCGATGCTTCACTCCAGGTTTACTGTATCCCTTGGACCTTCTTATTGACGATGAAACACAGAAATTGCATCGGAATTAAATAAAAAATTCACAATGCCGACCTAAGTACAAGAAGACTGACTCTTCTTACTGTCTATGTTTTGAACCATTCCTGTGACACTAGTCATAGATTCCGATGCTTCACTCCAGGTTTACTGTATCCCTTGGACCTTCTTATTGACGATGAAACGCAGAAATTGCATCGGAATTAAATGCAAAAGGCACAATGCCGACTAAAGTACAAGAATACTGACTCTTCTTACTGCCTATGTTTTGGACCATCCCTGTGACACCAGTCATTGATTCCGATGGTTCACTCCAGGTTTACTGTATCACTTGGACCGTCGTATTGTCGATGAAACACAGAAATCGCATCGGAATTAAATACAAAACGCACAATGGCGACTTTAGTACAAGAAGACTGACTCTTCTTACTGACTATGCTTTGAACCATTCCTGTGACACTAGTTATAGACTCTGATGCTTCACTTCAGGTTTACTGTATCCCTTGGACCTTCTTATTGAAGATGAAACACAGAAATTGCATCGGAATTAAATACAAAAGGCACAATGCCGACTTAAGTGCAAGAATACTGACTCTTCTTACTGTCAACGTTTTGAACCATCCCTGTGACACTAGTCATAGATTCCGATGCTTCACTCCAGGTTTACTGTATCCCTTGGACCTTCTTATTGACGACGAAACACAGAAATTGCTTTGGAATTAAATACAAAACGCACAATGCCGACTTAGTACAAGAAGACTGACTCTTCTTTCTCACTAGGTTTGATTCATTCCTGTGACACTAGTTATAGATTCCGATGCTTCAGTCCAGGTTTACTGTATCCCTTGGACCTTCTTATTGACGATGAAACACAGAAATTGCATCGGAATTAAATACAAAAGTCACAATGCCGACTTAAGTACAAGAAGACTGACTCTTCTTACTGGCTATGTTTTGAACCATTTCTGTGACACTAGTTATGATTCCGATGCTTCACTCCTGATTTACTGTATCCCTTCAACCTTCTTATTGACGATGAAACACAAAAATAGCACCGGAATTAAATACAAAAACCACAATGCCGACTTAAGTACAAGAAGACTGACTCTTCTTACTGACTACGTTTTGAACCATTCCTGTGACACTAGTTATAGATTCCGATGCTTCACTCCAGGTTTACTCTATCGTTTGGACCTCCTTATTGACGATGAAACACAGAAATTGCATTGGAAATAAATACAACAGGCACAATGACGACTTCAGTACAAGAAGACTGACTCTTCTTACTGACTATGTTTTGAACCATTCCTGTGACACTAGTTATAGATTCTGATGCTTCACTTCAGGTTTAATGTATCCCTTAGGCCTTCTTATTGACGATGAAACACAGAGATTGCATCGGAATTAAATACAAAATGCACAATACCGACTTAAGTACAAGAAGACTGACTCCACTCACTGACTATGTTTTGAATCATTCGTGTGACACTAGTTATAGATTCCGATGCTTCACTTCAGATTTACTGTATCCCTTGGAATGTCTTATTGACGATGAAACACAGAAATTGCATCGGAATTAAATACAAAACGCACAATGCCGACTTTAGTACAAGAAGACTGACTCTTCTTACTGACTATGCTTTGAACCTTTCCTGTGACACTAGTTATAGACTCTGATGCTTCACTTCAAGTTTACTGTATCCCTTGGACCTTCTTATTGAAGATGAAACACAGAAATTGCATCGGAATTAAATACAAAAGGCACAATGCCGACTTAAGTGCAAGAATACTGACTCTTCTTGCTGTCCATGCTTTGAACCATCCCTGTGACACTAGTCATAGATTCCGATGCTTCACTCCAGGTTTACTGAATCCCTTGGACCTTCTTATTGACGATGAAACACAGAAATTGCATCGGAATTAAATACAAAACGCACAATGTCGACTTAGTACAAGAAGACTGACTCTTCTTACTCACTATGTTTTCATTCATTCCTGTGACACTAGTTATAGATTCCGATGCTTCACTCCAGGTTTACTGTATCCCTTGGACCTTCTTATTGACGATGAAACACAGAAATTGCATCGGAATTAAATACAAAAGGCACAATGCCGACTTAAGTACAAGAAGACTGACTCTTCTTACTGACTATGTTTTGAACCATTTCTGTGACACTAGTTATGATTCCGATGCTTCACTCCTGGTTTATTGTATCCCTTGGACCTTCTTATTGACGATGAAACACAAAAATAGCATCGGAATTAAATACAAAAACCACAATGCCGACTTAAGTACAAGAAGACTGACCCTTTTTACTGACTATGTTTTGAACCATTCCTGTGACACTAGTTATAGATTCCGATGCTTCACTCCAGGTTTACTCTATCGTTGGACCTCCTTATTGACGATGAAACACAGAAATTGCATCGGAAATAAATACAACAGGCACAATGACGACTTCAGTACAAGAAGACTGACTCCACTCACTGACTATGTTTTGAACCATTCGTGTGACACTAGTTATAGATTCCGATGCATCACTTCAGGTTTACTGTATCCCTCTAACCTTCTTATTGACGATGAAACATAGAAATTGCATCGGAATTAAATACTAAAGGCACAATGCCGAATTAAGTACAAAGAGACTGTCTCTTCTTACTGTCGATGATTTGAACCATTCCTGTGACACTAGTTGTAGATTCCGATGCTTCACTCCAGGTTTACTGTATCCCGTGGACCTTCTTATTGACGATGAAACACAGAAATTGCATCGGAATTAAATAAAAAATTCACAATGCCGACCTAAGTACAAGAAGACTGACTCTTCTTACTGTCTATGTTTTGAACCATTCCTGTGACACTAGTTATAGATTCCGATGCTTCATTCCAGGTTTACTATATCCCTTGGACCTTCTTATTGACGATGAAACACAGAAATTGCATTGGAGTTAATTAGAAAAGGCACAATGCCGACTTAAGTACAAGAAGACTGACTCTTCCTACTGTCTATGTTTGAACCATTCCTGTGACACTAGTTACAGATTCCGATGCTTCACTTCAGGTTTACTGCATCCCTCTGACCTTCTTATTGACGATGAAACACAGAAATTGCATCGGAATTAAATACAAAAGACACAATGCCGACTTAAGTACAAGAATACTGACTCTTCTTAGTGTCTAGGTTTTGAACCATAACTGTGACACTAGTCATAGATTCCGATGCTTCATTCCACGTTTACTGTATCCCTTGGACCTTCTTATTGACGATGAAACACAGAAATTGCATCGGAATTAAATACAAAACGCACAATGCCGACTTTAGTACAAGAAGACTGACTCTTCTTAGTGTCTAGGTTTTCAACCATCCCTGTGACACTAGTCATAGATTCCGATGCTTCACTCCAGGTTTACTGTATCCCTTGGACCTTCTTATTGACGATGAAACACAGAAATTGCATCGTAAATAAATACAAAAGGCACAATGACGACTTCAGTACAAGAAGACTGACTCTTCTCACTGACTATGTTTTGAACCATCCCTGTGACACTAGTTATAGATTCTGATGATTCACTTCAGGTTTACTGTATCTCTTAGACCTTCTTATTGACGATGAAACACAGAAATTGCATCGGAATTAAATACAAAATGCACAATGCCGACTTAAGTACAAGAAGACTGACTCCTCTCACTGACTATGTTTGGAACCATTCCTGTGTCACTAGTTATAGATTCCGATGCTTCACTCCAGATTTACTGTATCCCTCTAACCTTCTTATTGACGATGACACATAGAAATTGCATCGGAATTAAATACTAAAGGCACAATGCTGAATTAAGTACAAGAAGACTGTCTCTTATTACTGTCGATGTTTTGAACCATTCCTGTGACACTAGTTATAGATTCCGATGATTCACTCCAGGATTACTGTATCCCTTGGACCTTCTTATTGACGATGAAACACAGAAATTGCATCGGAATTAAATAAAAAAGGCACAATGCCGACTTAAGTACAAGAAGACAGACTCGTCTTACTGTCTATGCTTTGAACCATTCCTGTGACACTAGTTATAGATTCCGATGCTTCACTCCAGGTTTACTATATCCCTTGGACCTTCTTATTAACGATGAAACACAGAAATTGGATCGGAGTTAAATAGAAAAGGCACAATGCCGACTTAAGTAGAAGAAAACTGACTCTTCCTACTGTCAATGTTTTAACCATTCCTGTGACACTTGTTATAGATTCCGATGCTTCACTTCAGGTTTACTGCATCCCTCTGACCTTCTTATTGACGATGAAACACAGAAATTGCATCGGAATCAAATAAAAAGGGCACAATGCCGACTTAAGTACAAGAAGTCTGACTCTTCTTACTGTCTATGTTTTGAATCATTCCTGTGAAACTAGATATAGATTCCGATGCTTCACTTCAGGTTTACTGTATCCCTCTCACCTTCGTATTGACGATGAGACACAGAAATTGCATCGGAATTAATTTCAAAAGGCACAATGCCGGATTAAGTACTAGAAGACTGACTCTTCTTACTGTTGATGCTTTTAACCATTTTTGTGACACTAGTTATAGATTCCGATGCTTCACTCCAGGTTTACTGTATCCCTATGGACCATCTTATTGACGATGAAACACAGAAATAGCATCGGAATTAAATAAAAAAAGCACAATGCCGACTTAAGTACAAGAGGACTGACTCTTCTTACTGTCTATGTTTTGAATCATTCCTGTGACACTAGATATAGATTCCGATGCTTCACTTCAGGTTTACTGTATCCCTCTAACCTTCGTATTGACGATGGGACACAGAAATTGCATCGGAATTAAATACAAAAGGCACAATGCCGGATTAAGTACAAGAATACTGACTCTTCTTTCTGATTAAGCTTTGAACCATTCCTGTGACACTAGTTATAGATTCCGATGCTTCACTTCAGGTTTACTGTATCCCTCTGACCTTCTTATTGACGATGAAACACAGAAATTGCATCGGAATTAAATACAAAAGGCACAATGCCGACTTAAGTACAAGAAGACTGACTCTTCCCACTGTCTATGCTTTGAACCATTCCTGGTACACTAGTTATAGATTCCGATGCTTCACTTCAGGTTTACTGTATACCTTAAACCTTCTTATTGACGATGCAACACAGAAATTGCATCGGAATTAAATACAAAAAGCACAATGCCGACTTATGTACAAGAAGACTGACTCTTCTTACTGACTATGTTTTGAACCATTCCTGTGACACTAGTTATAGTCTCTGATGCTTCTCTTCAGGTTTACTGTATCCCTTGGACCTTCTTATTGAAGATGAAACACAGAAATTGCATCGGAATTAAATACAAAAGGCACAATGCCGACTTAAGTACAAGAGGACTGACTCTTCTTACTGACTATGTTTTGATTCATTCCTGTGACACTAGTTATAGATTCCGATGCTTCACTCCAGGTGTACTGTATCCCTTGGACCTTCTTATTGACGATGAAACACAGAAATGGCATCGGAATTAAATACAAAAGGCACAATGCCGACTTATGTACAAGAAGACTGACTCTTCTTACTGACTATGTTTTGAACCATTTCTGTGACACTAGTTATAGATTCCGATGCTTCACTCCTGGTTTACTGTATCCCTTGGACCTTCTTATTCACGATGAAACACAAAAATAGCATTGGAATTAAATACAAAAGGCACAATGCCGACTTAAGTACTGAAGACTGACTCTTCTTACTGACTATGTTTTAAACCATTCCTGTGACACTAGTTATAGATTCCGATGCTTCACTCCAGGTTTACTCTATCCTTGGGACCTCCTTATTGACGATGAAACACAGAAATTGCATCGGAAATAAATACAAAAGGGACAATGACGACTTCAGTACAAGAAGACTGACTCTTCTTACTGACTATGTTTTGAACCATTCCTGTGACACTAGTTATAGATTCCGATGCTTCACTTCAGATTTAATGTATCCCTCTAACCTTCTTATTGACGGTGAAACATAGAAATTGCATCGGAATTAAGTACTAAATGCACAATGCCGAATTAAGTACAAGAAGACTGTCTCTTATTACTGTCGATGTTTTGAACCATTCCTGTGACACTAGTTATAGATTCCGATGCTTCACTCCAGGTTTACTGTATCCCTTGGACCTTCTTCTTGACGATGAAAAACAGAAATTGCATCGGGATTAAATAAAAAAGGCACAATGCCGACCTAAGTACAAGAAGACTGACTCTTCTTACTGTGTATGATATGAACCATTCCTGTGACACTAGTTATAGATTCCGATGCTTCATTCCAGGTTTACTATATCCCTTGGACCTTCTTATTGACGAACAAACACAGAAATTGCATCGGAGTTAATTAGAAAAGGCACAATACCGACTTAAGTACAAGAAGAGTGACTCTTCCTACTGTCGATGTTTCAACCATTCCTGTGACACTAGTTATAGATTCCGATGCTTCACTTCAGGTTTACTGCGTAACTCTGACCTTCTTATTGACGATGAAACACAGAAACTGCATCGGAATTAAATACAAAATGCACAATGCCGACTTAAGTACTAGAATACTGACTCTCCTTAGTGTCTACGTTTTGAACCATCCCTGTCACACTAGTCATAGATTCCGATGCTTCACTCCAGGTTTACTGTATCCCTCTAACCTTCTTATTGACGATGAAACATAGAAATTGCATCGGAATTAAATACAAAACGCACAATGCCGACTTTAGTACAAGAAGATTGACTCTTCTTACTGACTATGTTTTGAACCATTTCTGTGACACTAGTTACAGATTCGGATGCTTCACTTCCGGTTTACTGTATCTCTTGGACCTTCTTATTGACGATGAAACGCAAAAATAGCATCGGAATTACATACAAAAGGCACAATGCTGACTTAAGTGCAAGAAGACTGACTCTTATTACTGACTATGATTTGAACCATTCCTGTGACACTAGTTATAGATTCCGATGCTTCAATCCAGGTTTACTCTATCCCTTGGACCTCCTTATTGACGATGAAACACAGAAATTGCATCGGAATTAAATACAAAATGCACGATGCCGACTTAAGTACAAGAAGACTGACTCCTCTCACTGACTATGTTTGGAACCATTCCTGTGACACTAGTTATAGATTCCGATGCTTCACTTCAGATTTACTGTATCCCTCTAACCTTCTTATTGACGATGAAACATAGAAATTGCATCGGAATTAAATACTAAAGGCACAATGCCGAATTAAGTACAAGAAGACTGTCTCTTATTACTGTCGATGATTTGAACCATTCCTGTGACACTAGTTATAGATTGCGATGCTTCACTCCAGGATTACTGTATCCCTTGGACCTTCTTATTGACGATGAAACACAGAAATTTGATCGGAATTAAATAAAAAAGGCACATTGCCGACTTAAGTACAAGACTGACTCTTTTAGATTCCGATGCTTCACTTCAGATTCACTGTATTCCTCTGACCTTATTATTGACGATGAAACACAGAAATTGCATCGGAATTAAATACTAAAGACACAATGCCGAATTATGTACAAGAAGACTGTCTCTTCTTACTGTTGATGCTTTGAACCATTCCTGTGACACTACTAATAGATTCCGATGCTTCACTCCAGGTTTACTGTATCCCTTGGACCTTCTTATTGACGATGAAACACAGAAATTGCATCTGAATTAAATAAAAAATGCACAATGCCGACTTAAGTACAAGAAGACTGACTCTTCTCACTGACTATGTTTTGAACCATTCCTGTGACACTAGTTATAGATTCCCACGCTTCACTCCAGGTTTACTGTATCCCTTGGACCTTCTTATTGACGATGAAACACAGAAATTGCATCGGAATTAAGTACAAAAGGCACAATGACGACATAAGTACAAGAAGACTGACTGTTCTTACTGACTATGTTTAGAACCATTCCTGTGACACTAGTTATAGATTCCGATGCTAGAATTCAGATTTACTGTATCCCTCTGACCTTCTTATTGACGATGAGACACTGAAATTGCATCGGAATTAAATACTAAAGGCACAATGCCGAATTAAGTACAAGAAGACTGACCCAACTTACTGTCTATGATTTGAACCATTCCTGTGACACTAGTTATAGATTCCGATGCTTCACTCCAGGTTTACTATATCCCTTGGACCTTCTTTTTGACGATGAAACACAGAAATTGCATAGGAATTAAATAGAAAAGGCACAATGCCGACTTAGGTACAAGAAGACTGTCTCTTCCTACTGTCTATGTTTTGAACCATTCCTGTGACACTAGTTATAGATTCCGATGCTTCACTTCAGGTTTACTGTATCCCTCTGACCTTCATATTGACGATGAAACACAGAAATTGCATCGGAATTAAATAGAAAACGCACAATGCCGACTTAAGTACAAGAAGACTGACTCTTCCCACTGTCTATGCTTTGAACCATTCCTGTTACACTAGTTATAGATTCCGTTGCTTCACTTCAGGTTTACAGTATCCCTTGTGCCTTCTTATTGACGATGAAACACAGAAATTGCATCGGAATTAAATACAAAAGGCACAATGCCGACTTATGTACAAGAAGACTGACTCTTCTTACTGACTATGTTTTGAACCATTCCTGTGACACTAGTTATAGACTCTGATGCTTCACTTCAGGCTTACTGTATCCCTTGGACCTTCTTATTGAAGATGAAACACAGAAATTGCATCGGAATTAAATACAAAGGCACAATGCCGATTTATGTACAAGAATACTGACTCTTCTTACTGACTATGTTTTGATTCATTCCTGTGACACTAGTTATAGATTCCGATGCTTCACTCCAGGTTTTCCCTATACCTTGGACCTCCTTATTGACGATGAAACACAGAAATTGCTTCGGAATTAAATACAAAAGGCACAATGCCGTCTTAAGTTCAAGAATACTGACTCTTCTTACTGCCTATGCTTTGGACCATCCCTGTGACACCAGTCATTGCTTCCGATGCTTCACTCCAGGTTTACTGTATCCCTTGGAATGTCTTATTGACGATGAAACACAGAAATTGCATCGGAATTAAATACAAAACGCACAATGCCGACTTTAGTACAAGAGGATTGACTCTTCTTACTGACTATGTTTTGAACCATTTCTGTGACACTAGTTACAGATTCGGATGCTTCACTTCCGGTTTACTGTATCTCTTGGACCTTCTTATTGACGATGAAACGCAAAAATAGCATCGGAATTACATACAAAAGGCACAATGCTGACTTAAGTGCAAGAAGACTGACTCTTATTACCGACTATGTTTTGAACCATCCCTGTGACACTAGTTATAGATTCTGATGCTTCACTTCAGGTTTACTGTATCTCTTAGACCTTCTTATTGACGATGAAACACAGAAATTGCATCTGAATTAAATACAAAATGCACAATGCCGACTTAAGTACAAGAAGACTAACTCCTCTCACTGACTATGTTTGGAACCATTCCTGTGTCACTAGTTATAGATTCCGATGCTTCACTTCAGATTTACTGTATCCCTCTAACCTTCTTATTGACGATGACACATAGAAATTGCATCGGAATTAAATACTAAAGGCACAATGCTGAATTAAGTACAAGAAGACTGTCTCTTATTACTGTCGATGTTTTGAACCATTCCTGTGACACTAGTTATAGATTCCGATGATTCACTCCAGGATTACTGTATTCCTTGGACCTTCTTATTGACGATGAAACACAGAAATTGCATCGGAATTAAATAAAAAAGGCACAATGCCGACTTAAGTACAAGAAGACTGACTCCACTCACTGACTATGCTTTGAACCATTCGTGTGACACTAGTTATAGATTCCGATGCTTCACTTCAGATTTACTGTATCCCTCTAACCTTCTTATTGACGATGAAACATAGAAATTGCATCGGACTTAAATACTAAAGGCAATATGCCGAATTAAGTACAAAGAGACTGTCTCTTCTTACTGTCGGTGATTTGAACCATTCCTGTGACACTAGTTGTAGATTCCGATGCTTCACTCCAGGTTTACTGTATCCCGTGGACCTTCTTATTGACGATGAAACACAGAAATTGCATCGGAATTAAATAAAAAGTTCACAATGCCGACCTCAGTACAAGAAGACTGACTCTTCTTACTGTCTATGTTTTGAACCATTCCTGTGACACTAGTTATAGATTCCGATGCTTCATTCCAGGTTTGCTATATCCCTAGGACCTTCTTATTGACGATGAAACACAGAAATTGCATCGGAATTAATTACAAAAGGCACAATGCCGACTTAAGTACAAGAATATTGACTCTTCTTAGTGTCTAGGTTTTGAACCATCCCTGTGACACTAGTCATAGACTCCGATGCTTCACTCCAGGTTTACTCTATCCCTTGGACCTTCTTATTGACGATGAAACACAGAAATTGCATCGGAATTAAATACAAAAGGCACAATGCCGTCTTAAGTTCAAGAATACTGACTCTTCTTACTGCCTATGTTTTGGACCATCCCTGTGACACCAGTCATTGATTCCGATGCTTCACTCCAGGTTTACTGTATCCCTTGGAATGTCTTATTGACGATGAAACACAGAAATTGCATCGGAATTAAAAATAAAACGCACAATGCCGACTTTAGTACAAGAAGACTGACTCTTCTTACTGACTATGCTTTGAACCATTTCTGTGACACTAGTTATGATTCCGATGCTTCACTCCTGGTTTACTGTATCCCTTGGACCTTCTTATTGACGATGAAACACAAAAATAGCATCGGAATTAAATACAAAAACCACAATGCCGGCTTAAGTACAAGAAGACTGACTCTTTTTACTGACTATGTTTTGAAACATTCCTGTGACACTAGTTACAGATTCCGATGCTTCACTCCAGGTTTACTCTATCGTTTGGACCTCCTTATTGACGATGAGACACAGAAATTGCATCGGAAATAAATACAACAGGCACAATGACGACTTCAGTACAAGAAGACTGACTCCACTCACTGACTATGTTTTGAACCATTCGTGTGACACTAGTTATAGATTCCGATGCTTCACTTCAGGTTTACTGAATCTCTCTAACCTTCTTATTGACGATGAAACATAGAAATTGCATCGGAATTAAATACTAAAGGCACAATGCCGAATTAAGTACAAAGAGACTGTCTCTTCTTACTGTCGATGATTTGAACCATTCCTGTGACACTAGTTGTAGATTCCGATGCTTCACTCCAGGTTTACTGTATCCCGTGGACCTTCTTATTGACGATGAAACACAGAAATTGCATCGGAATTAAATAAAAAATTCACAATGCCGACCTAAGTACAAGAAGACTGACTCTTCTTACTGTCTATAATTTGAACCATTCCTGTGACACTAGTTATAGATTCCGATGCTTCATTCCAGGTTTACTATATCCCTTGGACCTTCTTAATGACGATGAAACACAGAAATTGCATTGGAGTTAATTAGAAAAGGCACAATGCTGACTTAAGTACAAGAAGACTGACTCTTTCTACTGTCTATGTTTGAACCATTCCTGTGACACTAGTTACAGATTCCGATGCTTCACTTCAGGTTTACTGCATCCCTCTGACCTTCTTATTGACGATGAAACACAGAAATTGCATCGGAATTAAATACAAAAGACACAATGCCGACTTAAGTACAAGAATACTGACTCTTCTTAGTGTCTAGGTTTTGAACCATAACTGTGACACTAGTCATAGATTACGATGCTTCATTCCACGTTTACTGTATCCCTTGGACCTCCTTATTGACGATGAAACACAGAAATTGCATCGGAATTAAATACAAAACGCACAATGCCGACTTTAGTACAAGAAGACTGACTCTTGTTAGTGTCTAGGTTTTCAACCATCCCTGTGACACTAGTCATAGATTCCGATGCTTCACTCCAGGTTTACTGTATCCCTTGGACCTTCTTATTGACGATGAAACACAGAAATTGCATCGGAAATAAATACAAAAGGCACAATGACGACTTCAGTACAAGAAGACTGACTCTTCTTACTGACTATGTTTTGAACCATACCTGTGACACTAGTTATAGATTCTGATGCTTCACTTCAGGTTTACTGTATCTCTTAGACCTTCTTATTGACGATGAAACACAGAAATTGCATCGGAATTAAATACAAAATGCACAATGCCGACTTAAGTACAAGAGACTGACTCCTCTCACTGACTATGTTTGGAACCATTCCTGTGTCACTAGTTATAGGTTCCGATGCTTCACTTCAGATTTACTGTATCCCTCTAACCTTCTTATTGACGATGACACATAGAAATTGCATCGGAATTAAATACTAAAGGCACAATGCTGAATTAAGTACAAGAAGACTGTCTCTTATTACTGTCGATGTTTTGAACCATTCCTGTGACACTAGTTATAGATTCCGATGATTCACTCCAGGATTACTGTATCCCTTGGACCTTCTTATTGACGATGAAACACAGAAATTGCATCGGAGTTAAATAGAAAAGGCACAATGCCGACTTAAGTAGAAGAAAACTGACTCTTCCTACTGTCTATGTTTGAATCATTCCTGTGACACTAGATATAGATTCCGATGCTTCACTTCAGGTTTACTGTATCCCTCTAACCTTCGTATTGACGATGAGACACAGAAATTGCATCGGAATTAAATACAAAAGGCACAATGCCGGATTAAGTACTAGAAGACTGACTCTTCTTACTGTTGATGCTTTTAACCATTTTTGTGACACTAGTTATAGATTCCGATGCTTCACTCCAGGTTTACTGTATCCCTATGGACCATCTTATTGACGATGAAACACAGAAATAGCATCGGAATTAAATAACAAAGGCACAATGCCGACTTAAGTACAAGAGGACTGACTCTTCTTACTGTCTATGTTTTGAATCATTCCTGTGACACTAGATATAGATTCCGATGCTTCACTTCAGGTTTACTGTATCCCTCTAACCTTCGTATTGACGATGAGACACAGAAATTGCATCGGAATTAAAAACAAAAGGCACAATGCCGCATTAAGTACAAGAATACTGACTCTTCTTTCTGATTAAGCTTTGAACCATTCCTGTGACACTAGTTATAGATTCCGATGCTTCACTTCAGGTTTACTGTATCCCTCTGACCTTCTTATTGACGATGAAACACAGAAATTGCATCGGAATTAAATACAAAAAGCACAATGCCGACTTAAGTACAAGAAGACTGACTCTTCCCACTGTCTATGCTTTGAACCATTCCTGTTACACTAGATATAGATTCCGATGCTTCACTTCAGGTTTACTGTATACCTTAAAAGTTCTTATTGACGATGAAACACAGAAATTGCATCGGAATTAAATACAAAAGGCACAATGCCGACTTATGTACAAGAAGACTGACTCTTCTTACTGACTATGTTTTGAACCATTCCTGTGACACTAGTTATAGTCTCTGATGCTTCTCTTCAGGTTTACTGTATCCCTTGGACCTTCTTATTGAAGATGAAACACAGAAATTGCATCGGAATTAAAAACAAAAGGCACAATGCCGCATTAAGTACAAGAATACTGACTCTTCTTTCTGATTAAGCTTTGAACCATTCCTGTGACACTAGTTATAGATTCCGATGCTTCACTCCAGGTTTACTGTATCCCTTGGACCTTCTTCTTGACGATGAAACACAGAAATTGCATCGGGATTAAATAAAAAAGGCACAGTGCCGACATAAGTACAAGAAGACTGACTCTTCTTACTGTGTATGATATGAACCATTCCTGTGACACTAGTTATAGATTCCGATGCATCATTCCAGGTTTACTATATCCCTTGGACCTTCTTATTGACGATGAAACACAGAAATTGCATCGGAGTTAATTAGAAAAGGCACAATACCGACTTAAGTACAAGAAGAGTGACTCTTCCTACTGTCTATGTTTCAACCATTCCTGTGACACTAGTTATAGATTCCGATGCTTCACTTCAGGTTTACTGCATACCTCTGACCTTCTTATTGACGATGAAACACAGAAATTGCATCGGAATTAAATACAAAATGCACAATGCCGACTTAAGTACTAGAATACTGACTCTCCTTAGTGTCTACGTTTTGAACCATCCCTGTGACACTAGTCATAGTTTCCGATGCTTCACTCCAGGTTTACTGTATCAATTGGACCTTCTTATTGACGATGAAACACAGAAATTGCATCGGAATTAAATACAAAACGCACAATGCTGACTTTAGTACAAGAAGACTGACTCTTCTTACTGACTATGTTTTGAACCATTTCTGTGACACTAGTTATAGATTCCGATGCTTCACTTCCGGTTTACTGTATCTCTTGGACCTTCTTATTGACGATGAAACGCAAAAATAGCATCGGAATTACAAACAAAAGGCAAAATGCTGACTTAAGTACAAGAAGACTGACTCTTCTTACTGACTATGATTTGAACCATTCCTGTGACACTAGTTATAGATTCCGATGATTCAATCCAGGTTTACTCTATCCCTTGGACCTCCTTATTGACGATGAAACACAGAAATTGCATCGGAATTAAATACAAAATGCACAATGCCGACTTAAGTACAAGAAGACGGACTCCTCTCACTGACTATGTTTGGAACCATTCCTGTGACACTAGTTATAGATTCCGATGCTTCACTTCAGATTTACTGTATCCCTCTAACCTTCTTATTGACGATGAAACATAGAAATTGCATCGGAATGAAATACTAAAGGCACAATGCCGAATTAAGTACAAGAAGACTGTCTCTTATTACTGACGATGATTTGAACCATTCCTGTAACACTAGTTATAGATTGCGATGCTTCACTCCAGGATTACTGTATCCCTTGGACCTTCTTATTGACGATGAAACAAAGAAATTGCGTCGGAATTAAATAAAAAAAGCACATGCCGACTTAAGTACAAGAAGACTGACTCTTCTTACTGTCTATGTTTTGAGCCATCCCTGTGTCACTAGTTATAGATTCCGATGCTTCACTTCAGGTTTACTGTATCCCTCTGACCTTCTTATTGACGATGAAACACAGAAATTGATCGGAATTAAATACAAAAGGCTCAATGCCGACTTAAGTACAAGAAGACTGACTCTTCTTGCTGTCTATGTTTTGAGCCATCGCTGTGTCACTAGTTATAGATTCCGATGCTTCACTCCAGGTTTACTGTATCCCTTGGACCTTCTTATTGACGATGAAACACTGAAATTGCATCGGAATTAAATACAAAAGGCACAAGGCCGACTTAAGTACAAGAATACTGACTCTTTTAACTGACTATGATTTGAACCATTCCTGTGACACTAGTTATAGATTCCGATGCTTCACTTCAGGTTTACTGTATCCCTCTGACCTTCTTATTGACGATGAAACACAGAAATTGATCGGAATTAAATACAAAAGGCTCAATGCCGACTTAAGTACAAGAAGACTGACTCTTCTTACTGTCTATGTTTTGAGCCATCGCTGTGTCACTAGTTATAGATTCCGATGCTTCACTCCCGGTTTACTGTATCCCTTGGACCATCTTATTGACGATGAAACACAGAAATTTGATCGGAATTAAATAAAAAAGGCACAATGCCGACATAAGTACAAGACTGACTCTTTTAGATTCCGATGCTTCACTTCAGATTCACTGTATTCCTCTGACCTTATTATTGACGATGAAACACAGAAATTGCATCGGAATTAAATACTAAAGGCACAATGCCGAATTATGTACAAGAAGACTGTCTCTTCTTACAGTTGATGCTTTGAAACATTCCTGTGACACTACTAATAGATTCCGATGCTTCACTCCAGGTTTACTGTATCCCTTGGACCTTCTTATTGACGATGAAACACAGAAATTGCATCTGAATTAAATAAAAAATGCACAATGCCGACTTAAGTACAAGAGGACTGACTCTTCTTACTGTCTATGTTTTGAACCATTCCTGTGACACTAGTTATAGACTCTGATGCTTCACTTCAGGTTTACTGTATCCCTTGGACCTTCTTATTGAAGATGAAACACAGAAATTGCATCGGAATTAAATACAAAGGCACAATGCCGACTTATGTACAAGAATACTGACTCTTCTTACTGACTATGTTTTGATTCATTCCTGTGACACTAGTTATAGATTCCGATGCTTCACTCCAGGTTTACCCTATCCCGTGGACCTCCTTATTGACGATGAAACACAGAAATTGCTTCGGAATTAAATACAAAAGGCACAATGCCGACTTCAGTACAAGAATACTGAATCTTCTTACTGACTATGTTTTGAACCATTCCTGTGACACTAGTTATAGATTCCGATGCTTCACTTCAGGTTTACTGTATCCCTCTGCCCTTCTTACCGACGATGAAACACAGAAATTGCAAAGGAACTAAATACAAATGGCACAATGCCGACTTAAGTACAAGAAGACTGACTCCTCTACTGTGTATGGTTCGAACCATTCCTGTGACACTAGTTATAGATTTCGATGCTTCACTTCATGATTACTGTATCCCTTGGACCTTCTTATTGACGATGAAACACAGAAATTGCATCCGAATTAAATACAAAAGGCTCAATGCCGGCTTCAGTACAAGAAGACTGACTGTTCTTACTGACTATGTTTTGAACTATTTCTGTAACACTAGTTATAGATTCCGATGTTTCACTTCACGTTTACTGGATCCCTTGGACCTACTTATTGACGATGAAACACAGAAATAGCATCGGAATTAAATACAAAAGGCACAATGCAGACTTAGGTACAAGAATACTGACTCTTCTTACTAAATATGCTTTGAACCATTCCAGTGACACTAGTTATAGATTCCGATGCTTCACGTCAGGTTTACTGTATCCCTTGGACCTTCTTATTGACGATGAAACACAGCAATTGCATCGGAATTAAATAGAAAAGGCACTATGCCGACTTAGGTACAAGAAGACTGAGTCATCCTACTCTCTATGCTTTGAATCATTCCTGTAACACTAGTTATAGATTCCGATGCTTCATTTCAGGTTTACTGTATCCCTCTCCCCTTCTAGTTGTTGATGAAACACAGAAATTGCAACGGAATTAAATACAAGTGGCAAAATGCCGACTTAAGTACAAGAAGACTGACTCTTCTTCTGTCTATGTTTTGACCCTTCCTGTGACACTAGTTATAGATTTCGATGCTTCACTTCAGGGTTACTGTATCCCTTGGACCTTCTTATTGACGATGAAACACAGAAATTGCATCGGAATTAAATACAAAAGGCACAATGCCGACTTAAGAACAAGAAGACTGACTCTTCTTACTGACTGTGTTTTGAACCGTTCCTGAGACACTAGTTATAGATTCCGATGCTTCACTTCAGGTTTACTGTATCCCACTGACCTTCTTATTGACGATGAAACACAGAAATTGCATCGGAATTAAATACAAAAGGCACAGTACCAAATTAAGTACAAGAATACTAACTCTTCTTACTGTCTATGCTTTGAACCATCCCTGTGACACTAGTTATAGATTCCGATGCTCCACTCCAGGTTTACTGTATCCCTATGACGTTCTTATTGACGATGAAACACAGAGATTGCGTCGGAATTAAATCTAAAACGCAAAATGCCGAATTAAGTACAAGAAGACTGAAACTTCTTACTGTCTATGTTTTGAACCATTCCTGTGACACTAGTTACAGATTCCGACGCTTCACAATAGGTTTACTGTATCCCTTGGACCTTCTTATTGACGATGAAACACAGAAATTGCATCGGAATTAAAAACAAAAGGCACAATGCCGACTTAAGTACAAGAAGACTGACTCTTCTTACTGACTATGCTTTGAACCACTCCTGTGACACTAGTTACAGATACCGATGCTTAACCTCAGGTTTACTGTATCCCTAGGACGTTTTTATTGACGATCAAACACGGTAATTGAATCAGAATTAAATAGAAAACGCACAATGCCGACTTAAGTACAAGAAGACTGACTCTTCCTACTGTCTATGTTTTGAACCATTCCTGTGACAGTAGTTATAGTTTCCGATGAATCACTTCAGGTTTACTGTATCCCTCTGCCCTTCTTATTGACGATGAAACACAGAAATTGTGAAGGAACTAAATACAAATGGCACAATGCCGACTTAAGTACAAGAAGACTGACTCTTCTACTGTCTATGATTGGAACCATTCCTGTGACACTAGTTATAGATTTCGATGCTTCACTTCATGATTACTGTATCCCTTGGACCTTCTTATTGACGGTGAAACACAGAAATTGCATCCGAATTAAATACAAAAGGCACAATGCCGACTTCAGAACAAGAAGACTGACTCTTCTTACTGACTATGTTTGAACCATTTCTGTAGCACTAGTTATAGATACCGATGCTTCACTTCACGTTTACTGGATCCCTTGGACATACTTATTGACGATGAAACACAGAAATAGCATTGGAATTAAATACAAAAGGCACAATGCCGATTTAGGTACAAGAATACTGACACTTCTTACTAAATATGCTTTGAACCGTTCCAGTGACACTAGTTATAGAATCCGATGCTTCACTTCAGGTTTACTGTATCCCTTGGACCTTCTTATTGACGATGAAACACATCAATTGCATCGGAATTAAATAGAAAAGGCACAACGGCGACTTAGATACAAGAAGACTGACTCTTCCTCCTGTCTATGTTTTGAACCATTCCTGTAACACTAGTTATAGATTCCGATGCTTCATTTCAGGTTTACTGTATCCCTCTCCCCTTCTAATTGACGATGAAACACAGAAATTGCAACGGAATTAAATACAAATGGCACAATGCCGACTTAAGTACAAGAAGACTGACTCTTCTTCTGTCTATGTTTTGAACCATTCCTGTGACACTAGTTATAGATTTCGATGCTTCACTTCACGTTTACTGTATCCCTTGGACCTTCTTGTTGACGATGAAACACAGAAATTGCATCGGAATTAAATATAAAAGGCACAATGATGACTTAAGAACAAGAAGACTGACTCTTCTTACTGACTGTGTTTCGAACCGTTCCTGAGACACTAGTTATAGATTCCGATGCTTCACTTCAGGTTTACTGTATCCCACTGACCTTCTTATTGACGATGAAACACAGAAATTGCATCGGAATTAAATACAAAAGGCTCAGTGCCGAATTAAGTACAAGAATACTAACTCTTCTTACTGTATATGCTTTGAACCATCCCTGTGACACTAGTTATAGATTCCGATGCTTCACTCCAGGTTTACTGTATCCCGCAGACGTTCTTATTGACGATGAAACACAGAAATTGCGTCGGAATTAAATACAAAACGCACAATGCCGAATTAAGTACAAGAAGACTGACACTTCTTACTGTCTATGTTATGAACGATTCCTGTGACACTAGTTATAGATTCCGATGCTTCACTCTAGGTTTACAGTATCCCTTGGAACTTCGTATTGACGATAAAACACAGAAATTGCATCGGATTTAAATAAAAAAGGCACAATGCCGACTTAAGTACAAGAAGACTGACTCCGCTTACTGTATATGTTTTGAACCATTCCTGTGACACTAGTTACAGATTCCGATGCTTGACACCAGGTTTACTGTATCCCTTGGACCTTCTTATTGACGATGAAACACAGAAATTGCATCGGAATTAAATACAAAAGGCACAATGCCGACTTAAGTACAAGAATACTGACTCTTCTTACTGACTATGCTTTGAACCATTCCTGTGACACTAGTTACAGATACCGATGCTTCACCTCAGGTTTACTGTATCCCTAGGACGTTCTTATTGACGATAAAACACAGCAATTGAATCGGAATTAAATAGAAAACGCACAATGCCGACTTAAGTACAAGAAGACTGACTCTTCCTACTGTCTATGTTTTGAACCATTCCTGTGACACTAGTTATAGTTTCCGATGAATCACTTATGGTTTACTGTATATCTCTGCCATTCTTATTGACGATGAAACACAGAAATTGCATCTGAATTAAATGCATGAGGCACAATGCCGACTTAAGTACAAGATGACTGACTCATCTTCTGTCTATGTTTTGAACCATTCCTGTGACACTTGTTATAGATTTCGATGCTACACTTCAGGTTTACTGTATCCCTCTCCCCTTCTTTTGACCATGAAACACAGAAATTGCAACGGAATTAAATATAATTGGCACAATGCCGACTTAAGTACAAGAAGACTGACTCTTCTTCTGTCTATGTTTTTAACCATTCCTGTGACACTAGTTATAGATTTCGATGCTTCACTTCAGGTTTACTGTATCCCTCGGATCTCCTTATTGACGATGAAACACAGAAATTGCATCGGAATTAAATACAAAAGGCACAATGCCGACTTAAGGACAAGAAGACTGACTCTTCTTACTGACTATGCTTTGAACCATTACTGTGACACTAGGTATAGATTCCGATGCCTCACTTCAGGTTTACTGTATCCCACTGACCATCTTATTGACGATGAAACACAGAAATTGCATCGGAATTAAATCCAAAAGGCACAGTGCCTAATTAAGTACAAGAAAACTGACTCTTCTTACTGTCTATGTTTTGAACCCTCCCTGTGGCACTAGTTATAGATTGCGATGCTTCACTCTAGGTTTACAGTATCCCTTGGACCTTCGTATTGACGATGAAACACAGAAATTGCATCGGAATTAAATACAAACGGCACAATGCCGACTTAAGTACAAGAAGACTGACTCTTCTTACTGTCTATGTTTTGAATCATTCCTGTGACACTAGATATAGATTCCGATGCTTCACTTCAGTTTTACTGTATCCCTCTGACCTTCTTATTTACGATGAGACACAGAAATTGCATCGGAATGAAATACAAAAGGCACAATGCCCGATTAAGTAAAAGAAGACTGACTCTTCTTACTGCTGATGCTTTGAACCATTCCTGTGACACTACTTATAGATTCCGATGCTTCACTCCAGGTTTACTGTATCCCTTGGACCTTCTTATCGACGATGAAACACAGGAATTGCATCGGAATTAAATACAAAAGGCACAATGCCGACTTAAGTACAAGAAGACTGACTCTTCTCACTGACTATGCTTTGAACCAATCCTGAGACACTAGTTATAGATTCCGATGTTTCACTTCAGATTTACTGTATCCCTCTGACCTTCGTATTGACGATGAAACACAGAAATTACATCGGAATTAAATACTAAAGGCACAATGCCGAATAAAGTACAAGAAGACTGTCTCTTCTTACTGTCTATGTTTTGAACCATTCCTGTGACACTAGTTATAGATTCCGATGCTTCACTCCAGGTTTACTGTATCCCTTGGACCTTCTTATTGACGATGAAACACAGAAATTACATCGGAATTAAATTCAAAAGGCACAATGCCGACTTAAGTACGAGAAGACTGACTCTTCTTACTGTCTTTGTTTTGAGCCATTCCTGTGACACTAGTTATAGATTCCGATGCTTCACTTCAGATTTACTGTATCCCTCTGACGTTCTTATTGACGATGAAACACAGATATTGCTTTGGAATTAAATACTAAAGGCACAATGCCGAATTAAGTACAAGAAGACTGACTCTTCTTACTGTCTATGTTTTGAACCATTCCTGTGACACTAGTTACAGATTCCGATGCATCACTCAAGGTTTACCGTATCTCTTGGACCTTCTTATTGACGATGAAACACAGAAATTGCATCGGAATTAAATAAAAAAGGCACAATGCCCGATTAAGTACAAGAAGACTGACTCTTCTTACTGCTGTTGCTTTGAACCATTCCTGTGACACTACTTATAGATCCCGATGCTTCACGCCAGGTTTACTGTATCCCTTGGACCTTCTCATTGACGATGAAACACAGAAATTGCATCGGAATTAAATACAAAAGGCACAATGCCGACTTAAGTACAAGAATACTGACTCTTTTTACTGACTATGCTTTGAACCATTCCTGTGACACTAGTTATAGATTCTGATGCTTCACTTCAGGTTTACTGTATCCCTTAGACCTTCTTATTGACGATGAAACACAGAAATTGCATCGGAATTAAATACAAAATGCACAATGCCGACTTAAGTACGAGAAGACTGACTCTTCTCACTGACTATGTTATGAAAAATTCCTGTGACACTAGTTATAGATACCGATGCTTCACTTCAGATTTGCTGTATCCGTCTGACCTTCTTATTGACGATGAAACACAGAAATTGCATCGGAATTAAATACTAAAGGCACAATGCCGAATATAGTACAAGAAGACTGACTCTTCTTACTGTCTATGTTTTGAACCACTCCTGTGACAATAGATATAGATTCCGATGCTTCACTCAAGGTTTACTAAATCCTTTGGACCTTCTTATTGACGATGAAACACAGGAATTGCATCGGAGTTAAATAGAAAAGGCACAATGCCGACTTAAGTACAAGAAGACTGACTCTTCTTACTGGCTACGTTTTGAACCGTTCCTGTGACACTAGTTACAGATTCCAATGCTTTACTTCAGGTTTACTGTATCCCTTGGACCTTCTTATTGACGATGAAACACAGAAATTGCATCGGAATTAAATACAAAAGGCACAATGCCGACTTAAGTACAAGAAGACTGACTCTTCTTACTGTCTATGTTTTCAATCATTCCTGTGACACTAGATATAGATTCCGATGCTTAACTTCAGGTTTACTGTATCCCTCTGACCTTCTTATTGACGATGAGACACAGAAATTGCATCGGAATTAAATCCTAAAGGCACAATGCCCGATTATGTACAAGAAGACTCACTCTTCTTACTGCTGATGCTTTGAACCATTCCTGTGACACTACTTATAGATTTCGATGCTACACTCCAGGTTTACTGTATCCCTTGGACCTTCTTATTGACGATGAAACACAGAAATTGCATCGGAATTAAATACAAAAGGCACAATGCCGACTTAAGTACAAGAATACTGACTCTTTTTACTGACTATGCTTTGAACCATTCCTCTAACACTAGTTATAGATTCTGATGCTTCACTTCAGGTTTACTGTATCCCTTAGACCTTCTTGTTGACGATGAAACACAGAAATTGCATCGGAATTAAATACAAAATGCACAATGCTGACTTAAGTGCAAGAAGGCTGACTCTTCTTACTGACTATGTTTTGAACCATTCCTGTGACACTAGTTATAGATTCCGATGTTTCACTTCAGATTTACTGTATCCCTCTGACCTTCTAATTGACGATGAAACAGAGAAATTGCATTGGTATTAAATCCAAAAGGCACAGTGCCTAATTAAGTACAAGAATATTGACTCTTCTTACTGTCTATGTTTTGAACCATCCCTGTGGCACTAGTTATAGATTCCGATGCTTCACTCCTGGTGTACTGTATCCCTCTGACGTTCTTATTGACGATGAAACACAGAAATTGCGTCGGAATTAAATACAAAACGTACAATGCCGAATTAAGTACCAGAAAACTGACTCTTCTTACTGTCTATGTTTTGAACCATTCCTGTGACATTAGTTATAGATTCCGATGCTTCACTCTAGTTTACAGTATCCCTTTGACCTTCGTATTGACGATGAAACACTGAAATTGCATCGGAATTAAATACAAAAGGCACAATGCCGACTTAAGTACAAGAAGACTGACTCTTCTTACTGACTATGCATTGAACCGTTCCTGTGACACTAGTTATAGGTTCCGATGCTTCACTCCAGGTTTACTATATCCCTTGGACCTTCTTATTGACGATGAAACACAGAAATTGGATCGGAGTTAAATAGAAAAGGCACAATGCCGACTTAAGTACAAGAAGACTGACTCTTCCTACTGTCTATGTTTGAACCATACCTGTGACACTTGTTATAGATTCCGATGCATCGCTTCAGGTTTACTGCTTCCCTCTGACCTTCTTATTGACGATGAAACACAGAAATTGCATCGGAATTAAATACAAAAGGCACAATGCAGACTTAAGTACAAGAAGACTGACTCTTCTTACTGTCGATGTTTTGAACCATTCCTGTGACAGTAGTTATAGATTCCGATGCTTCACTCCAGGTTTCCTGTATCCCTTGGAGCTTCGTAATGACGATGAAACACAGAAATTGCATCGGAATTAAATAAAATTGGCACAATGCCGACTTAAGTACAAGAAGACTGACACATCTTACTGTCTATATTTCGAACCATTCCTGTGACATAAGTTATAGATTCCGATGCTTCACTCTAGGTTTACTCTATCCCTTGGACCTTCTTATTGTCGATGAAACACAGTAATTGCATAGGAATTAAATAGAAAAGGCACAATGCCGACTTAAGTACAAGAAGACTGTCTTTTCCTGCTGTCTATGATTTGAACCATTCCTGTGACACTAGTTATAGATTCCGATAGTTCACTTCAGGTTTACTGTGTCCCTCTGACCTTCTTTTTGACGATGAAACACAGAAATTGCATCGGAATTAAATACAAAAGGCACAATGCCGACTTAAGTACAAGAAGACTGACTTTTCCCACTGTCTATGATTTGAACCATTCCTGTGACACTAGTTACAGATTCCGATGCATCACTCCAGGTTTACCGTATCCCTTGGACCTTCTTATTGACGATGAAACAAAGAAATTGCATCTGAATTAAATAAAAAAGGCACAATGCCGTCTTAAGTACAAGAATACTGACTCTTCCTACTGTCTATGTTTTGAAATATTCCTGTGACACTAGTTATAGATTACGATGCTTCACTTCAGGATTACTGTATCCCTCTCCCCATCTTTTGACGATGAAACACAGAAATTGCATCGGAATTAAATACAAAAGGCACAATGCCGACTTAAGTACCAGAGGACTGACTCTTCTTCTGTCAATGTTTTTAACCATTCCTGTGACACTAGTTATAGGTTTCGTTGCTTCACTTCAGGTTTACTGTATCCCTCGGACCTTCTTATTGACGATGAAACACAGAAATAGCATCAGAATTAAATACAAAAGGCACAATGCCGACTGAAGAACAAGAAGACACACTCTTCTTACTGACTATGTTTTGAACCATTCCTGTGACACTAGGTATAGATTCCGATGCCTCACTTAAGGTTTACTGTATCCCTCGGACCTTCTTATTGACGATGAAACACAGAAATTGCATCGGAATTAAATCCAAAACGCACTGTGCCTAATTAAGTACAAGAATAGTGACTCTTCTTACTGTCTATGTTTTGATCCATCCCTGTGGCACTAGTTGTAGATTCCGATGCTTCACTCCAGGTGTACTGTGTCCCTCTGACGTTCTTATTGACGATGAGACACAGAAATTCCGTCGGAATTAAATACAAAACGCACAATGCCCGATTAAGTACAAGAAGACTGACTCTTCTTACTGCTGATGCTTTGAACCATTCCTGTGACACTACTTATAGATTCCGATGCTTCTCTCCAGGTTTACTGTATCCCTTAGACCTTCTTATTGACGATGAAACACAGAAATTGCATCGGAATTAAATACAAAATGCAGAATGCCGACTTAAGTACAAGAACACTGACTCTTCTCACTGACAATATTTTGAACCATTCCTGTGACACTAGTTATAGATTCCGATGCTTCACTTCAGATTTCCTGTATCCCTCTGACCTTCTTATTGACGATGAAACACAGAAATTGCATCGGAATTAAATACTAAAGGCACAATGCCGAATATAGTACAAGAAGACTGTCTCTTCTAACTGTCGATGATTTGAACCATTCCTGTGACACTAGTTATAGATTCCGATGCTTCACTCCAGGTTTACTGTATCCCTTGGACGTTCTTAATGACGATGAAACACAGAAATTGCATCGGAATTAAATAAAAAAGGCACAATGCCGACTTAAGTACAAGAAGACTGACTCTTCTTACTGTCTATGTTTGAACCACTCCTGTGACACTAGCTGTAGATTGCGTTGCTTCACTCCAGGTTTACTAAATCCCTTGGACCTTCGTATTGACGATGATACACAGAAATTGCATCGGAGTTAAATAGAAGAGGCACAATGCCGACTTAAGTACAAGAAGACTGACTCTTCTTACTGACTATGTTTTGAACCATTCCTGTGACACTAGTTATAGAATCCGATGCTTCACTTCAGGTTTACTGTATCCCTTGGACCTTCTTATTGACGATGAAACACAGAAATTGCATCGGAATTAAATACAAAAAGCACAACGACGACTTAAGTCCAAGAAGACTGACTCTTCTTACTAACTATGTTTTGAACCATTCCTGTGACACTAGTTATAGATTCCGATGCTAGAATTCAGATTTACTGTATTCCTCTGACCTTCTTATTGACGATTAGATACTGAAATTGCATCGGAATTAAATACTAAAGGTACAATGCCGAATTAAGTACAAGAAGACTGACTCTTCCCACTGTCTATGCTTTGAACCATTCCTGTGACAGTTGTTATAGATTCCGATGCTTCACTCCAGGTTTACTGTATCCCTTAGAGCTTCGTATTGACGATGTAACACAGAAATTGCATCGGAATTAAATACAAAACGCACAATGACGACTTTTGTACAAGAAGACTGACTCTTCTTACTGACTATGTTTTGAACCATCCCTGTGACACTAGTTATAGATTCCGATGTTTCACTCCAGGTTTACTGTATCCCTTGGACCTTCTTATTGACGATGAAACACAGAAATTCCGTCGGAATTAAATACAAGAGGCACAATGCCAACCTAAGTACAAGAAGACTGACTCTTCTTACTGACTATGTTTTGAACCTTTTCTCTGACACAAGTTATAGATTCCGATGCTTCACTCCCGGTTTACTGTTTCCCTTGGACCTTCTTATTGACGATGAAACACAAAAATAGCATCAAAACTAAATACAAAAGGCACAATGCCGTCTTAAGTACAAGAAGACTGACTCTTCTTACTGTCTATGTTTTGAACCATCCCTGTGGCACTAGTTGTAGATTCCGATGCTTCACTCCAGGTGTACTGTGTCCCTCTGACGTCCTTATTGACGATGAGACACAGAAATTCCGTCGGAATTAAATACAAAACGCACAATGCCGAATTAAGTACAAGAAAACTGACTCTTCTAACTGTCTATGTTTTGAACCATTCCTGTGACACTAGTTATAGATTCCGATGCTTCACTCTAGGTTTACAGTATCCCTTGGACCTTCGTATTGACGATGAAACACAGAAATTGCATCGGAATTAAATACAAAAGGCACAACGCCGACTTAAGTACAAGAAGACTGACTCTTCTTACTGACTATGCTTTGAACCATTCCTGTGACACTAGTTATAGATTCCGATGCTTCACTCCAGGTTTACTATATCCCTTGGACCTTCTTATTGACGATGAAACACAGAAATTGCATCGGAGTTAAATAGAAAACGCACAATGCCGACTTAAGTACAAGAAGACTGACTCTTCTTACTGTCTATGTTTTGAATAATTCCTGTGACACTAGATATAGGTTCCGATGCTTCACTTCAGGTTTACTGTATCCCTCTGACCTCCTTATTGACGATGAGACAGAGAAATTGCATCGGTATTAAATACAAAAGGCACAATGCCCGATTAAGTACAAGAAGACTGACTCTTCTTACTGCTGATGCTTTGAACCATTCCTGTGACACTACTTATAGATTCCGATGCTTCTCTCCAGGTTTACTGTATCCCTTGGACCTTCTTATTGACGATGAAACACAGAAATTGCATCGGAATTAAATACAAAATGCAGAATGCCGACTTAAGTACAAGAAGACTGACTCTTCTCACTGACTATGTTTTGAACCATTCCTGTGACACTAGTTATAGATTCCGATGCTTCACTTCAGATTTCCTGTATCACTCTGACCTTCTTACTGACGATGAAACACAGAAATTGCATTGGAATTAAATACTAAAGGCACAATGCCGAATAAAGTACAAGAAGACTGTCTTTTCTAACTGTCGCAGTTTTGAACCATTCCTGTGACACTAGTTATACATTCCGATGATTCACTACAGGTTTACTGTATCCCTTGGACCCTCTTAATGACGATGAAACACAGAAATTGCATCGGAATTAAATAAAAAAGGCACAATGCCGACTTATGTACAAGAAGACTGACTCTTCTTACTGTCTATGTTTGAACCACTCCTGTGACACTAGTTATAGATTCCGATGCTTCACTCCAAGTTTACTAAATCCCTTGGACCTTCTTATTGACGATGATACACAGAAATTGCATCGGAGTTAAATAGAAGAGGCACAATGCCGACTTAAGTACAAGAAGACTGACTCTTCTTACTGACTATGTTTTGAACCATTCCTGTGACACTAGTTATAGATTCCGATGCTTCACTTCAGGTTTACTGTATCCCTTGGACATTCTTATTGACGATGAAACACAGAAATTGCATCGGAATTAAATACAAAATGCAGAATGCCGACTTAAGTACAAGAAGAGTGACTCTTCTCACTGACTATGTTTTGAACCATTCCTGTGACACTAGTTATAGTTTCCGATGCTTCACTTCAGATTTCCTGTATCCCTCTGACCTTCTTATTGACGATGAAACACAGAAATTGCATCGGAATTAAATTCTAAAGGCACAATGCCGAATAAAGTACAAGAAGACTGTCTCTTCTAACTGTCGATGTTTTGAACCATTCCTGTGACACTAGTTATAGATTCCGATGCTTCACTCCAGGTTTACTGTATCCCTTGGACCTTCTTAATGACGATGAAACACAGAAATTGCATCGGAATTAAATAAAAAAGGCACAATGCCGACTTAAGTACAAGAAGACTGACTCTCCTTACTGTCTATGTTTGAACCACTCCTGTGACACTAGTTATAGATTCCGATGCTTCACTCCAGGTTTACTAATTCCCTTGGACCGTCTTATTGACGATGATACACAGAAATTGCATCGGAGTTAAATAGAAGAGGCACAATGCCGACTTTAGTACAAGAAGACTGACTCTTCTTACTGACTATGATTTGAACCATTCCTGTGACACTAGTTATAGATTCCGATGCTTCACTTCAGGTTTACTGTATCCCTTGGACCTTCTTATTGACGATGAAACATAGAAATTGCATCGGAATTAAATACAAAAAGCACAACGACGACTTAAGTACAAGAAGACTGACTCTTCTTACTGACTATGTTTTGAACCATTCCTGTGACACTAGTTATAGATTCCGATGCTAGAATTCAGATTTACTGTATTGCTCTGACCTTCTTATTGAGGATTAGATACTGAAATTGCATCTGAATTAAATACTAAAGGTACAATGCCGAATTAAGTACAAGAAGACTGACTCTTCTTACTGTCGATGTTTTGAACCATTCCTGTGACAGTTGTTATAGATTCCGATGCTTCACTCCAGGTATACTGTATCCCTTAGAGCTTCGTATTGACGATGTAACACAGAAATTGCATCGGAATTAAATAAAAATGGCTCAATGCCGACTTTTGTACAAGAAGACTGACTCTTCTTACTGACTATGTTTTGAACCATCCCTGTGACACTAGTTATAGATTCCGATGCTTCACTTCAGGTTTACTGTATCCCTTGGACATTCTTATTGACGATGAAACACAGAAATTGCATCGGAATTAAATACAAAATGCAGAATGCCGACTTTTGTACAAGAAGACTGACTCTTCTTACTGACTATGTTTTGAACCATCCCTGTGACACTAGTTATAGATTCCGATGTTTCACTCCAGGTTTACTGTATCCCTTGGACCTTCTTATTGACGATGAAACACAGAAATTGCATCGGAATTAAATACAAGAGGCACAATGCCGACCTAAGTACAAGAAGACTGCCTCTTCCTACTGACTATGTTTTGAACCATTCCTGTTACACTAGTTATAGATTCCGATGCTTCACTTCAGGTTTACTGTATCCCTTGGACATTCTTATTGACGATGAAACACAGAAATTGCATCGGAATTAAATACAACACTCACAATGCCGACTTTTGTACAAGAAGACTGACTCTTCTTACTGACTATGTTTTGAACCATCCCTGTGACACTAGTTATAGATTCCGATGTTTCACTCCAGGTTTACTGTATCCCTTGGACCTTCTTATTGACGATGAAACACAGAAATTGCATCGGAATTAAATACAAGAGGCACAATGCCGACCTAAGTACAAGAAGACTGCCTCTTCTTACTGACTATGTTTTGAACCTTTTCTCTGACACTAGTTATAGATTCCGATGCTTCACTCCCGGTTTACTGTATCCCTTGGACCTTCTTATTGACGATGAAACACAAAAATAACATCAAAACTAAATATAAAAGGCACCATGCCGACTTAAGTACAAGAAGACTGACTCTTCTTACTGTCTATGTTTTGAACCATCCCTGTGGCACTAGTTGCAGATTCCGATGCTTCCCTCCAGGTGTACTGTGTCCCTCTGACGTTCTTATTGAAGATGAGACACAGAAATTCCGTCGGAATTAAATACAAAACGCACAATGCCGAATTAAGTGCAAGAAAACTGACTCTTCTTACTGTCTATGTTTTGAACCATTCCTGTGACACTAGTTATAGATTCCGAAGCTTCACTTCAGGATTACAGTATCCCTTGGACCTTCTTATTGACGATGAAACACAGAAATTGCATCGGAATTAAATACAAAATGCAGAATGCCGACTTAAGTACAAAAAGACTGACTCTTCTCACTGACTATGTTTTGAACCATTCCTGTGACACTAGTTATAGATTCCGTTGCTTCACTTCAGATTTCCTGTATCCCTCTGACCTTCTTACTGACGATGAAACACAGAAATTGCATCGGAATTAATTACTAAAGGCACAATGCCGAATAAAGTACAAGAAGACTGTCTTTTCTAACTGTCGCAGTTTTGAACCATTCCTGTGACACTAGTTATAGATTCCGATGCTTCACTCCAGGTTTACTGTATCCCTTGGACCCTCTTAATGACGATGAAACACAGAAATTGCATCGGAATTAAATAAAAAAGGCACAATGCCGACTTAAGTACAAGAAGACTGACTCTTCTTACTGTCTATGTTTGAACCACTCCTGTGACCCTAGTTATAGATTCCGATGCTTCACTCCAGGTTTACTAAATCCCTTGAACCTTCTTATTGACGATGATACACAGAAATTGCATCGGAGTTAAATAGAAGAGGCACAATGCCGACTTAAGTACAAGAAGACTGACTCTACTTACTGACTATGTTTTGAACCATTCCTGTGACACTAGTTATAGATTCCGATGCTTCACTTCAGGTTTACTGTATCCCTTGGACCTTCTTATTGACGATGAAACACAGAAATTGCATCGGAATTAAATACAAGAGGCACAATGCCGACCTAAGTACAAGAAGACTGCCTCTTCTTACTGACTATGTTTTGAACCTTTTCTCTGACACTAGTTATAGATTCCGATGCTTCACTCCCGGTTTACTGTATCCCTTGGACCTTCTTATTGACGATGAAACACAAAAATAGCATCAAAACTAAATACAAAAGGCACAATGCCGACTTAAGTACAAGAAGACTGACTCTTCTTACTGTCCATGTTTTGAACCATTCCTGTGACACTAGTTATAGATTCCGATGCTTCACTCAAGGTTTACAGTATCCCTTCGACCTTCGTATTGACGATGAAACACAGAAATTGCATCGGAATTAAATACAAAAGGCACAATGCCGACTTAAGTACAAGAAGACTGACTCTTCTTACTGACTATGCTTTGAACTATTCCTGTGACACTAGTTATAGATTCCGATGCTTCACTCCAGGTTTACTATATCCCTTGGACCTTCTTATTGACGATGAAACACAGAAATTGCATCGGAGTTAAATAGAAAACGCATAATGCCGACTTAAGTACAAGAAGACTGACTCTTCCTACTGTCTATGCTTGACCATTCCTGTGACACTTGTTATAGATTCCGATGCTTCACTTCAGGTTTACTGCATCCCTCTGACATTCTTATTGACGATGAACACAGAAATTGCATCGGAATTAAATACAAAAAGCACAATGCCGACTTAAGTACAAGAAGACTGACTCTTCTTACTGTCTATGTTTTGAATAATTCCTGTGACACTAGATATAGGTTCCGATGCTTCACTTCAGGTTTACTGTATCCCTCTGACCTTCTTATTGACGATGAGACAGAGAAATTGCGTCGGAATTAAATACAAAAGGCACAATGCCCGATTAAGTACAAGGAGACTGACTCTTCTTACTGCTGATGTTTTGAACCATTCCTGTGACACTACTTATAGATTCCGATGCATCTCTCCAGGTTTACTGTATCCCTTGGACCTTCTTATTGACGATGAAACACAGAAATTGCATCGGAATTAAATACAAAATGCAGAATGCCGACTTATGTACAAGAAGACTGACTCTTCTCACTGACTATGTTTTGAACCATTCCTGTGACACTAGTTATAGATTCCGATGCTTCACTTCAGATTTCCTGTATCCCTCTGACCTTCTTATTGACGATGAAACACAGAAATTGCATCGGAATTAAATACTAAAGGCACAATGCCGAATAAAGTTCAAGAAGACTGTCTTTTCTAACTGTCGCAGTTTTGAACCATTCCTGTGACACTAGTTATAGATTCCGATGCTTCACTCCAGGTTTACTGTATCCCTTGGACCCTCTTAATGACGATGAAACACAGAAATTGCATCGGAATTAAATAAAAAACGCACAATGCCGACTTTTGTACAAGAAGACTGACTCTTCTTACTGACTATGTTTTGAACCATCCCTGTGACACTAGTTATAGATTCCGATGTTTCACTCCAGGTTTACTGTATCCCTTGGACCTTCTTATTGACGATGAAACACAGAAATTGCATCGGAATTAAATACAAGAGGCACAATGCCGACCTAAGTACAAGAAGACTGACTCTTCTTACTGACTATGTTTTGAACCTTTTCTCTGACACTAGTTATACATTCCGATGCTTCACTCCCGGTTTACTGTATCCCTTGGACCTTCTTATTGACGATGAAACACAAAAATAGCATCAAAACTAAATACAAAAGGCACAATGCCGTCTTAAGTACAAGAAGACTGACTCTTCTTACTGTCTATGTTTTGAACCATCCCTGTGGCACTAGTTGTAGATTCCGATGCTTCACTCCAGGTGTACTGTGTCCCTCTGACGTTCTTATTGACGATGAGACACAGAAATTCCGTCGGAATTAAATACAAAACGCACATTGCCGAATTAAGTACAAGAAAACTGACTCTTCTAACTGTCTATGTTTTGAACCATTCCTGTGACACTAGTTATAGATTCCGATGCTTCACTCTAGGTTTACAGTATCCCTAGGACCTTCGTATTGACGATGAAACACAGAAATTGCATCGGAATTAAATAGAAAAGGCACGACGCCGACTTAAGTACAAGAAGACTGACTCTTCTTACTGACTATGCTTTGAACCATTCCTGTGACACTAGTTATAGATTCCGATGCTTCACTCCAGGTTTACTATATCCCTTGGACCTTCTTATTGACGATGAAACACAGAAATTGCATCGGAGTTAAATAGAAAACGCACAATGCCGACTTAAGTACAAGAAGACTGACTCTTCCTACTGTCTATTCTTGAACCATTCCTGTGACACTTGTTATAGATTCCGATGCTTCACTTCAGTTTTACTGCATCCCTCTGACCTTCTTATTGACGATGAAACACAGAAATTGCATCGGAATTAAATACAAAAGGCACAATGCCGACTTAAGTACAAGAAGACTGACTCTTCTTACTGTCTATGTTTTGAATAATTCCTGTGACACTAGATATAGGTTCCGATGCTTCACTTCAGGTTTACTGTATCCCTCTGACCTCCTTATTGACGATGAGACAGAGAAATTGCATCGGAATTAAATGCAAAGGCACAATGCCCGATTAAGTACAAGAAGACTGACTCTTCTTACTGCTGATGCTTTGAACCATTCCTGTGACACTACTTATAGATTCCGATGCTTCTCTCCAGGTTTACTGTATCCCTTGGACCTTCTTATTGACGATGAAACACAGAAATTGCATCGGAATTAAATACAAAATGCAGAATGCCGACTTAAGTACAAGAAGACTGATTCTTCTCACTGACTATGTTTTGAACCATTCCTGTGACACTAGTTATAGATTCCGATGCTTCACTTCAGATTTCCTGTATCCCTCTGACCTTCTTACTGACGATGAAACACAGAAATTGCATCGGAATTAAATACTAAAGGCACAATGCCGAATATAGTACAAGAAGACTGTCTTTTCTAACTGTCGCAGTTTTGAACCATTCCTGTGAAACTAGTTATAGATTCCGATGCTTCACTCCAGGTTTACAGTATCCCTTGGACCCTCTTAATGACGATGAAACACAGAAATTGCATCGGAATTAAATAAAAAAGGCACAATGCCGACTTAAGTACAAGAAGACTGACTCTTCTTACTGTCTATGTTTGAACCACTCCTGTGACACTAGTTATAGATTCCGATGCGTCACCCCAGGTTTACTAAACCCCTTGGACCTTCTTATTGACGATGATACACAGAAATTGCATCGGAGTTAAATAGAAGAGGCACAATGCCGACTTAAGTACAAGAAGACTGACTCTTCTTACTGACTATGTTTTGAACCATTCCTGTGACACTAGTTATAGATTCCGATGCTTCACTTCAGGTTTACTGTATCCCTTGGACATTCTTATTGACGATGAAACACAGAAATTGCATCGGAATTAAATACAAAATGCAGAATGCCGACTTAAGTACAAGAAGAGTGACTCTTCTCACTGACTATGTTTTGAACCATTCCTGTGACACTAGTTATAGTATCCGATGCTTCACTTCAGATTTCCTGTATCCCTCTGACCTTCTTATTGACGATGAAACACAGAAATTGCATCGGAATTAAATACTAAAGGCACAATGCCGAATAAAGTACAAGAAGACTGTCTCTTCTAACTGTCGATGTTTTGAACCATTCCTGTGACACCAGTTATAGATTCCGATGCTTCACTCCAGGTTTACTGTATCCCTTGGACCTTCTTAATGACGATGAAACACAGAAATTGCATCGGAATTAAATAAAAAAGGCACAATGCCGACTTAAGTACAAGAAGACTGACTCTTCTTACTGTCTATGTTTGAACCACTCCTGTGACACTACTTATAGATTCCGATGCTTCACTCCAGGTTTACTAATTCCCTTGGACCGTCTTATTGACGATGATACACAGAAATTGCATCGGAGTTAAATAGAAGAGGCACAATGCCGACTTAAGTACAAGAAGACTGACTCTTCTTACTAACTATGTTTTGAACCATTCCTGTGACACTAGTTATAGATTCCGATGCTTCACTTCAGGTTTACTGTATCCCTTGGACCTTCTTATTGACGATGAAACACAGAAATTGCATCGGAATTAAATACAAAAAGCACAACGACGACTTAAGTACAAGAAGACTGACTCTTCTTACTGACTATGTTTTGAACCATTCCTGTGACACTAGTTATAGATTCCGATGCTAGAATTCAGAGTTACTGTATTCCTCTGACCTTCTTATTGACGATTAGATACTGAAATTGCATCGGAATTAAATACTAAAGGTACAATGCCGAATAAAGTACAAGAAGACTGACTCTTCTTACTGTCGATGTTTTGAACCATTCCTGTGACAGTTGTTATAGATTCCGATGCTTCACTCCAGGTATACTGTATCCCTTAGGGCTTCGTATTGACGATGTAACACAGAAATTGCATCGGAATTAAATAAAAATGGCTCAATGCCGACTTAAGTACAAGAACACTGACTCTTCCCACTGTCCATGCTTTGAACCATTCCTGTTACACTAGTTATAGATTCCGTTGCTTCACTTCAGGTTTACAGTATCCCTTGGACCTTCTTATTGACGATGAAACACAGAAATTGCATCGGAATTAAATACAAAATGCAGAATGCCGACTTTTGTACAAGAAGACTGACTCTTCTTACTGACTATGTTTTGAACCATCCCTGTGACACTAGTTATAGATTCCGATGTTTCACTCCAGGTTTACTGTATCCCTTGGACCTTCTTATTGACGATGAAACACAGAAATTGCATCGGAATTAAATACAAGAGGCACAATGCCGACCTAAGTACAAGAAGACTGCCTCTTCATACTGACTATGTTTTGAACCATTCCTGTGACACTAGTTATAGATTCCGATGCTTCACTTCAGGTTTACTGTATCCCTTGGACAGTCTTATTGACGATGAAACACAGAAATTGCATCGGAATTAAATACAACACTCACAATGCCGACTTTTGTACAAGAAGACTGACTCTTCTTACTGACTATGCTTTGAACCATCCCTGTGACACTAGTTATAGATTCCGATATTTCACTCCAGGTTTACTGTATCCCTTGGACCTTCTAATTGACGATGAAACACAGAAGTTGCATCGGAATTAAGTACAAGAGGCACAATGCCGACCTAAGTACAAGAAGACTGCCTCTTCTTACTGACTATGTTTTGAACCTTTTCTCTGACACTAGTTATAGATTCCGATGCTTCACTCCCGGTTTACTGTATCCCTTGGACCTTCTTATTGACGATGAATCACAAAAATAGCATGAAAATTAAATACAAAAGGCACAAAGCCGACTTAAGTACAAGAAGACTGACTCTTCTTACTGTCTATGTTTTGAACCATCCCTGTGGCACTAGTTGTAGATTCCGATGCTTCCCTCCAGGTGTACTGTGTCCCTCTGACGTTCTTATTGAAGATGAGACACAGAAATTCCGTCGGAATTAAATACAAAACGCACAATGCCGAATTAAGTACAAGAAAACTGACTCTTCTTACTGTCTATGTTTTGAACCATTCCTGTGACACTAGTTATAGATTCCGATGCCTCACTTCAGGATTACAGTATCCCTTGGACCTTCTTATTGACGATGAAACACAGAAATTGCATCGGAATTAAATACAAAATGCAGAATGCCGACTTAAGTACAAGAAGACTGACTCTTCTCACTGACTATGTTTTGAACCATTCCTGTGACACTAGTTATAGATTCCGTTGCTTCACTTCAGATTTCCTGTATCCCTCTGACCTTCTTACTGACGATGAAACACAGAAATTGCATCGGAATTAAATACTAAAGGCACAAAGCCGAATAAAGTACAAGAAGACTGTCTTTTCTAACTGTCGCAGTTTTGAACCATTCCTGTGACACTAGTTACAGATTCCGATGGTTCACTCCAGGTTTACTGTACCCCTTGGACCCTCTTAATGACGATGAAACACAGAAATTGCATCGGAATTAAATAAAAAAGGCACAATGCCGACTTAAGTACAAGAAGACTGACTCTTCTTACTGTCTATGTTTGAACCACTCCTGTGACACTAGTTATAGATTCCGATGCTTCACTCCAGGTTTACTAAATCCCTTGGACCTTCTTATTGACGATGATACACAGAAATTGCATCGGAGTTAAATAGAAGAGGCACAATGCCGTCTTAAGTACAAGAAGACTGACTCTTCTTACTGACTATGTTTTGAACCATTCCTGTGACACTAGTTATAGATTCCGATGCTTCACTTCAGGTTTACTGTATCCCTTGGACATTCTTATTGACGATGAAACACAGAAATTGCATCGGAATAAAATACAAAACGCACAATGCCGACTTTTGTACAAGAAGACTGACTCTTCTTACTGACTATGTTTTGAACCATCCCTGTGACACTAGTTATAGATTCCGATGTTTCACTCCAGGTTTACTGTATCCCTTGGACCTTCTTATTGACGATGAAACACAGAAATTGCATCGGAATTAAATACAAGAGGCACAATGCCGACCTAAGTACAAGAAGACTGCCTCTTCTTACTGACTATGTTTTGAACCTTTTCTCTGACTCTAGTTATAGATTCCGATGCTTCACTCCCGGTTTACTGTATCCCTTGGACCTTCTTATTGACGATGAAACACAAAAATAGCATCAAAACTAAATACAAAAGGCACAATGCCGACTTAAGTACAAGAAGACTGACTCTTCTTACTGTCTATGTTTTGAACCATTCCTGTGACACTAGTTATAGATTCCGATGCTTCACTCTAGGTTTACAGTATCCCTTCGACCTTCGTATTGACGATGAAACACAGAAATTGCATCGGAATTAAATACAAAAGGCACAATGCCGACTTAAGTACAAGAAGACTGACTCTTCTTACTGACTATGCTTTGAACTATTCCTGTGACACTAGTTATAGATTCCGATGCTTCACTACAGGTTTACTATATCCCTTGGACCATCTTATTGACGATGAAACACAGAAATTGCATCGGAGTTAAATAGAAAACGCACAATACCGACTTAAGTACAAGAAGACTGACTCTTCCTACTGTCTATGCTTGACCATTCCTGTGACACTTGTTATAGATTCCGATGCTTCACTTCAGGTTTACTGCATCCCTCTGACCTTCTTATCGACGATGAAACACAGAAATTGCATCGGAATTAAATACAAAAGGCACAATGCCGACTTAAGTACAAGAAGACTGACTCTTCTTACTGTCTATGTTTTGAATAATTCCTGTGACACTAGATATAGGTTCCGATGCTTCACTTCATGTTTACTGTATCCCTCTGACCTTCGTATTGACGATGAGACAGAGAAATTGCATCGGAATTAAATACAAAAGGCACAATGCCCGATTAAGTACAAGAAGACTGACTCTTCTTACTGCTGATGCTTTGAACCATTCCTGTGACACTACTTATAGATTCCGATGCATCTCTCCAGGTTTACTGTATCCCTTGGACCTTCTTATTGACGATGAAACACAGAAATTGCATCGGAATTAAATACAAAATGCAGAATGCCGACTTAAGTACAAGAAGACTGACTCTTCTCACTGACTATGTTTTGAACCATTCCTGTGACACTAGTTATAGATTCCGATGCTTCACTTCAGATTTCCTGTATCCCTCTGACCTTCTTATTGACGATGAAACACAGAAATTGCATCCGAATTAAATACTAAAGGCACAATGCCGAATAAAGTTCAAGAAGACTGTCTTTTCTAACTGTCGCAGTTTTGAACCATTCCTGTGACACTAGTTATAGATTCCGATGCTTCACTCCAGGTTTACTGTATCGCTTGGACCCTCTTAATGACGATGAAACACAGAAATTGCATCGGAATTAAATAAAAAAGGCACAATGCCGACTTAAGTACAAGAAGACTGACTCTTCTTACTGACTATGTTTTTAACCATTCCTGTGACACTAGATATAGATTCCGATGTTAGAATTCCGATTTACTGTATTCCTCTGACCTTCTTATTGACGATTAGATTCTGAAATTGCATCGGAGTTAAATACTAAAGGTACAATACCGAATTAAGTACAAGAAGACTGACTCTTCTTACTGTCGATGTTTTGAACCATTCCTGTGACAGTTGTTATAGATTCCGATGCTTCACTCCAGGTTTACTGTATCCCTTAGAGCTTCGTATTGACGATGTAACACAGAAATTGCATCGGAATTAAATAAAAATGGCTCAATGCCGACTTAAGTACAAGAACACTGACTCTTCCCACTGTCTATGCTTTGAACCATTCCTGTTACACTAGTTATAGATTCGGTTGCTTCACTTCAGGCTAACAGTATCCCTTGGACCTTCTTATTGACGATGAAACACAGAAATTGCATCGGAATTAAATACAAAACGCACAATGCCGACTTTTGTACAAGAAGACTGACTCTTCTTACTGACTATGTTTTGAACCATCCCTGTGACACTAGTTATAGATTCCGATGTTTCACTCCAGGTTTACTGTATCCCTTGGACCTTCTTATTGACGATGAAACACAGAAATTGCATCGGAATTAAATACAAGAGGCACAATGCCGACCTAAGTACAAGAAGACTGACTCTTCTTACTGGCTATGTTTTGACCCTTTTCTCTGACACTAGTTATAGATTCCGATGCTTCACTCCCGGTTTACTGTATCCCTTGGACCTTCTTATTGACGATGAAACACAAAAATAGCATCAAAACTAAATACAAAAGGCACAATGCCGACTTAAGTACAAGAAGACTGACTCTTCTTGCTGTCTATGTTTTGAACCATTCCTGTGACACTAGTTATAGATTCCGATGCTTCACTCTAGGTATACTATATCCCTTGGACCTTCTTATTGACGATGAAACACAGAAATTGCATCGGAGTCAAATAGAAAACGCACAATACCGACTTAAGTACAAGAAGACTGACTCTTCCTACTGTCTATGCTTGACCATTCCTGTGACACTTGTTATAGATTCCGATGCTTCACTTCAGGTTTACTGCATCCCTCTGACCTTCTTATCGACGATGAAACACAGAAATTGCATTGGAATTAAATACAAAAGGCACAATGCCGACTTAAGTACAAGAAGACTGACTCTTCTTACTGTCTATGTTTTGAATAATTCCTGTGACACTAGATATAGGTTCCGATGCTTCACTTCATGTTTACTGTATCCCTCTGACCTTCGTATTGACGATGAGACAGAGAAATTGCATCGGAATTAAATACAAAAGGCACAATGCCCGATTAAGTACAAGAAGACTGACTCTTCTTACTGCTGATGCTTTGAACCATTCCTGTGACACTACTTATAGATTCCGATGCATCTCTCCAGGTTTACTGTATCCCTTGGACCTTCTTATTGACGATGAAACACAGAAATTGCATCGGAATTAAATACAAAATGCAGAATGCCGACTTAAGTACAAGAAGACTGACTCTTCTCACTGACTATGTTTTGAACCATTCCTGTGACACTAGTTATAGATTCCGATGCTTCACTTCAGATTTCCTGTATCCCTCTGACCTTCTTATTGACGATGAAACACAGAAATTGCATCCGAATTAAATACTAAAGGCACAATGCCGAATAAAGTTCAAGAAGACTGTCTTTTCTAACTGTCGCAGTTTTGAACCATTCCTGTGACACTAGTTATAGATTCCGATGCTTCACTCCAGGTTTACTGTATCGCTTGGACCCTCTTAATGACGATGAAACACAGAAATTGCATCGGAATTAAATAAAAAAGGCACAATGCCGACTTAAGTACAAGAAGACTGACTCTTCTTACTGACTATGTTTTTAACCATTCCTGTGACACTAGATATAGATTCCGATGTTAGAATTCCGATTTACTGTATTCCTCTGACCTTCTTATTGACGATTAGATTCTGAAATTGCATCGGAGTTAAATACTAAAGGTACAATACCGAAATAAGTACAAGAAGACTGACTCTTCTTACTGTCGATGTTTTGAACCATTCCTGTGACAGTTGTTATAGATTCCGATGCTTCACTCCAGGTTTACTGTATCCCTTAGAGCTTCGTATTGACGATGTAACACAGAAATTGCATCGGAATTAAATAAAAATGGCTCAATGCCGACTTAAGTACAAGAACACTGACTCTTCCCACTGTCTATGCTTTGAACCATTCCTGTTACACTAGTTATAGATTCGGTTGCTTCACTTCAGGCTAACAGTATCCCTTGGACCTTCTTATTGACGATGAAACACAGAAATTGCATCGGAATTAAATACAAAACGCACAATGCCGACTTTTGTACAAGAAGACTGACTCTTCTTACTGACTATGTTTTGAACCATCCCTGTGACACTAGTTATAGATTCCGATGTTTCACTCCAGGTTTACTGTATCCCTTGGACCTTCTTATTGACGATGAAACACAGAAATTGCATCGGAATTAAATACAAGAGGCACAATGCCGACCTAAGTACAAGAAGACTGACTCTTCTTACTGGCTATGTTTTGAACCTTTTCTCTGACACTAGTTATAGATTCCGATGCTTCACTCCCGGTTTACTGTATCCCTTGGACCTTCTTATTGACGATGAAACACAAAAATAGCATCAAAACTAAATACAAAAGGCACAATGCCGACTTAAGTACAAGAAGACTGACTCTTCTTGCTGTCTATGCTTTGAACCATTCCTGTTACACTAGTTATAGATTCGGTTGCTTCACTTCAGGCTAACAGTATCCCTTGGACCTTCTTATTGACGATGAAACACAGAAATTGCATCGGAATTAAATAAAAAAGGCACAATGCCGACTTAGGTACAAGAAGACTGACTCTTCTTACTGTCTATGTTTTGAACCATTCCTGTGACACTAGTTATGGATTCCGATGCTTCACTCCAGGTTAACTAAATCCCTTGGACCTTCTTATTGACGATGATACACAGAAATTGCACCGGAGTTAAATAGAAAAGCCACAATGCGACTTAAGTACAAGAAGACTGACTCTTCTTACTGACTATGTTTTGAACCATTCCTGTGACACTAGTTATAGATTCCGATGCTTCACTTCAGGTTTACTGTATCCCTTGGACCTTCTTATTGACGATGAAACACAGAAATTGCATCGGAATTTAATACAATAGGCACAATGACGACTTAAGCACAAGAAGACTGACTCTTTTTACTGACTATGATTTGAACCATTCCTGTGACACTAGTTATAGATTCCGATGCTAGAAATCAGATTTACTATATCCCTCTGATCTTCTTATTGACGATGAGACACTGAAATTGCATAGGAATTAAATACTAAAGGCACAATGCCGAATTAAGTACAAGAAGACTGACTCTTCTTACTGTCGATGTTTTGAAGCATTCCTGTGACAGTAGTTATAGATTCTGACGCTTCACTCCAGGATTACTGTATCCCTTGGACCTTCTTATTGACGATGAAACACAGAAATTGCATCGGAATTAAATAAAAATGGCACAATGCCGACTTAAGTACAAGAAGACTGACCCAACTTACTGTCTATGATTTGAACCATTCCTGTGACACTAGTTAAAGATTCCGATGCTTCACTCCAGGTTTACTATATCCCTTGGACCTTCTTATTGACGATGAAACATAGAAATTGCATAGGAATTAAATAGAAAAGGCACAATGCCGACTTATGTACAAGAAGACTGTCTCTTCCTACTGTATATGTTTTGAACTATACCTGTGACACTAGTTATAGATTCCGATGCTTCACTTCAGGTTTACTGTATCCCTCTGACCTTCTTATTGACGATGAAACACAGAAATTGCATCGGAATTAAATACAAAAGGCACAATGCCGACTTAAGTACAAGAAGACTGACTCTTCCCACTGTCTATGCTTTGAACCATTCCTGTTACACTAGTTATAGATTCCGTTGCTTCACTTAAGGCTTACAGTATCCCTTGGACCTTTTTATTGACGATGAAACACAGAAATTGCATCGGAATTAAATACAAAACGCACAATGCCGACTTATGTACAAGAAGACTGACTCTTCTTACTGACTATGTTTTGAACCATCCCTGTGACACTAGTCATGGATTCCGATGCTTCACTCCAGGTTTACTGTATCCCTTGGACCTTCCTTATGACAATGAAACACAGAAATTGCATCGGAATTAAATACGAAACGCACAATGCCGACTTTAGTAAAAGAAGACTGACTCTTCTTACTGACTATGTTTTGATTCATTCCTGTGACACTAGTTATAGATTCCGATGTTTCACTCCAGGTTTACTGTATCCCTTGGGCCTTCTTATTGACGATGAAACACAGAAATTGCATCGGAATTAAATAAAAAAGGCACAATGCCGACTTAAGTACAAGAAGACTGACTCTTCTTACTGTCTATGTTTTGAACCATTCCTGTGACACTAGTTATAGATTCCGATGCTTCACTCCAGGTATACTGTATCCCTTGGACCTTCTTATTGACGATGAAATACAGAAATTGCATCGGAATTAAATAAAAAAGGCACAATGCCGACTTAAGTACAAGAAGACTGACTCTTCTTACTGACTATGTTTTGAACCTTTTCTCTGACACTAGTTATAGATTCCGATGCTTCACTCCCGGTTTACTGTATCCCTTGGACCTTCTCATTGACGATGAAACACAAAAATAGCATCAAAACTAAATACAAAAGGCACAATGCCGACTTAAGTACAAGAAGACTGACTCTTCTTACTGTCTATGTTTTGAACCATTCCTGTGACACTAGTTATAGATTCCGATGCTTCACTCTAGGTATACTATATCCCTTGGACCTTCTTATTGACGATGATACACAGAAATTGCATCGGAATTAAATAGATAGGCACAATGCGGACTTAAGTACAAGAAGACTGACTATTCCTACTGTCTATGTTTTGAACCATTCCTGTGACACTAGTGATAGATTCCGATGCTTCACTTCAGATTTACTGTATCCCTCTGACCTTCTTATTGACGATGAAACACAGAAATTGCATCGGAATTAAATACTAAAGGCACAATGCCGAATAAAGTACAAGAAGACTGTCTCTTCTTACTGTCGATGTTTTGAACCATTCCTGTGACACTAGTTATAGATTCCAATACTTCACTCCAGGTTTACTGTTTCCCTTGGACCTTCTTATTGACGATGAAACACAGAAATTGCATCGGAATTAAATAAAAAAGGCACAATGCCTACTTAGGTACAAGAAGACTTACTCTTCTTACTGTCTATGTTTTGAACCATTCCTGTGACACTAGTTATGGATTCCGATGCTTCACTCCAGGTTGACTAAATCCCTTGGACCTTCTTATTGACGATGATACACAGAAATTGCACCGGAGTTAAATAGAAAAGCCACAATGCCGACTTAAGTACAAGAAGACTGACTCTTCTTACTGACTATGTTTTGAACCATTCCTGTGACACTAGTTATAGATTCCGATGCTTCACTTCAGGTTTACTGTATCCCTTGGACCTTCTTATTGACGATGAAACACAGAAATTGCATCGGAATTTAATACAAAAGGCACAATGACGACTTAAGCACAAGAAGACTGACTCTTTTTACTGACTATGATTTGAACCATTCCTGTGACACTAGTTATAGATTCCGATGCTAGAAATCAGATTTACTATATCCCTCTGATCTTCTTATTGACGATGAGACACTGAAATTGCATAGGAATTAAATACTAAAGGCACAATGCCGAATTAAGTACAAGAAGACTGACTCTTCTTACTGTCGATGTTTTGAAGCATTCCTGTGACAGTAGTTATAGATTCTGACGCTTCACTCCAGGATTACTGTATCCCTTGGACCTTCTTATTGACGATGAAACACAGAAATTGCATCGGAATTAAATAAAAATGGCACAATGCCGACACTAGTACAAGAAGACTGACCCAACTTACTGTCTATGTTTTGAACCATTCCTGTGACACTAGTTAAAGATTCCGATGCTTCACTCCAGGTTTACTATATCCCTTGGACCTTCTTATTGACGATGAAACATAGAAATTGCATAGGAATTAAATAGAAAAGGCACAATGCCGACTTATGTACAAGAAGACTGTCTCTTCCTACTGTATATGTTTTGAACCATACCTGTGACACTAGTTATAGATTCCGATGCTTCACTTCAGGTTTACTGTATCCCTCTGACCTTCTTATTGCCGATGAAACACAGAAATTGCATCGGAATTAAATACAAAAGGCACAATGCCGACTTAAGTACAAGAAGACTGACTCTTCCCACTGTCTATGCTTTGAACCATTCCTGTTACACTAGTTATAGATTCCTTTGCTTCACTTAAGGCTTACAGTATCCCTTGGACCTTTTTATTGACGATGAAACACAGAAATTGCATCGGAATTAAATACAAAACGCACAATGCCGACTTATGTACAAGAAGACTGACTCTTCTTACTGACTATGTTTTGAACCATTCCTGTGACACTAGTAATAGACTCTGATGCTTCACATCAGGATTACTGTATCCCTTGGACCATCCTATTGAAGATGAAACACCGAAATTGCATCGGAACTAAATACAATAAGCACAATGCCGACTTAAGTACAAGAATACTGACTCTTCTTACTGTCTATGTTTTGAACCATCCCTGTGACACTAGTTATAAAATCCGATGCTTCACTCCAGGTTTACTGCATCCCTTGGATCTTCTTATTGACGATGAAACACAGTAATTGCATCGGAATTAAATAAAAGAGGCACAATGCTGACATAAGTACAAGAAGACTGACTCATCTTACTGCCTATGATTAGAACCATTCCTGTGACCCTAGTTATGGATTCCGATGCTTCACTTCTGATTTACTGTATCACTCTGACGTTTTTATTGACGATGAAACGCAGAAATTGCGTCGGAATTAAATGCAAAAGGGACAATGCCGAATTAAGTACAAGAAGGCTGACTCTTCTTAGTGTCTATGTTTTGAACCATTCCTGTGACACTAGTTATAGATTCCGAAGCGTCACTCTAGGTTTACTGTATCCCTTGGATCTTCTTATTGACGATGAAACACAGAAATTGCATCGGAATTAAATAAAAAAGGCACAATGCTGACATAAGTACAAGAAGACTGACTCATCTTACTGCCTATGATTAGAACCATTCCTGTGACACCAGTTACAGATTCCGATGCTACACTCCAGGTTTACAGTATCCCTTGGACCTTCTTATTGCCGATGAAACACAGAAATTGCATCGGAATTAAATACAAACAGCACAATGCCGACTTAAGTACAAGAAGACTGACTCTTCTTACTGACTATGTTTTGAACCATTCCTGTGACACTAGTTGTAGATTCCGATGCTTCACTTCAGGTTTACTGTATCCCTCTGCCCTTCTTATTGACGATGAAACACAGAAATTGCAACGGAACTAAATACAAATGGCACAATGCCGACTTAAGTACAAGAATACTGACTCTTCTTACTGACTATGCTTTGAACCATTCCAGTGACACTAGTTATAGATTCCGATGCTTCACTTCAGGTTTACTGTATCCCTTGGACCTTCTTATTGACGATGAAACACAGAAATTGCATCCGAATTAAATACAAAAGTCACAATGCCGACTTAAGAACAAGAAGACTGACTCTTCTTACTGACTATGTTTTGAACCATTCCTGTAACACTAGTTACAGATTCCGATGCTTCACTTCACGTTTACTGGATCCCTTGGACCCACTTATTGACGATGAAACACAGAAATAGCATCGGAATAAAATACAAAAGGCACAATGCCGACTTAAGTACAAGAATACTGACTCTTCTTACTGACTATGCTTTGAACCATTCCAGTGACACTAGTTATAGATTCCGATGCTTCACTTCAGGTTTACTGTATCCCTGGGACCTTCTTATTGACGATGAAACACAGCAATTGCATCGGAATTAAATAGAAAAGGCACAATGCCGACTTAGGAACAAAAAGACTGACTCTTCTTACTGTCTATGTTTTGAACAATTCCTGTGACACTAGTTATAGATTTCGATGCTTCACTTCAGGTTTTCTGTATCCCTTGGACCTTCTTATTGACGATGAAACACAGAAATTGCATCGGAATTAAATACAAAAGGCACAATGCAGACTTAAGAACAAGAAGACTGACTCTTCATACTGACTGTGTTTTGAACCGTTCCTGAGACACTAGTTATAGATTCCGATGCTTCACTTCAGGTTTACTGTATCCCACTGACCTTCTTATTGACGATGAAACACAGAAATTGCACCGGAATTAAATACAAAAGGCACAGTGCCGAATTAAGTACAAGAAGACTGACTCTTTTTACTGTCTATGTTTTGAACCATTCCTGTGACACTAGTTACAGATTCCGATGCATCACTCCAGGTTTACCGTATCCCTTGGACCTTCCTATTGACGATGCAACACAGAAATTGCATCGGAATTAAATACAAAAGGCACAATGCCGACTTAAGTACAAGAATACTGACTCTTCCTACTGTCTATATTTTGAACCATTCCTGTGACACTAGTTATAGATTCCGATGCTTCACATCAGGTTTACTGTATCCCTCTCCACTTCTTTTGACGATGAAACACAGAAATTGCAACGGAATTAAATACAAATGGCATAATGCCGACTTAAGTACAAGAAGACTGACTCTTCTTCTGTCTATGCTTTGAACCATTCCTGTGACACTAGTTATAGATTTTGATGCTTCACTTCAGGTTTACTGTATCCCTTGGACCTTCTTATTGACGATGAAACACAGACATAGCAACGGAATTAAATACAAAAGGCACAATGCCGACTTAGGAACAAGAAGACTGACTCTTCATCCTGACTATGTTTTGAACCATTCCTGTGACACTAGTTATAGATTCCGATGCTAGAAATCAGATTTACTATATCCCTCTGATCTTCTTATTGACGATGAGACACTGAAATTGCATAGGAATTAAATACTAAAGGCACAATGCCGAATTAAGTACAAGAAGACTGACTCTTCTTACTGTCGATGTTTTGAAGCATTCCTGTGACAGTAGTTATAGATTCTGACGCTTCACTCCAGGATTACTGTATCCCTTGGACCTTCTTATTGACGATGAAACACAGAAATTGCATCGGAATTAAATAAAAATGGCACAATGCCGACTTAAGTACAAGAAGACTGACCCAACTTACTGTCTATGTTTTGAACCATTCCTGTGACACTAGTTAAAGATTCCGATGCTTCACTCCAGGTTTACTATATCCCTTGGACCTTCTTATTGACGATGAAACACAGAAATTGCATAGGAATTAAATAGAAAAGGCACAATGCCGACTTATGTACAAGAAGACTGTCTCTTCCTACTGTATATGTTTTGAACCATACCTGTGACACTAGTTATAGATTCCGATGCTTCACTTCAGGTTTACTGTATCCCTCTGACCTTCTTATTGACGATGAAACACAGAAATTGCATCGGAATTAAATACAAAAGGCACAATGCCGACTTAAGTACAAGAAGACTGACTCTTCCCACTGTCTATGCTTTGAACCATTCCTGTTACACTAGTTATAGATTCCGTTACTTCACTTAAGGCTTACAGTATCCCTTGGACCTTTTTATTGACGATGAAACACAGAAATTGCATCGGAATTAAATACAAAACGAACAATGCCGACTTATGTACAAGAAGACTGAGTCTTCTTACTGACTATGTTTTGAACCATCCCTGTGACACTAGTCATGGATTCCGATGCTTCACTCCAGGTTTACTGTATCCCTTGGACCTTCTTTATGACAATGAAACACAGAAATTGCATCGGAATTAAATACGAAACGCACAATGCGGACTTTATTACAAGAAGACTGACTCTTCTTACTGACTATGTTTTGATTCATTCCTGTGACACTAGTTATAGATTCCGATGTTTCACTCCAGGTTTACTGTATCCCTTGGGCCTTCTTATTGACGATGAAACACAGAAATTGAATCGGAATTAAATAAAAAAGGCACAATGCCGACTTAAGTACAAGAAGACTGACTCTTCTTACTGTCTATGTTTTGAACCATTCCTGTGACACTAGTTATAGATTCCGATGCTTCACTCCAGGTTTACTGTATCCCTTGGACCTTCTTATTGACGATGAAACACAGAAATTGCATCGGAATTAAATAAAAAAGGCACAATGCCGACTTAAGTACAAGAAGACTGACTCTTCTTACTGTCTATGTTTTGAACCATTCCTGTGACACTAGTTATAGATTCCGATGCTTCACTCTAGGTTTACTATATCCCTTGGACCTTCTAATTGACGATGAAACACAGAAATTGCATCGGAGTTAAATAGAAAGGCACAATGCCGACTTAAGTACAAGAAGTCTGACTATCCCTACTGTCTATATTTTAAACCATACCTGTGACACTAGTTATAGATTCCGATGCTTCACTTCAGGTTTACTGCATCCCTCTGACCTTCTTACTGACGATGAAACACAGAAATTGCATCGGAATTAAATACAAAAGGCACAATGCCGACTTAAGTACAAGAAGACTGGCTTTTCTTACTGTCTATATTTTGAACCATTCCTGTGACACTAATTATAGATTCCGATGCTTTACTTCAGGTTTACTGTATCTCTTGGACCTTCTTATTGACGATGAAACACAGAGATTGCATCGGAATTAAATACAAAAGGCACAATGCCGACTTAAGTACAAGAAGACTGACTCTTCTTACTGACTATGTTTTGAACCATTCCTGTGACACTAGTTGTAGATTGCGATGCTTCACTTCAGGTTTACTGTATCCCTCTGCCCTTCTTATTGACGATGAAACACAGAAATTGCAACGGAACTAAATACAAATGGCACAATGCCGACTTAAGTACAAGTAGACTGACTCTTCTACTGTCTATGTTTAGAACCATTCCTGTGACACTAGTTATAGATTTCGATGCTTCACTTCAGGATTACTGTATCCCTTGGACCTTCTTATTGACGATGAAACACAGAAATTGCATCCGAATTAAATACAAAAGTCACAATGCCGACTTAAGAACAAGAAGACTGACTCTTCTTACTGACTATGTTTTGAACCATTCCTGTAACACTAGTTACAGATTCCGATGCTTCACTTCACGTTTACTGGATCCCTTGGACCCACTTATTGACGATGAAACACAGAAATAGCATCGGAATAAAATACAAAAGGCACAATGCCGACTTAAGTACAAGAATACTGACTCTTCTTACTGACTATGCTTTGAACCATTCCAGTGACACTAGTTATAGATTCCGATGCTTCACTTCAGGTTTACTGTATCCCTGGGACCTTCTTATTGACGATGAAACAAAGCAATTGCATCGGAATTAGATAGAAAAGGCACAATGCCGACTTAGGTACAAAAAGACTGACTCTTCTTACTGTCTATGTTTTGAACCATTCCTGTGACACTAGTTATAGATTTCGATGCTTCACTTCAGGTTTTCTGTATCCCTTGGACCTTCTTATTGACGATGAAACACAGAAATTGCATCCGAATTAAATACAAAAGGCACAATGCAGACTTAAGAACAAGAAGACTGACTCTTCATACTGACTGTGTTTTGAACCGTTCCTGAGACACTAGTTATAGATTCCGATGCTTCACTTCAGGTTTACCGTATCCCTTGGACTTTCCTATTGACGATGAAACACAGAAATTGCAATGAAATTAAATACAGATGGCACAATGCCGACTTAAGTACAAGAAGACTGACTCTTCTTCTGTCTATGTTTTGAACCATTCCTGTGACACTAGTTATAGATTCCGATGAATCACTTCAGGTTACTGTATCCCTCTGCCCTTCTTATTGACGATGAAGCACAGAAATTGCATCTGAATTAAATACAAGAGGCACAATGCCGACTTAAGTACAAGAAGACTGACTCTTCTTCTGTCTATGTTTTGAACCATTCCTGTGACACTGGTTATAGATTGCGATGCTTCACTTCAGGTTTACTGTATCCCTTGGACCTTCTTATTGACGATGAAACACAGAAATTGCGTCGGAATTAAATACAAAAGGCACGAGCCCGACCTAAGTACAAGAAGACTGACTCTTCTTACTGACTATGCTTTGAACGATTCCTGTGACACTAGTTACAGATTCCGATGCATCACTCCAGGTTTACCGTATCCCTTGGACCTTCCTATTGACGATGAAACACAGAAATTGCAATGAAATTAAATACAGATGGCACAATGCCGACTTAAGTACAAGAAGACTGACTCTTCTTCTGTCTATGTTTTGAACCATTCCTGTGACACTAGTTATAGATTCCGATGAATCACTTCAGGTTACTGTATCCCTCTGCCCTTCTTATTGACGATGAAGCACAGAAATTGCATCTGAATTAAATACAAGAGGCACAATGCCGACTTAAGTACAAGAAGACTGACTCTTCTTCTGTCTATGCTTTGAACCATTCCTGTGACACTGGTTATAGATTGCGATGCTTCACTTCAGGTTTACTGTATCCCTTGGACCTTCATATTGACGATCAAACACAGAAATTGCATCGGAATTAAATACAAACGTCACAATGCCGACTTAAGTACAAGAAGACTGACTCTTCTTACTGACTATGTTTTGAACCATTCCTGTGACACTAGTTGTAGATTCCGATGCTTCACTTCAGGTTTACTGTATCCCTCTGACTTTCTTATTGACGATAAAACACAGAAATTACATCGGAATTAAATACAAAAGGCACAATGCCGACTTAAGTACAAGAAGACTGATTCTTCTTACTGTCTATGTTTTGAACCATTCCTGTGACACTAGTTATTGATTCCGATGCTTCACTTCAGATTTACTGTATCCCTCTGACGTTCTTGTTGACGATGAAACACAGATATTGCTTTGGAATTAAATACAAAAGGCACAATGCCGAATTAAGTACAAGAAGACTGACTCTTCTTACTGACTATGCTTTGAACGATTCCTGTGACACTAGTTACAGATTCCGATGCATCACTCCAGGTTTACCGTATCCCTTGGACCTTCCTATTGACGATGAAACACAGAAATTGCAATGAAATTAAATACAGATGGCACAATGCCGACTTAAGTACAAGAAGACTGACTCTTCTTCTGTCTATGTTTTGAACCATTCCTGTGACACTAGTTACAGATTCCGATGCATCACTCCAGGTTTACCGTATCCCTTGGACCTTCCTATTGACGATGAAACACAGAAATGGCATCGGAATTAAATGCAAAAGGCACAATGCCGACTTAAGTACAAGAATACTGACTCTTCCTACTGTCTATGTTTTGAACCATTTCTCTGACACTAGTTATAGATTCCGATGCTTCACTTCAGGTTTACTGTATCCCTCTCCCCTTCTTTTGACGATGAAACACAAAAATTGGAACGGAAATAAATACAAATGGCACAATGCCGACTTAAGTTCATGAAGACTGACTCTTCTTCTGTCTATGTTTTGAACCATTCCTGTGACACTAGTTATAGATTCCGATGCTTCACTTCAGGTTTACTTTATCCTTCTGCCCTTCTTGTTGACGATGAAACACAGAAATTGCATCTGAATTAAATACAAGAGGCGCAATGCCGACTTAAATACAAGAAGACTGACTCCTCTTCTGTCTATGTTTGACCCATTCCTGTGACACTAGTTACAGATTCCGATGCTTCACTTCAGTTTTACTGTAGCCCTTGGACATTCTTATTGACGATGAAACACAGAAATAGCATCGGAACTAAATACAAAAGGCACAAGGCCGACCTAAGTGCAAGAAGACTGACTCTTCTTACTGACTAAGCTTTGACCGTTCCCTGTGACACAAGTTATAGATTCTGATGCTTCACTTCAGGTTTACTGTATCCCTCTGACCAACTTATTGACGATAAAACACAGAAATTACATCGGAATTAAATACAAAAGGCACAATACCGTCTTAAGTAGAAGAAGACAGGCTCTTTTTACTGTCTATGTTTTGAACCATTCCTGTGACACTAGTTATAGATTCCGATGCTTCACTTCAGATTTACTGTATCCCTCTGACGTTGTTATTGACGATGTAACACAGATATTGCTTTGGAATTAAATACAAAAGGCACAATGCTGAATTAAGTACAAGAAGACTGATTCTTCTTACTGTCTATGATTTGAACCATTCCTGTGACACAAGTTACACATTCCGATGCATCACTCCAGAAATTGCATCGGAATTAAATACAAAAGGCACGATGCCGACTTAAGTACAGGAAGACTGGCTCTTCTTACTGACTATGCTTTGAACCATTCCTGTGACACTAGTTATAGATTCCGTTGCTTCACTTCAGGTTCACTGTATCGCTTGGACCTTCTTATTGACGATGAAACACAGAAATTGCATCGGAATTAAATAGAAAAGGCACAATGCCGACTATATTCAAGAAGACTGACTCTTCCTACTATCTATGATTTGAACCTTTCCTGTGACACTAGTTATAGATTCCGATGCTTCACTTCAGGTTTACTGTATCCCATGAACCTTCCTATTGACGATGAGACACAGAAATCGCATTGGAATTAAATAGAAAAAGCACAATGCCGACTTAAGTACAAGAAGACTGACTCTTCCTACTCTCTATGATTTGAACCATTCCTGTGACACTAGTTTTTTATTCCGATGCTTCACTTGAGGTTTACTGTATCCCTCGGACCTTCTTATGGACGATGAAACAGAGAAATTGCATCGGAATGAAATACAAAAGGCACAATGTCGACTTAAGTACAAGAAGACTGACTCTTCCATCTCTCTATGTTTTAAACCATTCCTGTGACACTAGTTATAGATTCTGATGCTTCACTTCAGTTTTACTGTACCCCTCTGACTTTCCTATTGACGATGAAACACAAAAATTGCATCGGAATTAAATAGAAAAAGGCACAATACCGACTTAACTACAAGAAGACTGACTCCTCTTACTGTCCATTTTTGAACCATTCCTGTGACACTAGTTATAGATTCCGATGCTTAACTTCAGGATTACTGTATCCCACTGACCTTCTTACTGACGATGAAACACAGTAATTGCATTGGAAATAGATACAAAAGGCACAAAGCCGACTTAAGTACAAGAAGACTGACTCTTCCTACTGTCTATGATTTGAACCATTCCTGTGATACTAGTTATTGATTCCGATGCTTCACTCCAGGTTTACAGTACACCTTGGACCTTCTTATTGACGATGAAACACAGAAATTGCATCGGAATTAAATACAAAAGCACAATGCCGACTTAAGTACAAGATGACGGATTCTTCTTACTGACTATGTTTTGAACCATTCCTGTGACACTAGATATAGATTTCGATGCTTCACTCCAGGATCACTGTATCCCTTGGACCTTCTTATTGACGATGAAACACATAAATTGCATCGGAATTAAATAGAAAAGGCACAATGCCGACTTAAGTACAAGAAGACTGACTGTTCTTACTGATTATGTTTTGAACCATTCCTGTGACACTAATTATAGATTCCGATGCTTCACTACAGGTTTACTGTATACCTTGGACCTTCTTATTGACGATGAAACACAGAAATTGCATAGGAATTAAATAGAAAAGGCACAATCCCGACTTAAGTACAAGAAGACTGACTCTTCCTCCTGTCTATATATGAACCATTCCTGTGACACTAGTTATAGATTCCGATGCTTCACTTCAGGTTTACTGTATCCCTCTGACCTTCTTGTTGACGATGAAACACAGAAATTGCATCGGAATTAAATACAAAATGCACAATGCCGACTTAAGTACAACAAGACTGACTCTTTCCACTGTCTATGTTTTGAACCATTCCTGTTACACTAGTTATAGATTCCGATGCTTCACTTCAGGTTTACTGTATCCCTTGCACCTTCTTACTGGCGATGAAACACAGAAATTGCATCGTAATTAAATACAAAAGGCACAATGCCGACTTATGTACAAGAAGACTGACTCTTCTTACTGACCATGTTTTGAACCATTCCTGTGACACTAGTTATAGACTCTGACGCTTCACTTCAGGTTTACTGTATCCCTTGGACCTTCTTATTGAAGATGAAACACTGAAATTGCATCAGAACTAAATACAAAAGGCACAATGCCGACTTAAGTAAAAGAATACTGACTCTTCTTAATGTCTATGTTTTGAACCATCCCTGTGACACCAGTCATAGATTCCGATGCTTCACTTCAGATTTACTGTATCCCTCTGACGTTCGTATTGATGATGAAACACAGAAATTGCGTCGGAATTAAATACAAAAGGCACAATGCCAACTTTAGTACAAGAAGACTGACTCTTCTTACTGACTATGTTTTGAACGATTCCTGTGACACTAGTTATAGATTCCGATGCATCACTTCAGGTTTACTGTATCACTCTGACCTTCTTATTGACGATGAAACACAGAAATTGCATCGGAATTAAATACAAACGGCACAATGCCGACTTAAGTAAATGTAGACTGACTTTTCCTACTGTCTATGTGTTAACCATTACTGTGACCCTAGTTATAGATTCCGATGCTTGACTTCAGATTTGCTGTATCCCTCTGACCTTCTTATTGACGATGAAACACAGAAATTGCATCAGAATTAAATACAAAAGTTACAATGCCGACTAAGTACAACAAGACTGACTCTTCCCACTGTCTATGTTTTGAACCTTTCCTGTTACACTAGTTATAGATTCCGATGCTTGACTTCAGGTTTACTGTATCCCTTGCACCTTCTTACTGGCGATGAAACACAGAAATTGCATCGGAATTAAATACAAAAGGCACAATGCCGACTTATGTACAAGAAGACTGACTCTTCTTACTGACTGTGTTTTGAACCATTCCGGTGACACTAGTTATAGATTCCGATGCTTCACTTCAGATTTTCTGTATCCCTCTGACGTTCGTATTGACGATGAAACACAGAAATTGCGTCGGAATTAAATACAAAAGGCACAATGCCAACTTTAGTACAAGAAGACTGACTCTTCTTACTGACTATGTTTTGAACCATTCCTGTGACACAAGTTATAGACTCTGATGCTTCACTTCAGGTTTACTGTATCCCTTGGACCTTCTTATTGAAGATGAAACACTGAAATTGCATCGGGACTAAATACAAAAGGCACAATGCCGACGTAAGTAAAAGAATACTGACTCTTCTTACTGTCTATGTTTTGAACCATCCCTGTGACACTAGTTATAGATTCCGATGCTTCACTCCAGGTTTACTGTATCCCTTGGACCTTCTTATTGACGATGAAACACAGAAATTGCATCGGAATTAAATACAAAAGGCACAATGCCGACTTTAGTACAAGAAGACTGACTCTTCTTACTGACTATGTTGTGATTCATTCCTGTGACACTAGTTATAGATTCCGATGCTTCACTCCCGGTTTACTGTATACCTTGGACCTTCTTATTGACGATTAAACACAGAAATTGCATCGGAATTAAATAAAAAAGGCACAATACCGTCTTAAGTAGAAGAAAACTGACTCATCTTACTGTCTATGATTTGTACCATTCCTGTGACACTAGTTACAGATTCCGATGCTTCACTTCAGGTTTACTGTATCCCTCTGCCCTTCTTGTTGACGATGAAACACAGAAATTGCATCTGAATTAAATACAAGAGGCGCAATGCCGACTTAAGTACAAGAAGACTGACTCCTCTTCTGTCTATGTGTGACACATTCCTGTGACACTAGTTACAGATTCCGATGCTTCTCTTCAGGTTTACTGTATCCCTTGGACCTTCTTATTGACGATGAAACACAGAAATAGCATCGGAACTAAATACAAAAGGCACAAGGCCGACCTAAGTGCAAGATGACTGACTCTTCTTACTGACTAAGTTTTGAACGTTCCCTGTGACACAAGTTATAGATTCTGATGCTTCACTTCAGATTTACTGTATCCCTCTGACGTTCTTATTGACGATGTAACACAGATATTGCTTTGGAATTAAATACAAAAGGCACAATGCCGAATTAAGTACAAGAAGACTGACTCTTCTTACTGTCTATGATTTGAACCATCCCTGTGACACTAGTTACACATTCCGAAGCATCACTCCAGAAATTGCATCGGAATTAAATACAAAAGGCACAATGCCGACTTAAGTACAGGAAGACTGGCTCTTCTTACTGACTATGCTTTGAACCATTCCTGTGACACTAGTTATAGATTCCGTTGCTTCACTTCAGGTTCACTGTATCGCTTGGACCTTCTTATTGACGATGAAACACAGAAATGGCATCGGAATTAAATAGAAAAGACACAATGCCGACTATATACAAGAAGACTGACTCTTCCTACTGTCTATGATTTGAAACTTTCCTGTGACACTAGTTATAGATTCCGATGCTTCACTTCAGGTTTACTGTATCCCATGAACCTTCCTATTGACGATGAGACACAGATATCGCATTGGAATTAAATAGAAAAAGCAAATGCCGACTTAAGTACAAGAAGACTGACTCTTCCTACTGTCTATGATTTGAACCATTCCTGTGACACTAGTTTTTTATTCCGATGCTTCACTTGAGGTTTACTGTATCCCTTTGGACCTTCTTATGGACGATGAAACAGAGAAATTGCATCGGAATGAGATACAAAAGGCACAATGCCGACTTAAGTACAAGAAGACTGACTCTTCCATCTCTCTATGTTTTAAACCATTCCTGTGACACTAGTTATAGATTCCGATGCTTCACTTCAGTTTTACTGTACCCCTCTGACCTTCCTATTGACGATGAAACACAAAAATTGCATCGGAATTAAATAGAAAATGCACAATACCGACTTAACTACAAGAAGACTGACTCCTCTTACTGTCCAGTTTTGAACCATTCCTGTGACACTAGTTATAGATTCCGATACTTAACTTCAGGATTACTGTATCCCACTGACCTTCGTAGTGACGATGAAACACAGTAATTGCATTGGAAATAAATACAAAAGGCACAATGCCGACTTAAGTACAAGAAGACTGACTCTTCCTACTGTCTATGATTTGAACCATTCCTGTGATACTAGTTATTGGTTCCGATGCTTCACTCCAGGTTTACAGTATACCTTGGACCTTCTTATTGACGATGAAACACAGAAATTGCATCGGAATTAAATACAAAAGCACAATGCCGACTTAAGTACAAGATGACGGATTCTTCTTACTGACTATGTTTTAAACCATTCCTGTGACACTAGATATAGATTTCGATGCTTCACTCCAGGTTCACTGTATCCCTTGGACCTTCTTATTGACGATGAAACACATAAATTGCATCGGAATTAAATAGAAATGGCACAATGCCGACTTAAGTACAAGAAGACTGACTGTTCTTACTGATTATGTTTTGAACCATTCCTCTGACACTAGTTATAGATTCCGATGCTTCACTACAGGTTTACTGTATACCTTGGACCTTCTTATTGACGATGAAACACAGAAATTGCATAGGAATTAAATAGAAAAGGCATAATGCCGACTTAAGTACAAGAAGACTGACTCTTCCTCCTGTCTATATATGAACCATTCCTGTGACACTATTTATAGATTCCGATGCTTCACTTCACGTTTACTGTATCCCTTGCACCTTCTTACTGGCGATGAAACACAGAAATTGCATCGTAATTAAATACAAAAGGCACAATGCCGACTTATGTACAAGAAGACTGACTCTTCTTACTGACTATGTTTTGAACCATTCCTGTGACACTAGTTATAGACTCTGACGCTTCACTTCAGGTATACTGTATCCCTTGGACCTTCTTATTGAAGATGAAACACTGAAATTGCATCGGAACTAAATACAAAAGGCACAATGCCGACTTAAGTAAAAGAATACTGACTCTTCTTAATGTCTATGTTTTGAACCATCCCTGTGACACCAGTTATAGATTCCGATGCTTCACTCCAGGTTTACTGTATCCCTTGGACCTTCTTATTGACGATGAAACACAGAAATTGCATCGAAATTAAATACAAAAGGCACAATGCCGACTTTAGTACAAGAAGACTGACACTTCTTACTGACTATGTTTTGATTCATTCCTGTGACACTAGTTATAGATTCCGATGCTTCACTCCAGGTTTACTGAATCCCTTGGACCTTCTTATTGACGATGAAACATAGAAATTGCATCGGAATTAAACACAAAAATCACAATGCCGACTTTAGAACAAGAAGACTGACTCTTCTTACTGACTGTGTTTTGAACCATTCCTATGACACTTGTTGTAGATTCCGATGCTTCACTTCAGATTTACTGTATCCCTCTGACGTTCTTATTGACGATGAAACACAGAAATTGCGTCGGAATGAAATACAAAAGGCACAATGCCGAATTAAGTACAAGAAGACTGACTCTTCTTACTGTCTATGTTTTGAACCATTCCTGCCACACTAGTTACAGATTCCGATGCTAACCCTCTAGGTTTACTGTATCACTTGGACCTTCTTATTGACGATTAAACACAGAAATTGCATCGGAATTAAATAAAAAAGGCACAATGCCGACATAAGTACAAGAGGACTGACTCAACTTACGGTCTCTGATTTGTACAATTCCTGTGACACTAGTTACAGATTCCGATGCTTCACTCCAGGTTTACTGTATCCCTTGGACCTTCTTATTGACGATGAAACACAGAAATTGCATCGGAATTAAATACTAAAGGCACAATGCCGAATTAAGTACAAGAAGACTGACTCTTCTTACTGTCGATGTTTTGAACCATTCCTGTGACGCTAGTTATGGATTCCGATGCTTCACTACAGGTTTACTGTATCCCTTGGACCTTCTTATTGACGATGAAACACAGAAATTTCATAGGAATTAAATAGAAAAGGCACAATACCGGCTTAAGTACAAGAAGACTGACTCTTCCTCCTGTCTATGCTTTGAACCATTCCTGTGACACTACTTATAGATTCCGATGCTTCACTTCAGGTTTACTGTATCCGTCTGACCTTCTTATTGACGATGAAACACAGAAATTGCATCGGAATTAAATACAAAAGGCACAATGCCGACTAAGTACAACAAGACTGACTCTTCCCACTGTCTATGTTTTGAACCTTTCCTGTTACACTAGTTATAGATTCCGATGCTTGACTTCAGGTTTACTGTATCCCTTGCACCTTCTTACTGGCGATGAAACACAGAAATTGCATCGGAATTAAATACAAAAAGCACAATGCCGACTTATGTACAAGAAGAATGACTCTTCTTACTGACTGTGTTTTGAACCATTCCGGTGACACTAGTTATAGATTCCGATGCTTCCCTTCAGATTTACTGTATCCCTCTGACGTTCGTATTGACGATGAAACACAGAAATTGCGTCGGAATTAAATACAAAAGGCACAATGCCAACTTTAGTACAAGAAGACTGACTCTTCTTACTGACTATGTTTTGAACCATTCCTGTGACACAAGTTATAGACTCTGATGCTTCACTTCAGATTTACTGTATCCCTTGGACCTTCTTATTGAAGATGAAACACTGAAATTGCATCGGAACTAAATACAAAAGGCACAATGCCGACGTAAGTAAAAGAATACTGACTCTTCTTACTGTCTATGTTTTGAACCATCCCTGTGACACTAGTTATAGATTTCGATGCTTCACTCGAGGTTTACTGTATCCCTTGGACATTCTTATTGACGATGAAACACAGAAATTGCATCGGAATTAAATACAAAAGGCACAATGCCGACTTTAGTACAAGAAGACTGACTCTTCTTACTGACTATGTTGTGATTCATTCCTGTGACACTAGTTATAGATTCCGATGCTTCACTCCCGGTTTACTGTATACCTTGGACCTTCTTATTGACGATTAAACACAGAAATTGCATCGGAATTAAATAAAAAAGGCACGATGCCGACATAAGTACAAGAAGACTGACTCATCTTACTGTCTATGATTTGTACCATTCCTGTGACACTAGTTACAGATTCCGATGCTTCACTCCAGGTTTACTGTATCCCTTGGACCTTCTTATTGACGATGAAACACAGAAATTGTATCGGAATTAAATACAAACGGCACAATGCCGACTTAAGTACAAGAAGACTGACTCTTCTTACTGACTATGCTTTGAACCATTTATGTGACACTAGCTATAGATTCCGATGCTTCACTTCAGGTTTACTATATCCCTTGGACCATCTTATTGACGATGATACACAGCAATTGCATCGGAAATAAATAGAAAAGACACAATGCCGACTTAAGTGCAAGAAGACTGACTCTTCCTACTGTCTATGTTTTGAACCATTCCTGTGTCACTAGTTAAAGATTCCGATGCTTCACTCCAGGTTTACTGTTCTCTTGGACCTTCTTATTGACGATGAAACACAGAAATTGCATCGGAATTATATACTAAAGGCACAATGCCGACTTAAGTTCAAGAAGAATGACTCTTCTTACTGACTATGTTATGAACCATTCCTGTGACACTAGTTATAGATTCCGATGCTTCACTTCAGGTTTACTGTATCCCTCTGACCTTCGTATTGACGATGAAACACAGAAATTGCATCGGATTTAAATACTAAAGGCACAATGCCGAATTAAGTACAAGAAGACGGTCTCTTCTTACTGTCTATGTTTTGAACCTTTCATGTGGCACTAGTTATAGATTCCGATGCTTCACTTCAGGTTTACTGTATCCCTTGCACCTTCTTATTGGCGATGAATCAAAGAAATTGCATCGGAATTAAATACAAAAGATACCATGCCGACTTATGTACAAGAAGACTGACTCTTCTTACTGACTATGTTTTGAACCATTCCTGTGACACTAGTTATAGACTCTGATGCTTCACTTCAGGTTTACTGTATCCCTTGGACGATCTTATTGAAGATGAAACACAGAAACTGCATCGGAACTAAATACAAAAGGCACAATGACGACATAAGTAAAAGAATACTGACTATTCTTACAGTCTATGTTTTGAACGATCCCTGTGACACTAGTAATAGATTCCGATGCTTCACTCCAGGTTTACTGTATCCCTTGGACCTTCTTATTGACGATGAAACACAGAAATTGCATCGGAATTAAATACAAAAGGCACAATGCCGACTTTAGTACAAGAACACTGACTCTTCTTACTGACTATGTTTTGATTCATTCCTGTGACACTAGTTATAGATTCCGATGCTTCACTCCAGGTTTACTGTATCCCTTGGACCTTCTTATTGTCGATGAAACATAGAAATTGCATCGGAATTAAATACATAAGGCACAGTGCCGACTTTAGTACAAGAAGACTGACTCCTCTTACTGACTGAGTTTTGAACCATTCCTGTGACACTAGTTATAGATTCCGATGCTTCACTTCAGATTTACTGTATCCCTCTGACGTTCTTATTGACGATGAAACACAGAAATTGCATCGGAATTAAATGCAAAAGGCACACCGCCGACTTATGTATAAGACGACTGACTCTTCTTACTGACTATGTTTGAACCGTTCCTGTGACACTAGCTACAGACTCTGATGCTTCACTTCAGGTTTACTGTATCCCTTGGTCCTTCTTATTGAAGATGAAACACAGAAATTGCATCGGAATTAAATACAAAAGGCACAATGACGACTTAAGTACAAGAATTCTGACTCTTCTTACTGACTATGTTTTGAACCATTCATGTGACACTTGTTATAGATTCCGGTGTTTCACTTCAGTTTTACTGTATCCCTTAGACCTTCTTATTGACGATGAATCACAGAAATTGCATCGGAAATAAATACAAAAGGCACAATGCCGACTTAAGTACAAGAAGACTGACTCTTCTTACTGACTATGTTTTGAACTATTCCTGTGACACTAGTTATAGATTCCGATGCTTCACTCCAGGTTTACTGTATCCCTTGGACCTTCGTATTAACGATGAAACACAGAAATTGCATCGGAATTATATAAAAAAGGCACAATGCCGACTTAAGAACAAGAAGACTGACTCTTCTTACTGACTATGCTTTGAACCATTCCTGTGACACTAGTTATAGATTAAGATGCTTCACTTCAAATTTACTGTATCCCTCTGACGTTATTATTGACGATGAAACACAGAGATTGCGTCGGAATTAAATACAAAAGGCACAATGCCGAATTAAGTACAAGAAGACTGACTCTTCTTACTGTCTATGTTTTGAACCATTTCTGTGACACTAGTTATGGATTCCGATGCTTCACTCTAGGTTTACTGTATCCCTTGGACCTTCTTATTGACGATGAAACACAGAAATTGCATCGGAATTAAATAAAAAAGGCACAATGCCGGCATAAGTACACGAGGACTGACTCATCTTACTGTCTATTATTTGAACCATTCCTGTGACACTAGTTACAGATTCCGATGCTTCACTACAGGTTTACTGTATCCCTTGGACCTTCTTATTGCGATGAAACACAGATATTGTATCGGAATTAAATACAAACGGCACAATGCCGACTTAAGTACAAGAAGACTGACTCTTCTTACTAACTATGCTTTGAACCATTTATGTGACACTAGTTATAGATTCCGATGCTTCACTTCAGGTTTACTGTATCCCTTGGACCTTCTTATTGACGATGAAACACAGAAATTACATCGGAATTAAATGGAAAAGACACAGTGCCAAATTAAGTGCGGGAAGACTGACTCTTCCTACTGTCTATGTTTTGAACCATTCCTGTGTCACTAGTTAAAGATTACGATGCTTCACTCCAGGTTTACTGTTCCCTTGGACCTTCTTATTAACGATGAAACACAGAAATTGCACCGAAATTAAATACAAAAGGCACAATGCCGACTTTAGTACAAGAAGACTGACTCTTCTTACTGTCTATGTTTTGAACCTTTCATGTGACACTAGTTATAGATTCCGATGCTTCACTTCAGGGTTACTGTATCCCTTGCACCTTCTTATTGGCGATGAAACACAGAAATTGCATCGGAATTAAATGCAAAAGGTACAATGCCGACTTATGTACATGAAGACTGACTCTTCTTACTGACTATGTTTTGAACCATTCCTGTGACACTAGTTATACATTCCGATGCTTCACTTCAGGTTTACTGTATCCCTTGCACCTTCTTATTGGCGATGAAACACAGAAATTGCATCGGCATTAAATACAAAAGGTACAATGCCGACTTATGTACATGAAGACTGACTCTTCTTACTGACTATGTTTTGAACCATTCCTGTGACACTAGTTATAGATTCCGATGCTTCACTCTAGGTTTACTGTATCTCTTGGACCTTCTTATTGACGATGAAATACAGAAATTGCATCGGAATAAAATAAAAAAGGCACAATGCCGACATAAGTACAAGAGGACTGACTCTTCTTACTGTCTATGATTTGAACCATTCCTGTGACACTATTTACAGATTCCGATGCTTCACTCCAGGTTTACTGTATACCTTGGACCTTCTTATTGAAGATGAAACACAGAAATTGTATCGGAATTAAATACAAACCGCACAATGCCGACTTAAGTACAAGAAGACTGACTCTTCTTACTGACTATGCTTTGAACCATTTAAGTAACACTAGTTATAGATTCCGATGCTTCACTTCAGGTTAACTGTATCCCTTGGACCTTCTTACTGACGATGAAACACAGCAATTACATCGGAATTAAATAGAAAAGACACAATGCCGACTTAAGTGCAAGAAGACTGACTCTTCCTACTGTCTATGTTTTGAACCATTCCTGTGTCACTAGATAAAGATTCCGATGCTTCACTCCAGGTTTACTGTTCCCTTGGACCTTCTTATTGACGATGAAACACAAAAATTGCATTGTAATTAAATACGAAAGGCACAATGCCGACTTACGTTCAAGAAGACAGTCACTTCTCATTGACTATGTTTTGAAAAATTCCTGTGACACTAGTTATAGATTCCGATGCCTCACTTCATGTTTACTGTATCCCTTGCACCTTCTTATTGACGATGAAACACACCAATTGCATCGGAATTATATAGAAAAGACACAATGCCGATTTAAGTGCAAGAAGACTGACTCTTCCTACTGTCTATGTTTTGAACCATTCCTGTGTCACTAGATAAAGATTCCGATGCTTCACTACAGGTTTACTGTACCCCTTGGGCCTTCTTATTGAAGATGAAACACAGAAATTGCATCGGAACTAAATACAAAAGGCACAATGCCGACTTTAGTACAAGAAGACTGACTCTTCTTACTGACTATGTTTTGAAACATCCCTGTGACAGTAGTTATAGATTCTGATGCTTCACTCCAGGTGTACTGTATCCCTTGGACCTTCTTAATGACGATGAAACACAGAAATTGCATCGGAATTAAATACAAAAGGCACAATGCCGACTTTAGTACAAGAAGACTGACTCTTCTTACTGACTATGCTTTGATTCATTCCTGTGACACTAGTTATAGATTCCGATGCTTCACTCCAGGTTTACTGTATCCCTTGGACCTTCTTATTACGATGAAACATAAAAATTGCATCGGAATTAAATACAAAAGGCACAATGTCGACTTTAGTACAAGAAGACTAACTCTTCTTACTGACTGTGTTTTGAACCATTCCTGTGACACTAGTAATAGTTTCCGATGCTTCACTTCAGATTTACTGTATCCCTCTGACGTTCGTATTGACGACGAAACAAAGAAATTTCGTCGAAATTAAATACAAAACGCACAATGCCGACTTAAGTGCAAGAAGACGGACTCTTCCTACTGTCTATGTTTTGAACCATTCCTGTGACACTAGTTATAGATTCCGATGTTTCACTTCAGGTTTACTGTATCCCTTGCACCTTCATATTGGCGATGAAACACAGAAATTGCATCGGAATTAAATACAAAAGATACAATGCCGACTTATGTACATGAAGACTGACTCTTCTTACTGACTATGTTTTGAACCATTCCTGTGACACTAGTTATAGATTCCGATGCTTCACTCTAGGTTTACTGTATCTCTTGGACCTTCTTATTGACGATGAAATACAGAAATTGCATCGGAATAAAATAAAAAAGGCACAATGCCGACATAAGTACAAGAGGACTGACTCATCTTACTGTCTATGATTTGAACCATTCCTGTGACACTATTTACAGATTCCGATGCTTCACTCCAGGTTTACTGTATACCTTGGACCTTCTTATTGACGATGAAACACAGAAATCGTATCGGAATTAAATACAAACCGCACAATGCCGACTTAAGTACAAGAAGACAGACTCTTTTTACTGACTATGCTTTGAACCATTTAAGTAACACTAGTTATAGATTCCGATGCTTCACTTCAGGTTAACTGTATCCCTTGGACCTTCTTACTGACGATGAAACACAGCAATTACATCGGAATTAAATAGAAAAGACACAATGCCGACATAAGTGCAAGAAGACTGACTCTTCCTACTGTCTATGTTTTGAACCATTCCTGTGTCACTAGATAAAGATTCCGATGCTTCACTCCAGGTTTACTGTTCCCTTGGACCTTCTTATTTACGATGAAACACAAAAATTGCATTGTAATTAAATACGAAAGGCACAATGCCGACTTACGTTCAAGAAGACTGTCTCTTCTTATTGACTATGTTTTGAAAAATTCCTGTGACACTAGTTATAGATTCCGATGCCTCACTTCATGTTTACTGTATCCCTTGCACCTTCTTATTGACGATGAAACACACCAATTGCATCGGAATTAAATAGAAAAGACACAATGCCGACTTAAGTGCAAGAAGACAGACTCTTCCTACTGTCTATGTTTTGAACCATTCCTGTGTCACTAGATAAAGATTCCGATGCTTCACTACAGGTTTACTGTACCCCTTGGGCCTTCTTATTGAAGACGAAACACAGAAATTGCATCGGAACTAAATACAAAAGGCAAAATGCCGACTTTAGTACAAGAAGACTGACTCTTCTTACTGACTATGTTTTGAAACATCCCTATGACAGTAGTTATAGATTCTGATGCTTCACTCCCGGTTTACTGTATCCCTTGGACCTTCTTAATGACGATGAAACACAGAAATTGCATCGGAATTAAATACAAGAAGACTGACTCTTCTTACTGACTATGCTTTGATTCATTCCTGTGACACTAGTTATAGATTCCGATGCTTCACTCCAGGTTTACTGTATCCCTTGGACCTTCTTATTACGATGAAACATAAAAATTGCATCGGAATTAAATACAAAAGGCACAATGTCGACTTTAGTACAAGAAGACTAACTCTTCTTACTGACTGTGTTTTGAACCATTCCTGTGACACTAGTAATAGTTTCCGATGCTTCACTTCAGGTTTACTGTATCCCTCTGACCTTCTTATTGACGATGAAACACAGAAATTGCATCGGAATTAAATACAAAATGCACAATGCCGGATTAAGTACAAGAAAACTGACTCTTCTTACTGTCTATGTTATGAACCATTCATGTGACACTAGTTATAGATTCCGATGCTTCACTTCAGGTTTACTGTATCCCTCTGACCTTCTTATTGACGATGAAACACAGAAATTGCATCGGAATTAAATACGAAAGTCACAATGGCGACTTAAGTACTAGAAGACAGATTCTTCTTACTGACTATGATTTAAACCATTCATGTGACACTAGTTATAGATGCCGGTGCTTCATTTCAGGTTTACTGTATCGCTTGGACCTTCTTATTGACGATGATACACAGAAATTGCATCGTAAATAAATACAAAAGGCACAATGCAGTCTTAAGTACAAGAAGACTGACTCTTCTTACTGACTATGCTTTGAACCATTCCTGTGACACTAGTTATAGATTCCGATGCTTGACTTCAGATTTACTGTATCCCTCTGACCATCTTATTGACGATGAAACACAGAAATTGAATCATAATTACATACTAAAGGCACAATGCCGAATTAAGTACAAGAAGACTGTCTCTTCTTACTGTCGATGTATTTGAACCATTCCTGTGACACTAGTTATAGATTCCGATGCTTCACTCCAAGTTTACTGTATCCCTTGGACCTTCTTATTGACGATGAAGTACAGAAATTGCATCGGAATTTAATAAAAAAGGCACAATGCCGACTTAAGTACTAGAAGACTGACGCTATTTACTGTCTATGTTTGAACCATTCCTGTGACACTAGTTATGGATTACGATGCTTCACTCCAGGTCTACTATATCCCTTGGACCTTCTTAATGACGATGAAACACAGAAATTGCATACGAATTAAATAGAAAACGCGCAATGTCGACTTAAGTACAAGAAGGCTAACTCTTCCCACTGTCTATGTTTTGAACCATTACTGTTACACTAGTTATGGATTCCGATGCTTCACTGCAGGTTTACTGTATTACTTGGACCTGCTTATTGACGATGAAACACAGAAATTGCATCGGAATTAAATACAAAAGGCACAACGCCGACTTATGTATAAGAAGACTGACTCTCCTTACTGACTATGTTTGAGCCATTCCTGTGACACTAGCTATAGACTCTGATGCTTCACTTCAGGTTTACTGTATCCCTTGGTCCTTCTTATTCAAGATGATACACAGAAATTGCATCGGAATTAAATACAAATATCACAATGCCGACTTAAGTACAAGAATACTGACTCTTCTTACTGTCTATATTTTGAACCATCCCTGTGACACTAGTTATAGATTCCGATGCTTCACTCCAGGTTTACTGTATCCCTTGGACCTTCTTATTGACGATGAAACACAGGAATTGCATCGGACTTAAATAAAAAAGCACAATGCCGACATAAGTACAAGTGGACTGACTCATCTTACTGTCTATGATTTGAACCATTCCTGTGACACTAGTTACAGATTCCGATGCTTCACTCCAGGTGTACTGTATCCGTTGGACCTTCTTATTGACGATGAAACACAGAAATTGTATCGGAATTAAATACAAACGGCACAATGCCGACTTAAGTACAAGAAGACTGACTCTTCTTACTGACTATGCTTTGAACCATTTATGCGACACTAGTTATAGATTCCGATGCTTCACTTCAGGTTTACTGTATCCCTTGGACCTTCTTATTGACGATGGAACACAGCAATTGCATCGGAAATAAATAGAAAAGACACAATGCCGAGTTAAGTTCAAGAAGACTGACTCTTCTTACTGACTCTGTTTTGAACCATTCCTGTGACACTAGTTATAGATACCGATGCTTCACTTCAGGTTTACTGCAACCCTCTGACCTTCTTATTGACGATGAAACACAGAAATTGCATCGGAATTAAATACAAAAGGCACAATGGCGACTTAAGTACAAGAAGACTGATTCTTCTTACTGACTATGATTTGAACCATCCCTGTGACACTAGTTATAGATTCTGATGCTTCACTCCAGGTTTACTGTATCCCTTGGACCTCCTTATTGACGATGAAACACTGAAATTGCATCGGAATTAAATACAAAAGGCACAATGGCGACTTAAGTACAAGAAGACTGATTCTTCTTACTGACTATGATTTGAACCATTCATGTGACACTAGTTATAGATGCCGGTGCTTCACTTCAGGTTTACTGTATCCCTTGGAAATTCTTATTGACGGTGAAACACAGAAATTGCATCGGAATTAAATACGAAAGGCACAATGCCGACTTAAGTACTAGAAGACTGACTCTTCCCACTGTCTATGTTTGAACCATTTCTGTTACACTAGTTATGAATTCCGATGCTTCACTTCAGGTTTACTGTATTACTTGGACCTTCTTATTGACGATGAAACACAGAAATTGCATCGGAATTAAATACCAATTTCACAACGCCGCCTTATGTATAAGAAGACTGACTCTTCTTACTGACTATGGTTGAGCCATTCCTGTGACTCTAGCTATAGACTCTGATGCTTCACTTCAGGTTTACTGTATCCCTTGGTCCTTCGTATTGAAGATGAAACACAGAAATTGCATCGGAATTAAATACAAAAGGCACAATGCCGACTTAAGTACAAGAATACTGACTCTTCTTACTGTCTTTGTTTTGAACCATCCCTGTGGCACTAGTTATAGGTTCCGATGCTTCACTCCAGGTTTACTGTATCCCTTGGACCTTCTTATTGACGATGAAACACTGAAATTGCATCGGAATTAAATACAAAATGCACAATGCCAACTTTAGTACAAGAAAACTGACTCTTCTTACTGACTATGATTTGATTCATTCCTGCGACACTAGTTAAAGATTCCGATGCTTCACTCCTGGTTTACTGTATCCCTTGGACCTTCTTATTGACGATGAAACACAGAAATTGCATCGGAATTAAATAAAAATGGCACAATGCCGACTTCTGTACAAGAAGACTGACTCTTCTTACTGACTATGTTTTCAAACATTCCTGTGACACTAGTTATAGATTCCGATGCTACACTTCAGGTTTACTGTATCCCTCTGACCTTCTTATTGACGATGAAGCACAGAAATTGCATCGGAATTAAATACAAAATGCACAATGCCGGATTAAGTACAAGAAAACTGACTCTTCTTACTGTCTATGTTATGAACCATTCATGTGACACTAGTTATAGATTCCGATGCTTCACTTCAGGTTTACTGTACCCCTCTGACCATCTTATTGACGATGAAACACAGAAATTGCATCGGAATTAAATGCGAAAGTCACAATGCCGACTCAAGTAGAAGAAGACTGACTCTTCCCACTGTCTACGTCTTGAACCATTCCTGTTACAGTAGTTATGGATTCCGATGCTTCACTTCAGGTTTACAGTATTACTTGGACCTTCTTATTGACGATGAAACGCAGAAATTGCATCGTAATTAAATACAAAAGGCACAATGCAGTCTTAAGTACAAGAAGACTGACTCTTTTACTGACTATGCTTTGAACCATTCCTGTGACACTAGTTATAGATTCCGATGCTTGACTTCAGATTTACTGTATCCCTCTGACCATCTTATTGACGATGAAACACAGAAATTGAATCACAATTACATACTAAAGGCACAATGCCGAATTAAGTACAAGAAGACTGTCTCTTCTTACTGTCGATGTATTTGAACCATTCCTGTGACACTAGTTATAGATTCCGATGCTTCACTCCAAGTTTACTGTATCCCTTGGACCTTCTTATTGACGATGAAGTACAGAAATTGCATCGGAATTTAATAAAAAAGGCACAATGCCGAATTAAGTACAAGAAGACTGACGCTATTTACTGTCTATGTTTGAACCATTCCTGTGACACTAGTTATAGATTACGATGCTTCACTCCACGTCTACTATATCCCTTGGACCTTCTTAATGACGATGAAACACAGAAATTGCATACGAATTAAATAGAAAACGCGCAATGTCGACTTAAGTACAAGAAGGCTAACTCTTCCCACTGTCTATGATTTGAACCATTACTGTTACACTAGTTATGGATTCCGATGCTTCACTGCGGTTTACTGTATTACTTGGACCTGCTTATTGACGATGAAACACAGAAATTGCATCGGAATTAAATACAAAAGGCACAACGCCGACTTATGTATAAGAAGACTGACTCTCCTTACTGACTATGTTTGAGCCATTCCTGTGACACTAGCTATAGACTCTGATGCTTCACTTCAGGTTTACTGTATCCCTTGGTCCTTCTTATTGAAGATGATACACAGAAATTGCATCAGAATTAAATACAAATATCACAATGCCGACTTAAGTACAAGAATACTGACTCTTCTTACTGTCTATATTTTGAACCATCCCTGTGACACTAGTTATAGATTCCGATGCTTCACTCCAGGTTTACTGTATCCCTTGGACCTTCTTATTGACGATGAAACACAGGAATTGCATCGGAATTAAATAAAAAAGCACAATGCCGACATAAGTACAAGTGGACTGACTCATCTTACTGTCTATGATTTGAACCATTCCTGTGACACTAGTTACAGATTCCGATGCTTCACTCCAGGTGTACTGTATCCGTTGGACCTTCTTATTGACGATGAAACACAGAAATTGTATCGGAATTAAATACAAACGGCACAATGCCGACTTAAGTACAAGAAGACTGACTCTTCTTTCTGACTATGCTTTGAACCATTTATGCGACACTAGTTATAGATTCCGATGCTTCACTTCAGGTTTACTGTATCCCTTGGACCTTCTTATTGACGATGGAACACAGCAATTGCATCGGAAATAAATAGAAAAGACACAATGCCGAGTTAAGTTCAAGAAGACTGACTCTTCTTACTGACTATGTTTTGAACCATTCCTGTGACACTAGTTATAGATACCGATGCTTCACTTCAGGTTTACTGCAACCCTCTGACCTTCTTATTGACGATGAAACACAGAAATTGCATCGGAATTAAATACAAAAGGCACAATGGCGACTTAAGTACAAGAAGACTGATTCTTCTTACTGACTATGATTTGAACCATCCCTGTGACACTAGTTATAGATTCTGATGCTTCACTCCAGGTTTACTGTATCCCTTGGACCTCCTTATTGACGATGAAACACTGAAATTGCATCGGAATTAAATACAAAAGGCACAATGGCGACTTACGTACAAGAAGACTGATTCTTCTTACTGACTATGATTTGAACCATTCATGTGACACTAGTTATAGATGCCGGTGCTTCACTTCAGGTTTACTGTATCCCTTGGAAATTCTTATTGACGGTGAAACACAGAAATTGCATCGGAATTAAATACGAAAGGCACAATGCCGTCTTAAGTACTAGAAGACTGACTCTTCCCACTGTCTATGTTTGAACCATTTCTGTTACACTAGTTATGAATTCCGATGCTTCACTTTAGGTTTACTGTATTACTTGGACCTTCTTATTGACGATGAAACACAGAAATTGCATCGGAATTAAATACCAAATTCACAACGCCGCCTTATGTATAAGAAGACTGACTCTTCTTACTGACTATGGTTGAGCCATTCCTGTGACTCTAGCTATAGACTCTGATGCTTCACTTCAGGTTTACTGTATCCCTTGGTCCTTCGTATTGAAGATGAAACACAGAAATTGCATCGGAATTAAATACAATAGCCACAATGCCGACTTAAGTACAAGAATACTGACTCTTCTTACTGTCTTTGTTTTGAACCATCCCTGTGGCACTAGTTATAGGTTCCGATGCTTCACTCCAGGTTTACTGTATCCCTTGGACCTTCTTATTGACGATGAAACACTGAAATTGCATCGGAATTAAATACAAAATGCACAATGCCAACTTTAGTACAAGAAAACTGACTCTTCTTACTGACTATGATTTGATTCATTCCTGCGACACTAGTTATAGATTCCGATGCTTCACTCCAGGTTTACTGTATCCCTTGGACCTTCTTATTGACGATGAAATACAGAAATTGCATCGGAATTAAATAAAAATGGCACAATGCCGACTTCTGTACAAGAAGACTGACTCTTCTTACTGACTATGTTTTCAAACATTCCTGTGACACTAGTTATAGATTCCGATGCTACACTTCAGGTTTACTGTATCCCTCTGACCTTCTTATTGACGATGAAGCACAGAAATTGCATCGGAATTAAATACAAAATGCACAATGCCGGATTAAGTACAAGAAAACTGACTCTTCTTACTGTCTATGTTATGAACCATTCATGTGACACTAGTTATAGATTCCGATGCTTCACTTCAGGTTTACTGTACCCCTCTGACCATCTTATTGACGATGAAACACAGAAATTGCATCGGAATTAAATGCGAAAGTCACAATGCCGACTCAAGTAGAAGAAGACTGACTCTTCCCACTGTCTATGTCTTGAACCATTCCTGTTACAGTAGTTATGGATTACGATGCTTCACTTCAGGTTTACAGTATTACTTGGACCTTCTTATTGACGATGAAACGCAGAAATTGCATCGTAATTAAATACAAAAGGCACAACGCCGACTTATGTATAAGAAGACTGACTCTTCTTACCGACTATGTTTGAACCATTCCTGTGACACTAGCGATAGACCCTGATGCTTCACTTCAGGTTTACTGTATCCCTTGGTCCTTCTTATTGAAGATGAAACACAGAAATTGCATCGGAATTAAGTACAAAAGGCACAATGCCGACTTAAGTACAAGAATACTAACTCTTCTTACTGTCTGTGTTTTGAACCATCCCTGTGACACTAGTTATAGAATCCGATGCTTCACTCCAGGTTTACTGTATCCCTTGGACCTTCTTATTGACGATGAAACACTGAAATTGCATCGGAATTAAATTCAAAAGGCACAATGGCGACTTAAGTACTAGAAGACTGATTCTTCTTACTGACTATGATTTGAACCATTCATGTGACACTAGTTATAGATGCCGGTGCTTCATTTCAGGTTTACTGTATCCCTTGGACCTTCTTATTGACGATGATACACAGAAATTGCATCGTAAATAAATACAAAAGGCACAATGCAGTCTTAAGTACAAGAAGACTGACTCTTCTTACTGACTATGCTTTGAACCATTCCTGTGACACTAGTTATAGATTCCGATGCTTGACTTCAGATTTACTGTATCCCTCTGACCATCTTATTGACGATGAAACACAGAAATTGCATCATAATTACATACTAAAGGCACAATGCCGAATTAAGTACAAGAAGACTGCCTCTTCTTACTGTCGATGTATTTGAGTCATTCATGTGACACTAGCTATAGACTCTGATGCTTCACTTCAGGTTTACTGTATCCCTTGGTCCTTCTTATTGAAGATGATACACAGAAATTGCATCGGAATTAAATACAAATATCACAATGCCGACTTAAGTACAAGAATACTGACTCTTCTTACTGTCTATGTTTGAACCTTCCCTGTGACACTAGTTATAGATTCCGATGCTTCACTCCAGGTTTACTGTATCCCTTGGACCTTCTTATTGACGATGAAACACAGGAATTGCATCGTAATTAAATAAAAAAGCACAATGCCGACATAAGTACAAGTGGACTGACTCATCTTACTGTCTATGATTTGAACCATTCCTGTGACACTAGTTACAGATTCCGATGCTTCACTCCAGGTTTACTGTAACCCTCTGACCTTCTTATTGACGATGAAACACAGAAATTGTATCGGAATTAAATACAAACGGCACAATGCCGACTTAAGTACAAGAAGACTGACTCTTCTTACTGACTATGTTTGAACCATTTATGCGACACTAGTTATAGATTCCGATGCTTCACTTCAGGTTTACTGTATCCCTTGGACCTTCATATTGACGATGAAACACAGGAATTGCATCGGAAATAAAAAGAAAAGACACAATGCCGACATAAGTTCAAGAAGACAAACTCTTCCTACTCTCTATGTTTTGAACCATTCCTGTGTCACTAGTTGAAAATTCCGATGCTTCACTCCAAGTTTAATGTATCCCTTGGACCTTCTTATAGACGATGAGACACAGAAATTGCATCGGAATTAAATACAAAAGGCACAATGCCGACTTAAGTTCAAGAAGACTGACTCTTCTTACTGACTATGTTTTGAACCATTCCTGTGACACTAGTTATAGATACCGATGCTTCATTTCAGGTTTACTGTAACCCTCTGACCTTCTTATTGACGATGAAACACAGAAATTGCATCGGAATTAAATACAAAAGGCACAATGGCGACTTAAGTACAAGAAGACTGATTCTTCTTACTGACTATGATTTGAACTATTCATGTGACACTTGTTATAGATGCCGGTGCTTCACTTCAGGTTTACTGTATCCCTTATACCTTCTTATTGACGATGAAACACAGAAATTGCATCGTAAATAAATACAAAAGGCACAATGCCGGCTTAAGTACAAGAAGACTGACTCTTCTTGCTGACTTTGTTTTGAACCATTCCTGTGACACTAGTTATAGATTCCGATGCTTGACTTCAGATTTACTGTATCCCTCTGACCTTCTTATTGACGATGAAACACAGAAATTGCATCAGAATTAAATACTAAAGGCACAATGCCGAGTTAAGTACAAGAAGACTGACTCTTCTTACTGTCGATGTTTTTGAACCATTCCTGTGACACTAGTTATAGATTCCAATGCTTCACTCCAGGTTTACTGTATCCCTTGGACCTTCTTATTGACGATGAAACACAGAAATTGCATCGGAATTATATAAAAAAGGCACAATGTGCGACTTAAGTACAAGAAGACTGTCGCTACTTACTGTCTATACTTTGAACCATTCCTGTGACACTAGTTATAGATTCTGATGCTTCACTCCAGGTCTACTATATCCCTTGGACCTTCTTATTGACGATGAAACACAGAAATTGCATTGGAATTAAATAGAAAAGGCACAATGCCGACTTTAGTCCAAGAAGACTGACTCTTCTTACTGACTATGATTTGATTCATTCCTGTGACACTAGTTATAGATTCCGATGCTTCACTCCAGGTTTATGTATCCCTCGGTGCTTCTTATTGACGATGAAACACAGAAATCGCATCGGAATTAAATACAAATTTCACAATGCCGACTTCGGTACAAGAAGACTGACTCTTCTTACTGACTATGTTTTGAAACATTCCTGTGACACTAGTTATAGATTCCGATGCTACACCTCAGGTTTACTGTATCCCTCTGACCTTCTTATTGACGATGAAGCACAGAAATTGCATCGGAATTAAATACAAAATGCACAATGCCGGATTAAGTACAAGAAAACTGACTCTTCTTACTGTCTATGTTATGAACCATTCATGTGACACTAGTTATAGATTCCGATGCTTCACTTCAGGTTTACTGTACCCCTCTGACCTTCTTATTGACGATGAAACACAGAAATTGCATCGGAATTAAATACGAAAGTCACAATGCCGACATATGTATAAGAAGACTAACTCTTCTTACCGACTATGTTTGATCCATTCCTGTGACACTAGCTATAGACTCTGATGCTTCACTTCAGGTTACTGTATCCCTTGGTCCTTCTTATTCAAGATGAAACACAGAAATTGCATCGGAATTAAGTACAAAAGGCACAATGCCGACTTAAGTACAAGAATACTAACTCTTCTTACTGACTGTGTTTTGAACCATCCCTGTGACACTAGTTATAGAATCCGATGCTTCACTCCAGGTTTACTGTATCCCTTGGACCTTCTTATTGACGATGAAACACTGAAATTGCATCGGAATTAAATACAAAAGGCACAATGGCGACTTAAGTACTAGAAGACTGATTCTTCTTACTGACTATGATTAGAACCATTCATGTGACACTAGTTATAGATGCCTGTGCTTCATTTCAGGTTTACTGTATCCCTTGAACCTTCTTATTGACGATGATACACAGAAATTGCATCGTAAATAAATACAAAAGGCACAATGCAGTCTTAAGTACAAGAAGACTGACTCTTCTTACTGACTATGCTTTGAACCATTCCAGTGACACTAGTTATAGATTCCGATGCTTGACTTCAGATTTACTGTATCCCTCTGACCATCTTATTGACGATGAAACACAGAAATTGCATCATAATTACATACTAAAGGCACAATGCCGAATTAAGTAGAAGATGACTGCCTCTTCTTACTGTCGATGAATTTGAGCTATTCCTGTGACACTAGCTATAGACTCTGATGCTTCACTTCAGGTTTACTGTATCCCTTGGTCCTTCTTATTGAAGATGATACACAGAAATTGCATCGGAATTAAATATAAATATCACAATGCCGACTTAAGTACAAGAAGACTGACTCTTCTTACTGACTATGCTTTGAACCATTTATGCGACACTAGTTATAGGTTCCGATGCTTCACTTCAGGTTTACTGTATCCCTTGGACCTTCTTATTGACGATGAAACACAGCAATTGCATCGGAAATAAATAGAAAAGACACAATGCCGACTTAAGTTCAAGAAGACTGACTCTTCCTAATGTCTATGTTTTGAACCATTCCTGTGTCACTAGTTAAAAATTCCGATGCTTCACTCCAGGTTTAATGTATCCCTTGGACCGTCTTATAGACGATGAGACACAGAAATTGCATCGGAATTAAATACAAAAGGCACAATGCCGACTTAAGTTCAACAAGACTGACTCTTCTTACTGACTATGTTTTGAACCATTCCTGTGACACTAGTTATAGATACCGATGCTTCACTTCAGGTTTACTGTAACCCTCTGACCTTCTTATTGACGATGAAACACAGAAATTGCATCGGAATAAAAATACAAAAGGCACAATGGCGACTTAAGTACAAGAAGACTGATTCTTCTTACTGACTATGATTTGAGCTATTCATGTGACACTTGTTATAGATGCCGGTGCTTCACTTCGGGATTACTGTATCCCTTGGACCTTCTTATTGACGATGAAACACAGAAATTGCATCGTAAATAAATACAAAAGGCACAATGCCGGCTTAAGTACAAGAAGACTGACTCTTCTTGCTGACTTTGTTTTGAACCATTCCTGTGACACTAGTTATAGATTCCGATGCTTGACTTCAGATTTACTGTATCCCTCTGACCTTCTTATTGCCGATGAAACACAGAAATTGCATCGGAATTAAATACTAAAGGCACAATGCCGAATTAAGTACACGAAGACTGACTCTTCTTACTGTCGATGTTTTTGAACCATTCCTGTGACACTAGTTATAGATTCCGATGCCTCACTCCAGGTTTACTGTGTCCCTTGGACCTTCTTATTGACGATGAAACACAGAAATTGCATCGGAATTATATAAAAAAGGCACAATGCCGACTTAAGTACAAGAAGACTGTCGCTACTTACTGTATATACTTTGAACCATTCCTGTGACACTAGTTATAGATTCCGATGCTTCACTAAAGGTTTACTGTATCCCTTGGACCTTCTTATTGACGATGAAACACTGAAATTGCATCGGAATTAAATACAAAATGCACAATGCCGACTTAAGTACAAGAAGACTGACTCTTCTTACTGACTATGATTTGATTCATTCCTGTGACACTAGTTATAGATTCCGATGCTTCACTCCAGGTTTACTGTATCTCTTGGACCTTCTTATTGACGATGAAACACAGAAATTGCATCGGAATTAAATACAAAAGGCACAATGCCGGATTAAGTACAAGAAGACTGACTCTTCTTACTGTCTATGTTTTGAACCATTTATGTGACACTAGTTATAGATTCCGATGTTTCACTCCAAGTTTACTGTATCCCTTGGACCTTCTTATTGACGATGAAACACAGAAATTGCATCGGAATTAAATACAAAAGGCACAATGCCGACTTAAGTTCAAGAATACTGACTCTTCTTACTGACTATGTTTTGGACCATTCATGTGACACTTGTTATAGATTCCGGTGCTTCACTTCAGTTTTACTGTATCCCTTGGACCTTCTTATTGACGATGAAACACAGAAATTGCATCGGAATTAAATACAAAAGGCACAATGCCAACTTAAGTACAAGAGTACTGACTCTTCTTACTCTCTATGTTTTGAGCATCCCTGTGACACTAGTTATAGATTCCGATGCTTCATTCCAGGTTTACTGTATCCCTTGGACCTTCTTATTGACGATGAAACACTGAAATTGCATCGGAATTAAATACAAAATGCACAATGCCGACTTTAGTACAAGAAGACTGACTCTTCTTACAGACTATGATTTGATTCATTCCTGTGACACTAGTTATAGATTCCAATGCTTCACTCCAGGTTTACTGTATCCCTTGGACCTTCTTATTGACGATGGAACACAGAAATTGCATCGGAATGAAATACAAATGGCACAATGCCGACTTCTGTACAAGAAGACTGACTCTTCTTACTGACTATGTTTTGAAACATTCCTGTGACACTAGTTATAGATTCCGATGCCTCACTTCAGGTTTACTGTATCCCTCTGACCTTCTTATTGACGATGGAAGACAGAAATTGCATCGGAATTAAATACAAAAGGCACAATGCCGGATTAAGTACAAGAAGACTGACTCTTCTTACTGTCTATGTTTTGAACCATTTATGTGACACTAGTTATAGATTCCGATGTTTCACTCCAAGTTTACTGTATCCCTTGGACCTTCTTATTGACGATGAAACACAGAAATTGCATCGGAATTAAATACAAAAGGCACAATGCCGACTTAAGTTCAAGAAGACTGACTCTTCTTACTGACTATGTTTTGAACCATTCCTGTGACACTAGTTATAGATACCGATGCTTCACTTCAGGTTTACTGTAACCCTCTGACCTTCTTATTGACGATGAAACACAGAAATTGCATCGGAATTAAATACAAAAGGCACAATGGCGACTTAAGTACAGGAAGACTGATTCTTCTTACTGACTATGATTTGAACTATTCATGTGACACTTGTTATAGATGCCGGTGCTTCACTTCAGGTTTACTGTATCCCTTGGACCTTCTTATTGACGATGAAACACAGAAATTGCATCGTAAATAAATACAAAAGGCACAATGCCGGCTTAAGTACAAGAAGACTGACTCTTCTTGCTGACTTTGTTTTGAACCATTCCTGTGACACTAGTTATAGATTCCGATGCTTGACTTCAGATTTACTGTATCCCTCTGACCTTCTTATTGACGATGAAACACGGAAATTGCATCGGAATTAAATACTAAAGGCACAATGCCGTATTAAGTACAAGAAGACTGACTCTTCTTACTGTCGATGTTTTTGAACCATTCCTGTGACACTAGTTATAGATTCCGATGCTTCACTCCAGGTTTACTGTATCCCTTGGACCTTCTTATTGACGATGAAACACAGAAATTGCATCGGAATTATATAAAAAAGGCACAATGCCGACTTAAGTACAAGAAGACTGTCGCTACTTACTGTCTATACTTTGAACCATTCCTGTGACACTAGTTATAGATTCTGATGCTTCACTCCAGGTCTACTATATCCCTTGGACCTTCTTATTGACGATGAAACACAGAAATTGCATTGGAATTAAATAGAAAAGGCACAATGCCGACTTAAGTACAAGAAGACTGACTCTTCCCACAGTCTATGTTTTGAAAAATTCCTGTTACACTAGTTATGGATTCCGTTGCTTCACTTCAGGTTTACTGTATTACTTGGACCTTCTTATTGACGATGAAACACAGAAATTGCATCGGAATTTAATACAAAAGGCAGAACGCCGACTTTAGTACAAGAAGACTGACTCGTCTTACTGACTAAGATTTGATTCATTCCTGTGACACTAGTTATAGATTCCGATGCTTCACTCCAGGTTTGCTGTATCCCTTGATCCTTCTAATTGAAGATGAAACACAGAAATTGCATCGGAATTAAATACAAAAATCACAATGCCGACTTAAGTACAAGAGTACTGACTCTTCTAACTGTCTATGTTTTGAGTATCCCTGTGACACTAGTTATAGATTCCGATGCTTCACTCCAGGTTTACTGTATCCCTTGGACCTTCTTATTGACGATGAAACACTGGAATTGCATCGGAATTAAATACAAAATGCACAATGCCGACTTTAGTCCAAGAAGACTGACTCTTCTTACTGACTATGATTTTATTCAATCCTGTGACACTAGTTATAGATTCCGATGCTTCACTCCAGGTTTATGTATCCCTTGGTGCTTCTTATTGACGATGAAACACAGAAATCGCATCGGAATTAAATACAAATTTCACAATGCCGACTTCTGTACAAGTAGACTGACTCTTCTTACTGACTATGTTTTGAAACATTCCTGTGACACTAGTTATAGATTCCGATGCTTCACTTCAGGTTTACTGTATCCCTCTGACCTTCTTATTGACGATGAAGCACAGAAATTGCATCGGAATTAAATACAAATTGCACAATGTCGGATTAAGTACAAGAAAACTGACTCTTCTTACTGTCTATGTTATGAACCATTCATGTGACACTAGTTATAGATTCCGATGCTTCACTTCAGGTTTACTGTACCCCTCTGACCTTCTTATTGACGATGAAACACAGAAATTGCATCGGAATTAAATACGAAAGTCACAATGCCGACTTAAGTAGAAGAAGACCGACTCTTCCCACTGTCTATGTCTTGAACCATTCCTGTTACAGTAGTTATGGATTCCGATGCTTCACTTCAGGTTTACAGTATTACTTGGACCTTCTTATTGACGATGAAACGCAAAAATTGCATCGTAATTGAATACAAAAGGCACAACGCCGACATATGTATAAGAAGACTAACTCTTCTTACCGACTATGTTTGATCCATTCCTGCGACACTAGCTACAGACTCTGATGCTTCACTTCAGGTTACTGTATCCCTTGGTCCTTCTTATTGAAGATGAAACACAGAAATTGCATCGGAATTAAGTACAAAAGGCACAATGCCGACTTAAGTACAAGAATACTAACTCTTCTTACTGACTGAGTTTTGAACCATCCCTGTGACACTAGTTATAGAATCCGATGCTTCACTCCAGGTTTACTGCATCCCTTGGACCTTCTTATTGACGATGAAACACTGAAATTGCATCGGAATTAAATACAAAAGGCACAATGGCGACTTAAGTACTAGAAGACTGATTCTTCTTACTGACTATGATTAGAACCATTCATGTGACACTAGTTATAGATGCCTGTGCTTCATTTCAGGTTTACTGTATCCCTTGGACCTTCTTATTGACGATGATACACAGAAATTGCATCGTAAATAAATACAAAAGGCACAATGCAGTCTTAAGTACAAGAAGACTGACTCTTCTTACTGACTATGCTTTGAACCATTCCAGTGATACTAGTTATAGATTCCGATGCTTGACTTCAGATTTACTGTATCCCTCTGACCATCTTATTGACGATGAAACACAGAAATTGCATCATAATTACATACTAAAGGCACAATGCCGAATTAAGTAGAAGAAGACTGCCTCTTCTTACTGTCGATGAATTTGAGCTATTCCTGTGACACTAGCTATAGACTCTGATGCTTCACTTCAGGTTTACTGTATCCCTTGGTCCTTCTTATTGAAGATGATACACAGAAATTGCATCGGAATTAAATATAAATATCACAATGCCGACTTAAGTACAAGAATACTGACTCTTCTTACTGACTATGCTTTGAACCATTTATGCGACACTAGTTATAGATTCCGATGCTTCACTTCAGGTTTACTGTATCCCTTGGACCTTCTTATTGACGATGAAACACAGCAATTGCATCGGAAATAAATAGAAAAGACACAATGCCGACTTAAGTTCAAGAAGACTGACTCTTCCTAATGTCTATGTTTTGAACCATTCCTGTGTCACTAGTTAAAAATTCCGATGCTTCACTCCTGGTTTAATGTATCCCTTGGACCTTCTTATAGACGATGAGACACAGAAATTGCATCGGAATTAAATACAAAAGGCACAATGCCGACTTAAGTTCAACAAGACTGACTCTTCTTACTGACTATGTTTTGAACCATTCCTGTGACACTAGTTATAGATACCGATGCTTCACTTCAGGTTTACTGTAACCCTCTGACCTTCTTATTGACGATGAAACACAGAAATTGCATCGGAATAAAAATACAAAAGGCACAATGGCGACTTAAGTACAAGAAGACTGATTCTTCTTACTGACTATGATTTGAACTATTCATGTGACACTTGTTATAGATGCCGGTGCTTCACTTCGGGTTTACTGTATCCCTTGGACCTTCTTATTGACGATGAAACACAGAAATTGCATCGTAAATAAATACAAAAGGCACAATGCCGGCTTAAGTACAAGAAGACTGACTCTTCTTGCTGACTTTGTTTTGAACCTTTCCTGTGACACTAGTTATAGATTCCGATGCTTGACTTCAGATTTACTGTATCCCTCTGACCTTCTTATTGACGATGAAACACAGAAATTGCATCGGAATTAAATACTAAAGGCACAATGCCGAATTAAGTACAAGAAGACTGACTCTTCTTACTGTCGATGTTTTTGAACCATTCCTGTGACACTAGTTATAGATTCCGATGCCTCACTCCAGGTTTACTGTGTCCCTTGGACCATCTTATTGACGATGAAACACAGAAATTGCATCGGAATTATATAAAAAAGGCACAATGCCGACTTAAGTACAAGAAGACTGTCGCTACTTACTGTATATACTTTGAACCATTCCTGTGACACTAGTTATAGATTCCGATGCTTCACTAAAGGTTTACTGTATCCCTTGGACCTTCTTATTGACGATGAAACACTGAAAATGCATCGGAATTAAATACAAAATGCACAATGCCGACTTAAGTACAAGAAGACTGACTCTTCTTACTGACTATGATTTGATTCATTCCTGTGACACTAGTTATAGATTCCGATGCTTCACTCCAAGTTTACTGTATCCCTTGGACCTTCTTATTGACGATGAAACACAGAAATTGCATCGGAATTAAATACAAAAGGCACAATGCCGACTTAAGTACAAGAATACTGACTCTTCTTACTGACTATGTTTTGGACCATTCATGTGACACTTATTATAGATTCCGGTGCTTCACTTCAGTTTTACTGTATCCCTTGGACCTTCTTATTGACGATGAAACACAGAAATTGCATCGGAATTAAATACAAAAGGCACAATGCCAACTTAAGTACAAGAGTACTGACTCTTCTTACTCTCTATGTTTTGAGCATCCCTGTGACACTAGTTATAGATTCCGATGCTTCACTCCAGGTTTACTGTATCCCTTGCACCTTCTTATTGACGATGAAACACTGAAATTGCATCGGAATTAAATACAAAATGCACTATGCCGACTTTAGTACAAGAAGACTGACTCTTCTTACAGACTATGATTTGATTCATTCCTGTGACACTACTTATAGATTCCAATGCTTCACTCCAGGTTTACTATATCCCTTGGACCTTCTTATTGACGATGGAACACAGAAATTGCATCGGAATGAAATACAAATGGCACAATGCCGACTTCTGTACAAGAAGACTGACTCTTCTTACTGACTATGTTTTGAAACATTCCTGTGACACTAGTTATAGATTCCGATGCTTCACTTCAGGTTTACTGTATCCCTCTGACCTTCTTATTGACGATGAAGCACAGAAATTGCATCGGAATTAAATACAAAATGCAGAATGCCGGATTAAGTACAAGAAAACTGACCCTTCTTACTGTCTATGTTATGAACCATTCATGTGACACTAGTTAAAAATTCCGATGCTTCACTTCAGGTTTACTGTACCCCTCTGACCTTCTTATTGACGATGAAACACAGAAATTGCATCGGAATTAAATACGAAAGTCACAATGCCGACTTAAGTAGAAGAAGACTGACTCTTCCCACTGTCTATGTCTTGAACCATTCCTGTTACAGTAGTTATGGATTCCGATGCTTCACTTCAGGTTTACAGTATTACTTGGACCTTCTTATTGACGATGAAACGCAGAAATTGCATCGTAATTGAATACAAAAGGCACAACGCCGACATATGTATAAGAAGACTAACTCTTCTTACCGACTATGTTTGATCCATTCCTGTGACACTAGCTATAGACTCTGATGCTTCACTTCAGGTTACTGTATCCCTTGGTCCTTCTTATTGAAGATGAAACACAGAAATTGCATCGGAATTAAGTACAAAAGGCACAATGCCGACTTAAGTACAAGAATACTAACTCCTCTTACTGACTGTGTTTTGAACCATCCCTGTGACACTAGTTATAGAATCCGATGCTTCACTCCAGGTTTACTGTATCCCTTGGACCTTCTTATTGACGATGAAACACTGAAATTGCATCGGAATTAAATACCAAAGGCACAATGGCGACTTAAGTACTAGAAGACTGATTCTTCTTACTGACTATGATTAGAACCATTCATGTGACACTAGTTATAGATGCCTGTGCTTCATTTCAGGTTTACTGTATCCCTTGGACCTTCTTATTGACGATGATACACAGAAATTGCATCGTAAATAAATACAAAAGGCACAATGCAGTCTTAAGTACAAGAAGACTGACTCTTCTTACTGACTATGCTTTGAACCATTCCAGTGACACTAGTTATAGATTCCGATGCTTGACTTCAGATTTACTGTATCCCTCTGACCATCTTATTGACGATGAAACACAGAAATTGCATCATAATTACACACTAAAGGCACAATGCCGAATTAAGTAGAAGAAGACTGCCTCTTCTTACTGTCGATGAATTTGAGCTATTCCTGTGACACTAGCTATAGACTCTGATGCTTCACTTCAGGTTTACTGTATCCCATGGTCCTTCTTATTGAAGATGATACACAGAAATTGCATCGGAATTAAATATAAATATCACAATGCCGACTTAAGTACAAGAATACTGACTCTTCTTACTGTCTATGTTTGAACCATCCATGTGACACTAGTTATAGATTCCGATGCTTCACTCCAGGTTTACTGTATCCCTTGGACCTTCTTATTGACGATGAAACGCAGGAATTGCATCGGAATTAAATAAAAAAGCACAATGCCGACATAAGTACAAGTGGACTGACTCATCTTACTGTCTATGATTTGAACCATTCCTGTGACACTAGTTACAGATTCCGATGCTTCACTCCAGGTGTACTGTATCCGATGGACCTTCTTATTGACGATGAAACACAGAAATTGTATCGGAATTAAATACAAACGGCACAATGCCGACTTATGTACAAGAAGACTGACTCTTCCTAATGTCTATGTTTAGAACCATTCCTGTGTCACTAGTTAAAAATTCCGATGCTTCACTCCGGGTTTAATGTATCCCTTGGACCTTCTTATAGACGATGAGACACAGAAATTGCATCGGAATTAAATACAAAAGGCACAATGCCGACTTAAGTTCAACAAGACTGACTCTTCTTACTGACTATGTTTTGAACCATTCCTGTGACACTAGTTATAGATACCGATGCTTCACTTCAGGTTTACTGTAACCCTCTGACCTTCTTATTGACGATGAAACACAGAAATTGCATCGGAATAAAAATACAAAAGGCACAATGGCGACTTAAGTACAAGAAGACTGATTCTTCTTACTGACTATGATTTGAACTATTCATGTGACACTTGTTATAGATGCCGGTGCTTCACTTCGGGTTTACTGTATCCCTTGGACCTTCTTATTGACGATGAAACACAGAAATTGCATCGTAAATAAATACAAAAGGCACAATGCCGGCTTAAGTACAAGAAGACTGACTCTTCTTGCTGACTTTGTTTTGAACCATTCCTGTGACACTAGTTATAGATTCCGATGCTTGACTTCAGATTTACTGTATCCCTCTGACCTTCTTATTGACGATGAAACACAGAAATTGCATCGGAATTAAATACTAAAGGCACAATGCCGAATTAAGTACAAGAAGACTGAATCTTCTTACTGTCGATGTTTTTGAGCCATTCCTGTGACACTAGTTATAGATTCCGATGCCTCACTCCAGGTTTACTGTGTCCCTTGGACCATCTTATTGACGATGAAACACAGAAATTGCATCGGAATTATATAAAAAAGGCACAATGCCGACTTAAGTACAAGAAGACTGTCGCTACTTACTGTATATACTTTGAACCATTCCTGTGACACTAGTTATAGATTCCGATGCTTCACTAAAGGTTTACTGTATCCCTTGGACCTTCTTATTGACGATGAAACACTGAAAATGCATCGGAATTAAATACAAAATGCACACTGCCGACTTAAGTACAAGAAGACTGTCTCTTCTTACTGACTATGATTTGATTCATTCCTGAGACACTAGTTATAGATTCCGATGCTTCACTCCAGGTTTACTGTATCTCTTGGACCTTCTTATTGACGATGAAACACAGAAATTGCATCGGAATTAAATACAAAAGGCACAATGCCGGATTAAGTACAAGAAGACTGACTCTTCTTACTGTCTATGTTTTGAACCATATATGTGACACTAGTTATAGATTCCGATGTTTCACTCCAAGTTTACTGTATCCCTTGGACCTTCTTATTGACGATGAAACACAGAAATTGCATCGGAATTAAATACAAAAGGCACAATGCCGACTTAAGTACAAGAAGACTGACTCTTCTTACAGACTATGATTTGATTCATTCCTGTGACACTAGTTATAGATTCCAATGCTCACTCCAGGTTTACTGTATCCTTTGGACCTTCTTATTGACGATGGAACACAGAAATTGCATCGGAATGAAATACAAATGGCACAATGCCGACTTCTGTACAAGAAGGCTGACTCTTCTTACTGACTATGTTTTGAAACATTCCTGTGACACTAGTTATAGATTCCGATGCCTCACTTCAGGTTTACTGTATCCCTCTGACCTTCTTATTGACGATGAAAGACAGAAATTGCATCGGAATTAAATACAAAAGGCACAATGCCGGATTAAGTACAAGAAGACTGACTCTTCTTACTGTCTATGTTTTGAACCATTTATGTGACACTAGTTATAGATTCCGATGTTTCACTCCAAGTTTACTGTATCCCTTGGACCTTCTTATTGACGATGAAACACAGAAATTGCATCGGAATTAAATACAAAAGGCACAATGCCGACTTAAGTACAAGAATACTGACTCTTCTTAAAGACTATGTTTTGGACCATTCATGTGACACTTGTTATAGATTCCGGTGCTTCACTTCAGTTTTACTGTATCCCTTGGTCCTTCTTATTGACGATGAAACACAGAAATTGCATCGGAAATAAATACAAAAGGCACAATGCCGACTTAAGTACAAGAAGACTGACTCTTCTTACTGACTATGTTTTGAACCATTCCTGTGACACTAGTTATAGATTCCGATGCTTCTCTCCATGTTTACTGTATCACTTGGACCTTCTTATTGACGATGAAACGCAGAAATTGCATCGGAATTATATAATAAAGGCACAATGCTGACTTAAGTACAAGAAGACTGACTCTTCTTACTGACTATGCTTTGAACCATTCCGGTGACACTAGTTATAGATTCCGATGATTCACTCCAGGTTTACTGTATCCCTTGGACCTTCTTATTGAAGATGAAACACTGATATTGCATCGGAATTAAATACAAAATGCACAATGCCGACTTTAGTACAAGAAGACTGACTCTACTTACTGACTATGATTTGATTCATTCCTGCGACACTAGTTATAGATTCCGATGCTTCACTTCAGGTTTCCTGTATCCCTTGGACCTTCTTATTGACGATGAAGCACAGAAATTGCATCGGAATTAAATACAAATGACACAATGCCGACTTCTGTACAAGAAGACTAACTCTTCTTACTGACTATGTTTTGAAACATTCCTGTGGTCCTAGTTATAGATTCCGGTGCTTCACTTCAGGTTTACTGTATCCCTCTGACCTACTTATCGACGATGAAACACACAAATTGCATCGGAATTAAATACAGAAGGCACAATGCCGGATTAAGTACAAGAAGACTGACTCTTCTTACTGTCTATGTTATGAACCATTCATGTGACACTAGTTATAGATTCCGATGCTTCACTCCAGGTTTACTGTATCCCTTGGACCTTCTTATTGAAGATGAAACACTGATATTGCATCGGAATTAAATACAAATTGCACAATGCCGACTTTAGTACAAGAAGACTGACTCTTCTTACTGACTATGATTTGATTCATTCCTGTGACACTAGTTATAGATTCCGATGCTTCACTTCAGGTTTCCTGTATCCCTTGGACCTTCTTATTGACGATGAAGCACAGAAATTGCATCGGAATTAAATACAAATGGCACAATGCCGACTTCTGTACAAGAAGACTAACTCTTCTTACTGACTATGTTTTGAAACATTCCTGTGGACCTAGTTATAGATTCCGGTGCTTCACTTCAGGTTTACTGTATCCCTCTGACCTACTTATTGACGATGAAACACACAAATTGCATCGGAATTAAATACAGAAGGCACAATGCCGGATTAAGTACAAGAAGACTGACTCTTCTTACTGTCTATGTTATGAACCATTCATGTGACACTAGTTATAGATTCCGATGCTTCACTCCAGGTTTACTGTATCCCTTTGACCTTCTTATTGTCGATGAAACACAGAAATTGCATCGGAATTAAATACAAAAGGCACAATGCCGAGTTAAGTACAAGAAGACTGACTCTTCTTACTGCCTATGTTTTGAACCATTCCTGCGACACTAGTTATAGATTCCGATGCTTCACTCCAGGTTTACTATTTCCCTTGGACCTTCTTATTGACGATGAAACACAGAACTTGCGTCGAAGTTACATAGAAAAGCCACAATGCCGACTCAAGTACAAGAAGACTGACTCTTCCTATTGTCTATGTTTTGAACCATTCCTGTGACACTAGTTATAGATTCTGATGCATCACATCAGGTTTACTGCATCCTTCTGAGCTTCTTATTGACGATGAAACACAGAAATTGCATCGGAATAAAATACAAAAGGCACAATGCCGACTTAAGTACAAGAAGACTGACTCTTCCCACTGTCTATGTTTTGAACCATTCCTGTTACACTAGTTATGGATTCCGATGTTTCACTTCAGGTTTACTGTATTACTTGGACCTGCTTGTTGACGATGAAACACAGAAATTGCATCGGAATTAAATACAAAAGGCACAACGCCGACTTATGTATAAGAAGACTGACTCTTCTTACTGACTATGTTTGAGCCATTCCTGTGACAGTAACTATAGACTCTGATGCTTCACTTCAGGTTTACTGTATCCCTTGGTCCTTCTTATTGAAGATGAAACACAGAAATTGCATCGGAATTAAATACAAATATCACAATGCCAACTTATGTACAAGAATACTGACTTTTCTTACTGTCTATGTTTTGAACCATCCCTGTGACACTAGTTATAGATTCCGATGCTTCACTCCAGGTTTACTGTATCCCTTGGACCTTCTTATTGACGATGAAACACAGAAATTGCATTGGAATTAAATAAAAAAGGCACAATGCCGACATAAGTACAAGTGGACTGACTCATCTTACTGTCTATGATTTGAACCATTCCTGTGACACTAGTTACAGATTCCGATGCTTCACTCCAGGTGTACTGTATCCGTGAAACCTTCCTATTGACGATGAAACACAGAAATTGCATCGGAATTAAATACAAAAGGCACAATGCCGACTTAAGTTCAAGAAGACTGACTCTTCTTACTGATTACGCTTTGAACCATTCCTGTGACACTAGTTATAGATACCGATGCTTCACTTCAGGTTTACTGTATCCCTCTGACCTTATTGACGATGAAACACAGAAATTGCATCGGAATTAAATACAAAAGGCACAATGCCGAATTAAGTACAAGAAGACTGACTCTTCTTACTGTCTATGTTTTGAACCTTTCATGTGACACTAGTTATAGGTTCCGATGCCTCACTCCACGTTTACTGTATCCCTCTGACCTTCTTATTGACGATGAAACACAGAAATTGCATCGGAATTAAATACAAAAGGCACAATGCCGGATTAAGTACAAGAAGACTGACTCTTCTTACTGTCTATGTTTTGAACCATTTATGTGACACTAGTTATAGATTCCGATGCTTCACTCCAGGTTTACTGTATCCCTTGGACCTTCTTATTGACGATGAAACACAGGAATTGCATCGGAATAAAATAAAAAAGCACAATGCCAACATAAGTACAAGTGGACTGACTCATCTTACTGTCTATGATTTGAACCATTCCTGTGACACTAGTTACAGATTCCGATGCTTCACTCCAGGTGTACTGTATCCGATGGACCTTCTTATTGACGATGAAACACAGAAATTGTATCGGAATTAAATACAAACGGCACAATGCCGACTTAAGTAAAAGAAGACTGACTCTTCTTACTGACTATGCTTTGAACCATTTATGCGACACTAGTTATAGATTCCGATGCTTCACTTCAGGTTTACTGTATCCCTTGGACCTTCTTATTGACGATGAAACACAGCAATTGCATCGGAAATAAATAGAAAAGACACAATGCCGACTTAAGTTCAAGAAGACTGACTCTTCCTACTGTCTATGCTTTGAACCATTCCTGTTTCACTAGTTAAAAATTCCGATGCTTCACTCCAGGTTTAATGTATCCCTTGGACCTTCTTATAGACGATGAGACACAGAAATTGCATCGGAATTAAATACAAAAGGCACAATGCCGACTTAAGTTCAAGAAGACTGACTCTTCTTACTGACTATGCTTTGAACCATTCCTGTGACACTAGTTATAGATACCGATGCTTCACTTCAGGTTTACTGTAACCCTCTGACCTTCTTATTGACGATGAAACACAGAAATTGCATCGGAATAAAAATACAAAAGGCACAATGGCGACTTAAGTACAAGAAGACTGATTCTTCTTACTGACTATGATTTGAGCTATTCATGTGACACTTGTTATAGATGCCGGTGCTTCACTTCAGGTTTACTGTATCCCTTGGACCTTCTTATTGACGATGAAACACAGAAATTGCATCGTAAATAAATACAAAAGGCACAATGCCAGCTTAAGTACAAGAAGACTGACTCTTCTTGCTAACTTTGTTTTGAACCATTCCTGTGACACTAGTTATAGATTCCGATGCTTGACTTCAGATTTACTGTATCCCTCTGACCTTCTTATTGACGATCAAACACACAAATTGCATCGGAATTAAATACGAAAGTAACAATGCCGACTTAAGTAGAAGAAGACTGACTCTTCCCACTGTCTATCTCTTGAACCATTCCTGTTACAGTAGTTATGGATTCCGAAGCTTCACTTCAGGTTTACAGTATTACTTGGACCTTCTTATTGACGATGATACACAGAAATTGCATCGTAAATAAATACAAAAGGCACAATGCAGTCTTAAGTACATGAAGACTGACTCTTCTTACTGACTATGCTTTGAACCATTCGTGTGACACTAGTTATAGATTCCGATGTTTGACTTCAGATTTACTGTATCCCTCTGACCATCTTATTGACGATGAAACACAGAAATTGCATCATAATTACATACCAAAGGCACAATGCCGAATTAAGTAGAAGAAGACTGCCTCTTCTTACTGTCGATGTATTTGAGCTATTCCTGTGACACTAGCTATAGACTCTGATGCTTCACTTCAGGTTTACTGTATCCCTTGGTCCTTCTTATTGAAGATGATACACAGAAATTGCATAGGAATTAAATACAAATATCACAATGCCGACATAAGTACAAGAATACTGACTCTTCTTACTGTCTATGTTTGAACCATCCCTGTGACACTAGTTATAGATTCCGATGCTTCACACCAGGTTTACTGTATCCCTTGGACCTTCTTATTGACGGTTAAACACAGGAATTGCATCGGAATTAAATAAAAAAGCACAATGCCGACATTAGTACAAAGTTACAGATTCCGATGCTTCACTCCAGGTGTACTGTATCCGTTGGACCTTCTTATTGACGATGAAACACAGAAATTGTATCGGAATTAAATACAAACGGCACAATGCCGACTTAAGTACAAGAAGACTGACTCTTCTTACTGACTATGCTTTGAACCATTTATGCGACACTAGTTATAGATTCTGATGCTTCACTTCAGGTTTACTGTATCCCTTGGACCTTCTTATTGACGATGAAACACAGCAATTGCATCGGAAATAAATAGAAAAGACACAATGCCGACTTAAGTTCAAGAAGACTGACTCTTCCTACTGTCTATGTTTTGAACCATTCCTGTGTCACTAGTTAAAAATTCCGATGCTTCACTCCAGGTTTAATGTATCCCTTGGACCTTCTTATAGACGATGAGACACAGAAATTGCATCGGAATTAAATACAAAAGGCACAATGGTGACTTAAGTTCAAGAAGACTGACTCTTCTTACTGACTATGTTTTGAACCATTCCTGTGACACTAGTTATAGATACCGATGCTTCACTTCAGGTTTACTGTAACCCTCTGACCTTCTTATTGACGATGAAACACAGAAATTGCATCGGAATAAAAATACAAAAGGCACAATGGCGACTTAAGTACAAGAAGACTGATTCTTCTTACTGACTATGATTTGAACTATTCAACTGACACTTGTTATAGATGCCGGTGCTTCACTTCAGGTTTACTGTATCCCTTGGACCGTCTTATTGACGATGAAACACAGAATTTGCATCGTAAATAAATACAAAAGGCACAAGGCCGGCTTAAGTACAAGAAGACTAACTCTTCTTGCTGACTTTGTTTTGAACCATTCCTGTGACACTAGTTATAGATTCCGTTGCTTGACTTCAGATTTACTGTATCCCTCTGACCTTCTTATTGACGATGAAACACAGAAATTGCATCGGAATTAAATACGAAAGTCACAATGCCGACTTAAGTAGAAGAAGACTGACCCTTCCCACTGTCTATGTCTTGAACCATTCCTGTTACAGTAGTTACGGATTCCGATGCTTCACTTCAGGTTTACAGTATTACTTGGACCTTCTTATTGACGATTAAACACAGAAATTGCATCGTAATTAAATACAAAAGGCACAACGCCGACTTATGTATAAGAAGACTGACTCTTCTTAACGATTATGTTTGAACCATTCCTGTGACACTAGCTATCGACTCTGATGCTTCACTTCAGGTTTACTGTATCCCTTGGTCCTTCTTATTGAAGATGAAACACAGAAATTGCATCGGAATTAAATACAAAAGGCACAATGCCGACTTAAGTACAAGAATACTAACTCTTCTTACTGTCTGTGTTTTGAACCATCCCTGTGACACTAGTTATAGAATCCGATGCTTCACTCCAGGTTTACTGTATCCCTTGGACCTTCTTATTGACGATGAAACACTGAAATTGCATCGGAATTAAATACAAAAGGCACAATGGCGACTTAAGTACTTGAAGACTGATTCTTCTTACTGACTATGATTTGAACCATTCATGTGACACTAGTTATAGATGCCGGTGCTTCATTTCAGGTTTACTGTATCCCTTGGACCTTCTTATTGACGATGATACACAGAAATTGCATCGTAAATAAATACAAAAGGCACAATGCAGTCTTAAGTACAAGAAGACTGACTCTTCTTACAGACTAGGCTTTGAACCATTCCTGTGACACTAGTTATAGATTCCGATGCTTGACTTCAGATTTACTGTATCCCTCTGACCATCTTATTGACGATGAAACACAGAAATTGCATCATAATTACATACTAAAGGCACAGTGCCGAATTAAGTAGAAGAAGACTGCCTCTTCTTACTGTCGATGTATTTGAGCTATTAATGTGACACTAGCTATAGACTCTGATGCTTCACTTCAGGTTTACTGTATCCCTTGGTCCTTCTTATTGAAGATGATACACAGAAATTGCATCGGAATTAAATACAAATATCACAATGCCGACATAAGTACAAGAATACTGACTCTTCTTACTGTCTATGTATGAACCATCCCTGTGACACTAGTTATAGATTCCGATGCTTCACTCCAGGTTTACTGTATCCCTTGGACCTTCTTATTGACGATGAGACACAGGAATTGCATCGGAATTAAATAAAAAAGCACAATGCCGACATAAGTACAAGAAGACTGACTCTTCTTACTGACTATGCTTTGAACCATTTATGCGACACTAGTTATAGATTCCGATGCTTCACCTCAGGTTTACTGTATCCCTTGGACCTTCTTATTGTCGATGAAACACAGCAATTGCATCGGAAATAAATAGAAAAGACACAATGCCGACTTAAGTTCAAGAAGACTGACTCTTCCTACTGTCTGTGTTTTGAACCATTCCTGTGTCACTAGTTAAAAATTCCGATGCTTCACTCCAGGTTTAATGTATCCCTTGGACCTTCTTATAGACGATGAGACACAGAAATTGCATCGGAATTAAATACAAAAGGCACAATGCCGACATAAGTTCAAGAAGACTGACTCTTCTTACTGACTATGTTTTGAACCAATCCTGTGACACTAGTTATAGATACCGATGCTTCACTTCAGGTTTACTGTAACCCTCTGACCTTCTTATTGACGATGAAACACAGAAATTGCATCAGAATAAAAATACAAAAGGAACAATGGCGACTTAAGTACAAGAAGACTGATTCTTCTTACTGACTATGATTTGAACTATTCATGTGACACTTGTTATAGATGCCGGTGCTTCACTTCAGGTTTACTGTATCCCTTGGACCTTCTTATTGACGATGAAACACAGAAATTGCATCGTAAATAAGTACAAAAGGCACAATCCCGGCTTAAGTACAAGAAGACTGACTCTTCTTGCTGACTTTGTTTTGAACCATTCCTGTGACACTAGTTATAGATTCCGATGCTTGACTTCAGATTTACTGTATCCCTCTGACCTTCTTATTGACGATGAAACACAGAAATTGCATCGGAATTAAATACTAATGGCACAATGCCGAATTAAGTACAAGAAGACTGACTCTTCTTACTGTCGATGTTTTTGAACCATTCCTGTGACACTAGTTATAGATTCCGATGCCTCACTCCAGGTTTACTGTATCCCTTGGACCTTCTTATTGACGATGAAACACAGAAATTGCATCGGAATTATATAAAAAAGGCACAATGCCGACTTAAGTACAAGAAGACTGTCGCTACTTACTGTCTATACTTTGAACCATTCCTGTGACACTAGTTATAGATGCCGGTGCTTCACTTCAGGTTTACTGTATCCCTTGGACCTTCTTATTGACGATGAAACACAGAAATTGCATCGTAAATAAATACAAAAGGCACAATGCCGGCTTAAGTACAAGAAGACTGACTCTTCTTGCTGACTTCGTATTGAACCATTCCTGTGACACTAGTTATAGATTCCGATGCTTGACTTCAGATTTACTGTATCCCTCTGACCTTCTTATTGACGATGAAACACAGAAATTGCATCGGAATTAAATACTAAAGGCACAATGCCGAATTAAGTACAAGAAGACTGACTCTTCCCACTGTCTATGTTTTGAAAAATTCCTGTTACACTAGTTATGGATTCCGATGCTTCACTTCAGGTTTACTGTATTGCTTGGACCTTCTTATTGACGATGAAACACTGGAATTGCATCGGAATTAAATACAAAATGCACAATGCCGACTTTAGTACAAGAAGACTTACTCTTCTTACTGACTATGATTTGATTCATTCCTGTGACACTAGTTATAGATTCCGATGCTTCACTCCAGGTTTATGTATCCCTTGGTCCATCTTATTGACGATGAAACACTGGAATTGCATCGGAATTAAATACAAAATGCACAATGCCGACTTTAGTACAAGAAGACTTACTCTTCTTACTGACTATGATTTGATTCATTCCTGTGACACTAGTTATAGATTCCGATGCTTCACTCCAGGTTTATGTATCCCTTGGTCCATCTTATTGACGATGAAACACAGAAATCGCATCGGAATTAAATATAAATTTCACAATGCCGACATCTGTACAAGAAGACTGACTCTTCTTACTGACTATGTTTTGCAACATTCCTGTGACACTAGTTATAGATTCCGATGCTTCACTTCAGGTTTACTGTATCCCTCTGACCTTCTTATTGACGATGAAACACAGAAATTGCATCGGAATTAAATAGAAAAGGCACAATGCCGAATTAAGTACAAGAAGACTGACTCTTCTTACTGTCTATGCTTTGAACCATTTATGTGACACTAGTTATAGATTCCGATGTTTCACTCCAAGTTTACTGTATCCCTTGGACCTTCTTATTGACGATGAAAAACAGAAATTGCATCGTAAATAAATACAAAAGGCACAATGCCGGCTTATATACAAGAAGACTGACTCTTCTTACTGACTTTGTTTTGAACCATTCCTGTGACACTAGTAATAGATTCTGATGCTTCACTTCAAGTATACTGTATCCCTTGGATCTTCTTATTGACGATGAAACACAGAAGTTGCATCGGAATTAAATACAAAAGGCACAATGCCGTCTTAAGTACAAGAAGACTGACTCTTCTTACTGACTATGCTTTGTACCATTCCTGTGACACTAGTTATAGATTCCGATGCTTGACTTCAGATTTACTGTATCCCTCTGACCTTCTTATTGACGATGAAACACAGAAATTGCATCATAATTAAATACTAAAGGCACAATGCCGAATTAAGTACAAGAAGACTGACTCTTCTTACTGTCGATGTCTTTGAACCATTCCTGTGACACTAGTTATAGATTCCGATGCTTCACTCCAGGTTTACTGTATCCCTTGGACCTTCTTATTGACGATGAAACACAGAAATTGCATTGGAATTAAATAGAAAAGGCACAATGCCGACTTAAGTACAAGAAGACTAACTCATCCTACTGTCTCTGTTTTGAACCATTCCTGTGACACTAGTTATAGATTCCGATGTTTCACTTCAGGTTTACTGTATCCCTCTGACCTTCTTATTGACGATGAAACACAGAAATTGCATCGCAATTAAATACAAAAGGCACAACGCCGACTTATGTATAAGAAGACTGACTCTTCTTACTGACTGTGTTTGAACCATTCCTGTGACACTAGCTATAGACTCTGATGCTTCACTTCAGGTTTACTGTATCCCTTGGTCCTTCTTATTGAAGTTGAAACACAGAAACTGCATCGGAATTAAATACAAAAGGCACAATGCCAACTTAAGTACAAGAGTACTGCCACTTCTTACTGTCTATGTTTTGAGCATCCCTGTGACACTAGTTATAGATTCCGATGCTTCACTCCAGGTTTACTGTATCCCTTGGACCATCTTATTGACGATGAAACACTGAAATTGCATCGGAATTAAATACAAAATGCACAATGCCGACTTTAGTACAAGAAGACTGGCTCTTCTTACTGACTATGATTTGATTCATTCCTGTGACACTAGTTATAGATTCCGATGCTTCACTCCAGGTTTACTGTATCTCTTGGACCTTCTTATTGACGATGAAACACAGAAATTGCATTGGAATTAAATACAAAAAGCACAATGCCGGATTAAGTACAAGAAGACTGACTCTTCTTACTGTCTATGTTTTGAACCATTTATGTGACACTAGTTATAGATTCCGATGTTTCACTCCAAGTTTACTGTATCCCTAGGACCTTCTTATTGACGATGAAACACAGAAATTGCATCGGAATTAAATACAAAAGGCACAATGCCGACTTAAGTACAAGAATACTGACTCTTCTTACTTACTATGTTTTGGACCATTCATGTGACACTTGTTATAGATTCCGGTGCTTCACTTCAGTTTTACTGTATCCCTTGGTCCTTCTTATTGACGATGAAACACAGAAATTGCATCGGAAATAAATACAAAAGGCACAATGCCGACTTAAGTACAAGAAGACTGACTCTTCTTACTGACTATGTTTTGAACCATTCCTGTGACACTAGTTATAGATTCCGATGCTTCTCTCCAGGTTTACTGTATCACTTGGACCTTCTTATTGACGATGAAACGCAGAAATCGCATCGGAATTATATAAAAAAGGCACAATGCCGACTTAAGTACAAGAAGACTGACTCTTCTTACTGACTATGTTTTGAACCATTCCGGTGACACTAGTTATAGATTCCGATGATTCACTCCAGGTTTACTGTATCCCTTGGACCTTCTTATTGAAGATGAAACACTGTATTGCATCGGAATTAAATACAAAATGCACAATGCCGACTTTAGTACAAGAAGACTGACTCTTCTTACTGACTATGATTTGATTCATTCCTGTGACACTAGTTATAGATTCCGATGCTTCACTTCAGGTTTCCTGTATCCCTTGGACCTTCTTATTGACGATGAAGCACAGAAATTGCATCGGAATTAAATACAAATGGCACAATGCCGACTTCTGTACAAGAACACTAACTCTTCTTACTGACTATGTTTTGAAATATTCCTGTGGTCCTAGTTATAGATTCCGGTGCTTCACTTTAGGTTTACTGTATCCCTCTGACCTACTTATTGACGATGAAACACACAAATTGCATCGGAATTAAATACAAAAGGCACAATGCCGGATTAAGTACAAGAAGACTGACTCTTCTTACTGTCTATGTTATGAACCATTCATGTGACACTAGTTATAGATTCCAATGCTTCACTCCAGGTTTACTGTATCCCTTGGACCTTCTTATTGTCGATGAAACACAGAAATTGCATCGGAATTAAATACAAAAGGCACAATGCCGAGTTAAGTACAAGAAGACTGACTCTTCCTACTGCCTATGTTTTGAACCATTCCTGTGACACTAGTTATAGATTCCGATGCTTCACTCCAGGTTTACTATTTCCCTTGGACCTTCTTATTGACGATGAAACACAGAACTTGCGTCGAAGTTACATAGAAAAGCCACAATGCCGACTCAAGTACAAGAAGACTGACTCTTCCTATTGTCTATGTTTTGAACCATTCCTGTGACACTAGTTATGGATTCCGATGCTTCACTTCAGGTTTACTGTATTACTTGGACCTGCTTGTTGACGATGAAACACAGAAATTGCATCGGAATTAAATACAAAAGGCACAACGCCGACTTATGTATAAGAAGACTGACTCTTCTTACTGACAATGTTTGAGCCATTCCTGTGACACTAACTATAGACTCTGATGCTTCACTTCAGGTTTACTGTATCCCTTGGTCCTTCTTATTGAAGATGAAACACAGAAATTGCATCGGAATTAAATACAAATATCACAATGCCAACTTAAGTACAAGAATACTGACTTTTCTTACTGTCTATGTTTTGAACCATCCCTGTGACACTAGTTATAGATTCCGATGCTTCACTCCAGGTTTACTGTATCCCTTGGACCTTCTTATTGTCGATGAAACACAGAAATTGCATCGGAATTAAATAAAAAAGGCACAATGCCGACATAAGTACAAGTGGACTGACTCATCTTACTGTCTATGATTTGAACCATTCGTGTGACACTAGTTACAGATTCCGATGCTTCACTCCAGGTGTACTGTATCCGTGGGACCTTCCTATTGACGATGAAACACAGAAATTGCATCGGAATTAAATACAAAAGGCACAATGCCGACTTAAGTTCAAGAAGACTGACTCTTCTTACTGACTACGTTTTGAACCATTCCTGTGACACTAGTTATAGATACCGATGCTTCACTTCAGGTTTACTGTATCCCTCTGACCTTGTTGACGATGAAACACAGAAATTGCATCGGAATTAAATACAAAAGGCACAATGCCGAATTAAGTACAAGAAGACTGACTCTTCTTACTGTCTATGTTTTGAACCTTTCATGTGACACTAGTTATAGGTTCTGATGCCTCACTCCAGGTTTACTGTATCCCTTGGACCTTCCCATTGACGATGAAACACAGAAATTGCATCGGAATTAAATACAAAAGGCACAATGGGGACTTAAGTACAAGAAGACTGATTCTTCTTACTGACTATGATTTGAACCATTCATGTGACACTAGTTATAGATGCCGGTGCTTCACTTCAGGTTTACTGTATCCCGTGGACCTTCTTATTGACGATGAAACACAGAAGTTGCATCGGAATTAAATACAAAAGGCACAATGCCGTCTTAAGTACAAGAAGACTGACTCTTCCCACTGTCTATGTTTTGGACCATTCCTGTTACACTAGTTATGGATTTCGATGCTTCACTTCAGATTTACTGTATTACTTGGACCTTCTTGTTGACGATGAAACACAGAAATTGCATCGGAATTAAATACAAAAGGCACAACGCCGACTTATGTATAAGAAGACTGACTCTTCTTACTGACTATGTTTGAACCATTCCTGTGACACTAGCTATAGACTCTGATGCTTCACTTCAGGTTTACTGTATCCCTCTGACCTTCTTATTGACGATGAAACACAGAAATTGCATCGGAATTAAATACAAAAGGCACAATGCCGGATTAAGTACAAGAAGACTGACTCTTCTTACTGTACATGTTTTGAACCATTTATGTGACTCTAGTTATAGATTCCGATGTTTCACTCCAAGTTTACTGTATCCCTTGGACTTTCTTATTGACGATGAAACACAGAAATTGCATCGGAATTAAATACAAAAGGCACAATGCCGACTTAAGTAAAAGAATACAGACTCTTCTTACTGACTATGTTTTGGACCATTCATGTGACACTTGTTATAGATTCCGGTGCTTCACTTCACTTTTACTGTATCCCTTCGACCTTCTTATTGACGATGAAACACAGAAATTGGATCGGAAATAAATACAAAAGGCACAATGCCGACTTAAGTACAAGAAGACTGACTCTTCTTACTGACTATGCTTTGAACAATTCCGGTGACACTAGTTATAGATTCCGATGCTTCACTCCAGGTTTACTGTATCCCTTGGACCTTCTTATTGAAGATGAAACACTGATATTGGATCGGAATTAAATGCAAAATGCACAATGCCGACTTTAGTACAAGAAGACTGACTCTTCTTACTGACTATGATTTGATTCATTCCTGTGACACTAGTTATAGATTCCGATGTTTCGTTCCAAGTTTACTATATCCCTTGGACCTTCTTATTGACGATGAAACACAGAACTTGCGTCGGAGTTAAATAGAAAAGCCACAATGCCGACTTAAGTACAAGAAAACTGACTCTTCCTATTGTGTATGTTTTGAACCATTCCTGTGACACTAGTTATAGATTCCGATGCTTCACTCCAGGTTTACTGTATCTCTTGGACCTTCTTATTGACGATGAAACACAGAAATTGCATCGGAATTAAATACAAAAAGCACAATGCCGGATTAAGTACAAGAAGACTGACTCTTCTTACTGTCTATGTTTTGAACCATTTATGTGACACTAGTTATAGTTTCCGATGTTTCACTCCAAGTTTACTGTATCCCTAGGACCTTCTTATTGACGATGAAACACAGAAATTGCATCGGAATTAAATACAAAAGGCACAATGCCGACTTAAGTACAAGAATACTGACTCTTCTTACTAACTATGTTTTGGACCATTCATGTGACACTTGTTATAGATTCCGGTGCTTCACTTCAGTTTTACTGTATCCCTTGGACCTTCTTATTGACGATGAAACAAAGAAATTGCATCGGAATTAAATACAAAAGGCACAATGCCAACTTAAGTACAAGAGTACTGACTCTTCCTACTCTCTATGTTTTGAGCATCCCTGTGACACTAGTTATAGATTCCGATGCTTCACTCCAGGTTTACTGTATCCCTTGGACCTTCTTATTGACGATGAAACACTGAAATTGCATCGGAATTAAATACAAAATGCACAATGCCGACTTTAGTACAAGAAGACTGACTCTTCTTACTGACTATGTTTTGAAACATTCCTGTGACACTAGTTATAGATTCCGATGCCTCACTTCAGGTTTACTGTATCCCTCTGACCTTCTTATTGACGATGAAACACAGATATTGCATCGGAATTAAATACAAAAGGCACAATGCCGAGTTAAGTACAAGAAGACTGACTCTTCTTAATGACTATGTTTTGGACCATTCATGTGACACTTGTTATAGATTCCGGTGCTTCACTTCAGTTTTACTGTATCCCTTGGTCCTTCTTATTGACGATGAAACACAGAAATTGCATCGGAAATAAATGCAAAAGGCACAATGCCGACTTAAGTACAAGAAGACTGACTCTTCTTACTGACTATGTTTTGAACCATTCCTGTGACACTAGTTATAGATTCCGATGCTTCTCTCCAGGTTTACTGTATCACTTGGACCTTCTTATTGACGATGAAACGCAGAAATCGCATCGGAATTATATAAAAAAAACACAATGCGACTTAAGTACAAGAAGACTGACTCTTCTTACTGACTATGCTTTGAACCATTCCGGTGACACTAGTTATAGATTCCGATGATTCACTCCAGGTTTACTGTATCCCTTGGACCTTCTTATTGAAGATGAAACACTGTATTGCATCGGAATTAAATACAAAATGCACAATGCCGACTTTAGTACAAGAAGACTGACTCTTCTTACTGACTATGATTTGATTCATTCCTGTGACACTAGTTATAGATTCCGATGCTTCACTTCAGGTTTCCTGTATCCCTTGGACCTTCTTATTGACGATGAAGCACAGAAATTGCATCGGAATTAAATACAAGTGGCACAATGCCGACTTCTGTACAAGAAGACTAACTCTTCTTACTGACTATGTTTTGAAACATTCCTGTGGTCCTAGTTATAGATTCCGGTGCTTCACTTCAGTTTTACTGTATCCCTTCGACCTTCTTATTGACGATGAAACACAGAAATTGCATCGGAAATAAATACAAAAGGCACAATGCCGACTTAAGTACAAGAAGACTGACTCTTCTTACTGACTATGCTTTGAACAATTCCGGTGACACTAGTTATAGATTCCGATGCTTCACTCCAGGTTTACTGTATCCCTTGGACCTTCTTATTGACGATGTAACACAGCAATTGCATCGGAATTAAATAGAAAAGGCCCAATGCCGACTTAAGTGCAAGAAGACTGACTCTTCCCACTGTCTGTGTTTGAACTATTCCTGTGACACTAGTTATGGATTCCGATGCTTCACTCCACGTTTACTGTATCCCTTGGACCTTCTTATTGACGATGAAACACAGAAATTGCATCGGAATTAAATACAAAAGGCACAATGCCGGATTAAGTACAAGAAGACTGACTCTTCTTACTGTCTATGTTTTGAACCATTTATGTGACACTAGTTATAGATTCCGATGTTTCACTCCCAGTTTACTGTATCCCTTGGACCTTCTTATTGACGATGAAACACAGAAATTGCATCGGAATTAAAAACAAAAGGCACAATGCCGACTTAAGTACAAGAATACTGACTCTTCTTACTGACTATGTTTTGGACCATTGATGTGACACTTGTTATAGATTCCGGTGCTTTGCTTCAGTTTTACTGTATGCCTTGGACCTTCTTATTGACGATGAAACACAGAAATTGCATCGGAAATAAATACAAAAGGCACAATGCCGACTTAAGTACAAGAAGACTGACTCTTCTTACTGACTATGATTTGATTCATTCCTGTGACACTAGTTATAGATTCCGATGCTTCACTTCAGGTTTCCTGTATCCCTGGACCTTCTTATTGACGATGAAGCACAGAAATTGCATCGAAATTAAATACAAATGGCACAATGCCGACTTCTGTACAAGAAGTCTGACTCTTCTTACAGACTATGCCTTGAAACATTCCTGTGGTCCTAGTTATAGATTCCGATGCTTCAATTCAGGTTTACTGTATCCCTCTGACCTTCTTATTGACGATGAAACACAGAAATTGCATCGGAATTAAATAGAAAAGGCACAATGCCGACTTAGGTGCAAGAAGACTGACTCTTCCTACTGTCTATATTTTGAACCATTCCTGTGTCACTAGTCATAGATTCCGATGCTTCACTCCAGGTTTACTTTAGCCCTTGGACCTCCTTATTGACGATGAAACACAGAAATTGCATCGGAATTAAATAGAAAAGGCACAATGCCGACTTAGGTGCAAGAAGACTGACTCTTCCTACTGTCTATATTTTGAACCATTCCTGTGTCACTAGTCATAGATTCCGATGCTTCACTCCAGGTTTACTTTATCCCTTGGACCTCCTTATTGACGATGAAACACAGAAATTGCATCGGAATTAAACACAAAATACTTAAGTATAAGAAGACTGACTCTTCTTACTGACTATGATTTGAACCATTCATGTGACACTAGTTTTAGATTCCGGTGCTTCACTTCAGGTTTACTGTATCCCTCTGACCATCTAATTGACGATGAAACACTGAAATTGCATCGGAATTAAATACTAAAGGCACAATGCAGAATTAAGTACAAGAAGACTGACTCTTCTTACTGTCGATGCTTCGAACCATTCCTGTGACACTAGTAATAGATTCCGATGCTTCACTCCAGGTTTACTGTATCCCTTGGACCTTCTTAGTGACGATGAAACACAGAAATTGCATCGTAAATAAATACAAAAGGCACAATGCCGACTTAAATGCAAGAGTACTGACTCTTCTTACTGTCTATGTTTTGAACCATCCCTGTGACACTAGTAATAGATTCCAATGCTTCACTCCAGGTTTACTGTATCCCTTGGACCTTCTTATTGACGATGAAACACTGAAATTGCATCGGAATTAAATACAAAATGCACAATGCCGACTTTAGTACAAGAAGACTGACTCTTCTTACTGACTATGATTTGATTCATTCCTGTGACACTAGTTATAGATTCCGATGCTTCACTCCCGGTTTACTGTATCCCTTGGACCTTCTTATTAACGATGAAACACAGAAATTGCATCGGAATTAAATACAAATGGCACAATGCCGACTTCTGTACAAGAAGACTGACTCTTCTTACTGACTAAGTTTTGAAACATCCTGAGACACTAGTTATAGATTCCGATGCATCACTTCAGGTTTACTGTATCCCTCTGACCTTCTTATTGACGATGAAACACAGAAATTGCATCGGAATTAAATACAAAAGGCACAATGCCGGATTAAGTACAAGAAGACTGACTTTTCTTACTGTCTATGTTTTGAACCACTTATGTGACACTAGTTATAGATTCCGATGTTTCACTCCAAGTTTACCGTATCCCTTGGACCTTCGTATTGACGATAAAACACAGAAATTGCATCGGAATTAAATACAAAAGGCGCAATGCCGACTTAAGTACAAGAATACTGACTCTTCTTACTGACTATGTTTTGGACCATTCATGTGACACTTGTTATAGATTCCGGTGCTTCACTTCAGTTTTACTGTATCCCTTGGACCTTCTTATTGACGATGAAACACAGAAATTGCATCGGAAATAAATACAAAAGGCACAATGCCGACTTAAGTACAAGAAGACTGACTCTTCTTACTGACTATGCTTTGAACAATTCCGGTGACACTAGTTATAGATTCCGATGCTTCACTCCTGGTTTACTGTATCCCTTGGACCTTCTTGTTGAAGATGAAACACTGATATTGGATCGGAATTAAATACAAAATGCACAATGCCGACTTTAGTACAAGAAGACTGACTCTTCTTACTGACTATGATTTGAGTCATTCCTGTGACACTAGTTATAGATTCCGATGCTTCACTTCAGGTTTCCTGTATCCCTTGGACCTTCTTATTGACGATGAAGCACAGAAATTGCATCGAAATTAAATACAAATGGCACAATGCCGACTTCTGTACAAGAAGACTGACTCTTCTTACTGACTATGTTTTGAAACATTCCTGTGGTCCTAGTTATAGATTCCGATGCTTCACTTCAGGTTTACTGTATCCCTCTGACCTTCTTATTGACGATGAAACACACAAATTGCATCGGAATTAAATACAGAAGGCACAATGCCAGATTAAGTACAAGAAGACTGACTCTTCTTACTGTCTATGTTATGAACCATTCATGTGACACTAATTATGGATTTCGATGCTTCAATCCAGGTTTACTGTATTACTTGGATCTTCTTATTGACGATGAAACACAGAAATTGCATCGGAATTAAATACAAACGGCACAACGCCGACTTATGTATACGAAGACTGACTGTTCTTACTGACTATGTTTGAACCATTCCTGTGACACTAGCTATAGACTGTGATGCTTCACTTCAGGTTTACTGTATCCCTCTGACCTTCTTATTGACGATGAAACACACAAATTGCATCGGAATTAAATACAGAAGGCACAATGCCGGATTAAGTACAAGAAGACTGACTCTTCTTACTGTCTATGTTATGGACCATTGATGTGACACTAGTTATGGATTTCGATGCTTCACTTTATGTTTACTGTTTTACAGGTTTATTGTATCCCTTGGTCCTTCTTATTGAAGATGAAACACAAAAATTGCATCGGAATTAAATACAAAAGGCCCAATGCCGACTTAAGTACAAGAGTACTGACTCTTCTTACTGTCTATGTTTTGAACCATCCCTGTGACACTAGTTATAGATTCCGATGCTTCACTCCAGGTTTACAGTATCCCTTGGACCTTCTTATTGACGATGAAACACTGAAATTGCATCGGAATTAAATACAAAATGCACAATGCCGACTTTAGTACAAGAAGACTGACTCTTCTTACTGACTAAGTTTTGAAACATTCCTGTGACACTAGTTATAGATTCCGATGCTTCACTTCAGGTTTACTGTATCCCTCTGACCCTCTTATTGACGATGAAACACAGAAATTGCATCGGAACTAAATACAAAAGGCACAATGCCGGATTAAGTACAAGAAGGCTGACTCTTCTTACTGTCTATGTTTTGAACCATTTATGTGACACTAGTTATAGATTCCGATGTTTCACTCCAAGTTTACTGTATCCCTTGGACCTTCTTATTGACGATGAAACACAGAAATTGCATCGGAATTAAATACAAAAGGCACAATGCCGAGGTAAGTACAAGAAGACTGACTCTTCTTACTGCCAATGTTTTGAACCATTCCTGTGACACTAGTTATAGATTCCGATGCTTCACTCCAGGTTTACTATATCCCTTGGACCTTCTTATTGACGATGAAACACAGAACTTGCGTCGGAGTTAAATAGAAAAGCCACAGTGCCGACTTAAGTACAAGAAGACTGACTCTTCCTATTGTGTATGTTTTGAACCATTCCTGTGACACTAGTTATAGATTCCGATGCATCACATCATGTTTACTGCATCCCTCTGAGCTTCTTATTGACGATGAATCACAGAAATTGCATCGGAATTAAATACAAAAGGCACAATGCCGACTTAAGTACAAGAAGACTGACTCTTCCCACTGTCTATGTTTGAACTATTCCTGTGACACTAGTTATAGATTCCGATGCTTCACTTCAGGTTTACTGTATCCCTTGGACTTTCTTATTGACGATGAAACACAGCAATTGCATTGGAATGAAATAGAAAAGGCACAATGCCGACTTAAGTGCAAGAAGACTGACTCTTCCTACTGTCCATATTTTGAACCATTCCTGTGTCACTAGTCATAGATTCCGATGCTTCACTCCAGGTTTACTTTATCCCTTGGACCTCCTTATTGACGATGAAACACAGAAATTGCATCGGAATTAAATACAAAAGGCACAATGCCGACTTAAGTACAAGAAGACTGACTCTTCCTACTGACTATGATTTGAACCATTCATGTGACACTAGTTTTAGATTCCGGTGCTTCACTTCAGGTTTACTGTATCCCTGTGACCTTCTAATTGACGATGAAACACTGAAATTGCATCGGAATTAAATACTAAAGGCACAATGCCGAATTAAGTACAAGAAGACTGACTCTTCTTACTGTCGATGCTTCGAACCATTCCTGTGACACTAGTTATAGATTCCGATGCTTCACTCCAGGTTTACTGTATCCCTTGGACCTTCTTATTGACGATGAAACACAGAAATTGCATCGTAAATAAATACAAAAGGCACAATGCCGGCTTAAGTACAAGAAGACTGACTCTTCTTACTGACTTTGTTTTGAACCATTCCTGTGACACTAGTTATAGATTCTGATGCTTCACTTCAGGTATACTGTATTCCTTGGATCTTCTTATTGACGATGAAACACAGAAGTTGCATCGGAATTAAATACAAAAGGCACAATGACGTCTTAAGTACAAGAAGACTGACTCTTCATACTGACTATGTTTGAACCATTCCTGTGAAACTAGTTATAGATTCCGATGCTTGACTTCAGATTTACTGTATCCCTCTGACCTTCTTATTGACGATGAAACACAGAAATTGCATCGGAATTAAATACTAAAGGCACAATGCCGAATTAAGTACAAGAAGACTGACTCTTCCAACTGTCTATGTTATGAACCATTCCTGTTAGACTAGTTATGGATTCCGATGCTTCACTTCAGGTTTACTATATTACTTATACCTTCTTATTGACGATGAAACACAGAAATTGCATCGGAATTAAATACAAAAGGCACAACGCCGACTTATGTATAAGAAGACTGACTCTTCTTACTGACTATGTTTGAACCATTCCTGTGACACTAGCTATAGACTCTGATGCTTCACTTCAGGTTTACTGTTTCCCTTGGTCCTTCTTATTGAAGATGAAACACAGAAATTGCTCGGAATTAAATACAAAAGGCACAATGCCGACTTAAGTACAAGAGTACTGACTCTTCTTACTGTCTATGTTCGGAACCATCCCTGTGACACTAGTTATAGTTTCCGATGCTTCACTCCAGGTTTACTGTATCCCTTGGACCTTCTAATTGACGATGAAACACTGAAATTGCATCGGAATTAAATACAAAATGCACACTGCCGACTTTAGTACAAGAAGACTGACTCTTCTTACTGACTATGATTTGATTCATTCCTGTGACACTAGTTATAGATTCCGATGCTTCATTCCAGGTTTACTGTATCCCTTGGACCTTCTTATTGACGATGAAACACAGAAATTGCATCGGAAATAAATACAAATGGCACAATGCCGACTTCTGTACAAGAAGACTGACCCTTCTTACTGACTAAGTTTTCAAACATTCCTGTGACACTAGTTATAGATTCCGATGCTTCACTTCAGGTTTACTGTATCCCTCTAACCTTCTTATTGACGATGAAACACAGAAATTGCATCGGAATTAAATACAAAGGGCACAATGCCGGATTAAGTGCAAGAAGACTGACTCTTCTTACTATCTATGTTTTGAACCATTTATGTGACACTAGTTATAGATTCCGATGTTTCACTCCAAGTTTAGTGTATCCCGTGGACCTTCTTATTGACGATGAAACACAGAAATTGCATCGGAATTAGATACAAAAGGCACAATGCCGACTTAAGTACAAGAAGACTGACTCTTCTTACCGTCTATGTTATGAACCATTCATGTGACACTAGTTATAGATTCCGATGCTTCACTCCAGGTTTACTGTATCCTTTGAACCTTCTTATTGAAGATGAAACACTGATATTGCAGCGGAATTAAATACAAAATGCACAATGCCGACTTTAGTTCAAGAAGACTGACTCTTCTTACTGACTATGATTTGTTTCATTCCTGTGACACTAGTTATAGATTCCGATGCTTCACTTCAGGTTTACTGTATCCCTCTGACCTTCTTATTGACGATGAAACACACAAATTGCATCGGAATTAAATACAGAAGGCACAATGCCGGCTTAAGTACAAGAAGACTGACTCTTCTTACCGTCTATGTTATGAACCATTCATGTGACACTAGTTATAGATTCCGATGCTTCACTCCAGGTTTACTGTATCCCTTGGACCTTCTTATTGACGATGAAACACAGAAATTGCATCGGAATTAAATACAAAAGGCACAATGCCGAGTTATGTACAAGAAGACTGACTCTTCTTACTGCCAATGTTTTGAACCATTCCTGTGACACTAGTTATAGATTCCGATGCTTCTCTCCAGGTTTACTGTATCCCTTGGACCTTCTTATTGACGATGAAACGCAGAAATTGCATCGGAATGATATAAAAAAGGCACAATGCCGACATAAGTACAAGAAGACTGACTCTTCTTACTGACTATGTTTTGGACCATTCATGTGACACTTGTTATAGATTCCGGTGCTTCACTTCAGTTTTACTGTATCCCTTGGACCTTCTTATTGACGATGAAACACAGAAATTGCATCGGAAATAAATACAAAAGGCACAATGCCGACTTAAGTACAAGACGACTGACTCTTCTTACTGACTATGATTTGATTCATTCCTGTGACACTAGTTATAGATTCCGATGCTTCACTTCAGGTTTCCTGTATCCCTTGAACCTTCTTATTGACGATGAAGCACAGAAATTGCATCGAAATTAAATACAAATGGCACAATGCCGACTTCTGTACAAGAAGACTGACTCTTCTTACTGACTATGTTTTGAAACATTCCTGTGGTTCTAGTTATAGATTCCGATGCTTCACTTCAGGTTTACTGTATCCCTCTGACCATCTTATTGACGATGAAACACACAAATTGCATCGGAATTAAATACAGAAGGCACAATGCCGGATTAAGTACAAGAAGACTGACTCTTCTTACTGTCAATGTTATGAACCATTCATGTGACACTAGTTATGGATTTCGATGCTTCACTTCAGGTTTACTGTGTTACAGGTTTACTGTATCCCTTGGTCCTTCTTATTGAAGATGAAACACAGAAATTGCATCGGAATTAAATACAAAAGGCCCAATGCCGACTTAAGTACAAGAGTACTGACTCTTCTTACTGTCTATGTTTTGAACCATCCCTGTGACACTAGTTATAGATTCCGATGTTTCACTCCAGGTTTACTGTATCCCTTGGACCTTCTTATTGACGATGAAACACTGAAATTGCATCGGAATTAAATACGAAATGCACAATGCCGACTTTAGTACAAGAAGACTGACTCTTCTTACTAAGTTTTGAAACATTCCTGTGACACTAGTTATAGATTCCGATGCTTCACTTCAGGTTTACTGTATCCCTCTGACCTTCTTATTGACGATGAAACACAGAAATTGCATCGGAATTAAATACAAAAGCCACAATGCCGGATTAAGTACAAGAAGGCTGACTCTTCTTACTGTCTATGTTTTGTGCCATTTATGTGACACTAGTTATAGATACCGATGTTTCACTCCAAGTTTACTGTATCCCTTGGACCTTCTTATTGACGATGAAACACAGAAATTGCAACGGAATTAAATACAAAAGTCACAATGCCGACTTAAGTACAAGAATACTGACTCTTCTTACTGACTATGTTTTGGACCATTCCTGTGTCACTAGTCATAGATTCCGATGCTTCACTCCAGGTTTACTTTATCCCTTGGACCTTCTTATTGACGATAAAACACAGAAATTGCAATGAAATTAAATACAAGAGGCACAATGCCGACTTCTGCACAAGAAGACTGACTCTTCTTACTGACTATATTCTGAAACATTCCTGTGGTCCTAGTTATAGATTCCGATGCTTCACTTCAGGTTTACTGTATCCCTCTGACCTTCTTATTGACGATGAAACACACAAATTGCATCGGAATTAAATACAGAAGGCACAATGCCGGATTAAGTACAAGAAGACTGACTCTTCTTACCGTCTATGTTATGAACCATTCATGTGACACTAGTTATAGATTCCGATGCTTCACTTCAGGTTTACTGTATCCCTCTGACCTTCTTATTGACGATGAAACACACAAATTGCATCGGAATTAAATACAGAAGGCACAATGCCGGATTAAGTACAAGAAGACTGACTCTTCTTACTGCCTACGTTTTGAACCATTCCTGTGACACTAGTTATAGATTCCGATGCTTCTCTCCCGGTTTACTGTATCCCTGGGACCTTCTTATTGACGATGAAACGCAGAAATTGCATCGGAATTATATAAAAAAGGCACAATGCCGACTTAAGTACAAGAAGACTGACTCTTCTTACTGACTATGTTTTGGACTATTCATGTGACACTTGTTATAGATTCCGGTGCTTCACTTCATTTTTACTGTATCCCTTGGACCTTCTTATTGACGATGAAACACAGAAATTGCATCGGAAATAAATACAAAAGGCACAATGCCGACTTAAGTACAAGACGACTGACTCTTCTTACTGACTATGATTTGATTCATTCCTGTGACACTAGTTATAGATTCCGATGCTTCACTTCAGGTTTCCTGTATCCCTTGGACCTTCTTATTGACGATGAAGCACAGAAATTGCATCGAAATTAAATACAAATGGCACAATGCCGACTACTGTACAAGAAGACTGACTCTTCTTACTGACTATGCTTTGAAACATTCCTGTGGTCCTAGTTATAGATTCCGATGCTTCACTTCAGGTTTACTGTATCCCTCTGGCCTTCTTATTGACGATGAAACACACAAATTGCATCGGAATTAAATACAGAAGGCACAATGCCGGATTAAGTACAAGAAGACTGACTCTTCTTACTGTCTATGTTATGAACCATTCATGTGACACTAGTTATGGATTTCGATGCTTCACTTCAGGTTTACTGTGTTACAGGTTTACTGTATCCCTTGGTCCTTCTTATTGAAGATGAAACACAGAAATTGCATCGGAATTAAATACAAAAGGCCCAATGCCGACTTAAGTACAAGAGTACTGACTCTTCTTACTGTCTATGTTTTGAACCATCCCTGTGACACTAGTTATAGATTCCGATGTTTCACTCCAGGTTTACTGTATCCCTTGGACCTTCTTATTGACGATGAAACACTGAAATTGCATCGGAATTAAATACAAATGCGCAATGCCGACTTTAGTACAAGAAGACTGACTCTTCTTACTGACTAAGTTTTGAAACATTCCTGTGACACTAGTTATAGATTGCGATGCTTCACTTCAGGTTTACTGTATCCCTCTGACCTTCTTATTGACGATGAAACACAGAAATTGCATCGGAATTAAATACAAAAGGCACAATGCCGGATTAAGTACAAGAAGGCTGACTCTTCTTACTGTCTATGTTTTGAACCATTTATGTGACACTAGTTATAGATTCCGATGTTTCACTCCAAGTTTACTGTATCCCTTGGACCTTCTTATTGACGATGAAACACAGAAATTGCATCGGAATTAAATACAAAAGTCACAATGCCGACATAAGTACAAGAATACTGACTCGTCTAACTGACTATGTTTTGGACCATTCCTGTGTCACTAGTCATAGATTCCGATGCTTCACTCCAGGTTTACTTTATCCCTTGGACCTTCTTATTGACGATAAAACACAGAAATTGCAATGAAATTAAATACAAGCGGCACAATGCCGACTTCTGCACAAGAAGACTGACTCTTCTTACGGACTATGTTCTGAACCATTCCTGTGGTCCTAGTTATAGATTCCGACGCTTCACTTCAGGTTTACTGTATCCCTCTGACCTTCTTATTGACGATGAAACACAGAAATTGCATCGGAATTAAATACAGAAGGCACAATGCCGGATTAAGTACAAGAAGACTGACTCTTCTTACCGTCTATGTTATGAACCATTCATGTGACACTAGTTATAGATTCCGATGCTTCACTCCAGGTTTACTGTATCCCTTGGACCTTCTTATTGACGATGAAACACAGAAATTGCATCGGAATTAAATACAGAAGGCACAATGCCGACTTAAGTACGAGAAGACTGACTCTTCCCACTGTCTATGTTTGAATTATTCCTGTGTCACTAGTCATAAATTCAGATGCTTAACTTCAGGTTTACTGTATCCCTTGGACCTTCTTATTGACGATGAAACACAGCAATTGCATCGGAATTAAATAGAAAAGGCACAATGCCGAATTAAGTACAAGAAGACTGACTCTTCTTACTGTCGATGCTTCGAACCATTCCTGTGACACTAGTTATAGATTCCGATGCTTCACTCCAGGTTTACTGTATCCCTTGGACTTTCTTATTTACGATGAAACACAGAAATTGCATCGTAAATAAATACAAAAGGCACAATGCCGACTTAAGTACAAGAAGACTGACTCTTCTTATTGACTTTGTTTTGAACCATTCCTGTGACACTAGTTATAGATTCTGATGCCTCACTTCAGGTATACTGTATCCCTTGCATCTTCTTATTGACGAAGAAACACAGAAGTTGCATCGGAATTAAATACAAAAGGCACAATGCCGTCTTAAGTACAAGAAGACTGACTCTTCTTACTGACTATGTTTGAACCATTCCTGTGAAACTAGTTATAGATTCCGATGCTTGACTTCAGATTTACTGTATCCCTCTCACTTTCTTATTGACGATGAAACACAGAAATTGCATCGGAATTAAATACTGAAGGCACAATGCCGAATTAAGTACAAGAAGACTGACTCTTCCCACTGTCTATGCTTTGAACCATTCCTGTTAGACTAGTTATGGATTCCGATGCTTCACTTCAGGTTTACTGTATTACTTATACCTTCTTATTGACGATGAAACACAGAAATTGCATCGGAATTAAATACAAAAGGCACAACGCCGACTTATGTATAAGAAGACTGACTCTTCTTACTGACTATGTTTGAACCATTCCTGTGACACTAGCTATAGACTCTGATGCTTCACTTCAGGTTTACTGTATCCCTCGGTCCTTCTTATTGAAGATGAAACACAGAAATTGCATCGGAATTAAATACAAAAGGCACAATGCCGACTTAAGTACAAGAGTACTGACTCTTCTTACTGTCTATGTTTTGAAACATCCCTGTGACACTAGTTATAGATTCCGATGCTTCCCTCCAGGTTTACTGTTTCCCTTGGACCTTCTTATTGACGATGAAACACTGAAATTGCATCGGAATTAAATACTAAAGGCACAATGTCGAATTAAGTACAAGAAGACTGACTCTTCTTACTGACTTTGTTTTGAACCATTCCTGTGACACTAGTTATAGATTCTGATGCCTCACTTCAGGTATACTGTATCCCTTGGATCTTCTTATTGACGATGAAACACAGAAATTGCATCGGAATTAAATACTAAAGTCACAATGGCGACTTAAGTACAAGAAGTCTGACTCTTCCTACTGACTATGATTTGAACCATTCATGTGACACTAGTTATAGATTCCGGTGCCTCACTTCAGGTTTTCTGTATCCCTTGGACCTTCTTATTGACGATGAAACACAGAAATTGCATCGGAAATAAATACAAAAGGCACAATGCCGACTTAAGTACAAGAAGACTGACTCTTCTTACTGACTATGTTTTGAACCATTCCTGTCACACTAGTTATAGATTCTGATGTTTCACTTCAGGTTTACAGCATCTCTTGGACCTTCTTATTGACGATGAAACACAGAAATTGCATCGGAAATAAATACAAAAGGCACAATGCCGACTTAAGTACAAGAAGACTGACTCTTCTTACTGACTGTGTTTTGAACCATTCCTGTGACACTAGTTATAGATTCCGATGCTTCTCTCCAGGTTTACTGTATCCCTTGGACCTTCTTATTGACGATGAAACGCAGAAATTGCATCGGAATTATATAAAAAAGGCACAATGCCGACTTAAGTACAAGAAGACTGACTCTTCTTACTGACTACGCTTTGAACAATTCCGGTGACACTAGTTATAGATTCCGATGCTTCACTCCAGGTTTACTGTATCCTTTGGACCTTCTTATTGAAGATGAAACACTGATATTGCATCGGAATTAAATCCAAAATGCTCAATGCCGACTTTAGTACAAGAAGACTGACTCTTCTTACTGACTATGATTTGTTTCATTCCTGTGACACTAGTTATAGATTCCGATGCTTCACTTCAGGTTTCCTGCAGCCCTTGGACCTTCTTATTGACGATGAAGCACAGAAATTGCATCGGAATTAAATACAAATGGCACAATGCCGACTTCTGTACAAGAAGACTGACTCTTCTTACTGACTATGTTTTGAACCATTCCTGAGACACTAGCTATAGACTCTGATGCTTCACTTCAGGTTTACTGTTTCCCTTGGACCTTCTTATTGAAGATGAAACACAGAAATTGCATCGGAATTAAATACAAAAGGCACAATGCCGACTTAAGTACAAGAAGACTGACTCTACTTATTGTCTATGTTTTGAACCATTCCTGTGACAGTAGTTATAGATTCCGATGCTTCACTTCAGGTTTACTGTATCTCTTGGAACTTCTTATTGCCGACGAAACACTGAAATTGCATCGGAATTAAATACAAAAGGCACAATGAAAACTTAAGTACAAGAAGACTGACTCTTCTTACTGCCTATGTTTGAACCATTCCTGTGTCACTAGTTATAGATTCCGATGCTTCACTCCAGGTTTACTATATGCCTTGGACCTTCTTATTGACGATGAAGCACAGAAATTGCATAGGAATGAAATAGAAAAGGCACAATGCCGACTTATGTATAAGAAGACTGACTCTTCCCACTGTCTATGTTTTGAACCATTCCTGTTACACTAGTTATAGATGTCGATGCTTCACTTCAGGTTTACTGTATCCCTTGGACCTTCTTATTGACGATGAAACACAGAAATAGCATCGGAATTAAATACAAAAGGCACAATTCCGACTGTAGTACATGAAGACTGACTCTTCTTACTGACTATGTTTTGATTCATTCCTGTGACACTAGTTATAGATTCCGATGGTTCACTCCAGGTTCTTTGTATCCCTGGGACCTTCTTATTGACGATGAAACATAGAAATTGCATCGGAATTAAATACAAAATGCACAATGCCGAATTATGTACAAGAAGACTGACTCCTCATACTGTCTATGTTTTGAACCATTCATGTGACACTAGTTATTGATTCCGATGCTTCACTCCAGCTTTACTGTATCCCTTGGTCCTTCGTATTGACGATGAAACACAGAAATTGCATCGGAATTAAATACTAAAGTCACAATGGCGACTTAAGTACAAGAAGTCTGACTCTTCCTACTGACTATGATTTGAACCATTCCTGTGACACTAGCTATAGACACTGATGCTTCACTTCAGGTTTACTGTATCCCTTGGTCCTTCTTATTGAAGATGAAACACAGAAATTGCATCGGAATTAAATACAAAAGGCACAATGCCGACTTAAGTACAAGAGTACTGACTCTTCTTACTGTCTATGTTTTGAAACATCCCTGTGACACTAGTTATAGATTCCGATGCTTCCCTCCAGGTTTACTGTTTCCCTCGGACCTTCTTATTGAAGATGAAACACTGAAATTGCATCGGAATTAAATACAAAATGCACAATGCCGACTTTAGTACAAGAAGACTGACTCTTCTTACTGACAATGATTTGATTCATTCCTGTGACACTAGTTACAGATTCCGATGCTTCACTCCAGGTTTACTGTATCCCTTGGACCTTCTTATTGACGATGAAACACAGAAATTGCATCGGAAATAAATACAAATGGCACAATGCCGACTTCTGTACAAGAAGACTGACCTTTCTTACTGACTAAGTGTTTAAACATTCCTGTGACACTAGTTATAGATTCCGATGCTTCACTTCAGGTTTTCTGTATCCCTTGGACCTTCTTATTGACGATAAAGCACAGAAATTGCATCGGAATTAAATACAAATGGCACAATGCCGACTTCTGTACAAGAAGACTGACTCTTCTTACTGACTATGTTTTGAAACATTCCTGTGGTTTTAGTTATAGATTCCGATGCTTCACTTCAGGTTTACTGTATCCCTCTGACCTTCTTATTGACGATGAAACACACAAATTGCATCGGAATTAAATACAAAAGGCACAATGCCGACTTATGTACAAGAAGACTGACTCTTCTTACTGACTATGTTTTGAACCATTCCTGTGACACTAGCTATAGACTCTGATGCTTCACTTCAGGTTTACTGTTTCCCTTGGACCTTCTTATTGAAGATGAAACACAGAAATTGCATCGGAATTAAATACAAAAGGCACAATGCCGACTTAAGTACAAGAAGACTGACTCTACTTACTGTCTATGTTTTGAACCATTCCTGTGACAGTAGTTATAGATTCCGATGCTTCACTTCAGGTTTACTGTATCTCTTGGAACTTCTTATTGCCGACGAAACACTGAAATTGCATCGGAATTAAATACAAAAGGCACAATGAAGACTTAAGTACAAGAAGACTGACTCTTCTTACTGCCTATGTTTGAACCATTCCTGTGTCACTAGTTATAGATTCCGATGCTTCACTCCAGGTTTACTATATGCCTTGGACCTTCTTATTGACGATGAAGCACAGAAATTGCATAGGAATGACATAGAAAAGGCACAATGCCGACTTATGTATAAGAAGACTGACTCTTCCACTGTCTATGTTTTGAACCATTCCTGTTACACTAGTTATAGATGTCGATGCTTCACTTCAGGTTTACTGTATCCCTTGGACCTTCTTATTGACGATGAAACACAGAAATTGCATCGGAATTAAATACAAAAGGCACAATGCCGGATTAAGTACAAGAAGACTGACTCTTCTTACTATCTATGTTTTGAACCATTTATGTGACACTAGTTATAGATTCCGATGTTTCACTCCAAGTTTACTGTATCCCGTGGACCTTCTTATTGACGATGAAACACAGAAATTGCATCGGAATTAAATACAAAAGGCACAATGCCGACTTAAGTACAAGAATACTGACTCTTCTTACTGACTATGTTTTGGACCATTCATGTGACACTTTTTATAGATTCCGGTGCTTCACTTCAGTTTTACTGTATCCCTTGGACCTTCTTATTGACGATGAAACACAGAAATTGCATCGGAAATAAATACAAAAGGCACAATGCCGACTTAAGTACAAGAAGACTAACTCTTCTTACTGACTATGTTTTGAACCATTCCTGTGACACTAGTTATAGATTCCGATGCTTCTCTCCAGGTTTACTGTATCCCTTGGACCTTCTTATTGACGATGAAACGCAGAAATTGCATCGGAATTATTTAAAAAAGGCACAATGCCGACTTAAGTACAAGAAGACTGACTCTTCTTACTGACTACGCTTTGAACAATTCCGGTGACACTAGTTATAGATTCCGATGCATCACTCCAGGTTTACTGTATCCTTTGGACCTTCTTATTGAAGATGAAAAACTGATATTGCATCGGAATTAAATCCAAAATGCTCAATGCCGACTTTAGTACAAGAAGACTGACTCTTCTTACTGACTATGATTTGTTTCATTCCTGTTACACTAGTTATAGATTCCGATGCTACACTTCAGGTTTCCTGTATCCCTTGGACCTTCTTATTGACGATGAAGCACAGAAATTGCATCGGAATTAAATACAAATGGCACAATGCCGACTTCTGTACAAGAAGACTGACTCTTCTTACTGACTATGTTTTGAAACATTCCTGTGGTTTTAGTTATAGATTCCGATGCTTCACTTCAGGTTTACTGTATCCCTCTGACCTTCTTATTGACGATGAAACACACAAATTGCATCGGAATTAAATACAAAAGGCACAATGCCGACTTATGTACAAGAAGACTGACTCTTCTTACTGACTATGTTTTGAACCATTCCTGTGACACTAGCTATAGACTCTGATGCTTCACTTCTGGTTTACTGTTTCCCTTGGACCTTCTTATTGAAGATGAAACACAGAAATTGCATCGGAATTAAATACAAAAGGCACAATGCCGACTTAAGTACAAGAAGACTGACTCTACTTACTGTCTATGTTTTGAACCATTCCTGTGACAGTAGTTATAGATTCCGATGCTTCACTTCAGGTTTACTGTATCTCTTGGAACTTCTTATTGCCGACGAAACACTGAAATTGCATCGGAATTAAATACAAAAGGCACAATGAAGACTTAAGTACAAGAAGACTGACTCTTCTTACTGCCTATGTTTGAACCATTCCTGTGTCACTAGTTATAGATTCCGATGCTTCACTCCAGGTTTACTATATGCCTTGGACCTTCTTATTGACGATGAAGCACAGAAATTGCATAGGAATGACATAGAAAAGGCACAATGCCGACTTATGTATAAGAAGACTGACTCTTCCACTGTCTATGTTTTGAACCATTCCTGTTACACTAGTTATAGATGTCGATGCTTCACTTCAGGTTTACTGTATACCTTGGACCTTCTTATTGACGATGAAACACAGAAATGGCATCGGAATTAAATACAAAAGGCACAATTCCGACTGTAGTACAAGAAGACTGACTCTTCATACTGACTATGTTTTGATTCATTCCTGTGACACTAGTTATAGATTCCGATGGTTCACTCCAGGTTCTTTGTATCCCTTGGACCTTCTTATTGACGATGAAACATAGAAATTGCATCGGAATTAAATACAAAAGGCACAATGCCGAATTATGTACAAGAAGACTGACTCCTCATACTGTCTATGTTTTGAACCATTCATGTGACACTAGTTATTGATTCCGATTCTTCACTCCAGGTTTACTGTATCCCTTGGCCCTTCGTATTGACGATGAAACACAGAAATTGCATCGGAATTAAATACTAAAGTCACAATGGCGACTTAAGTACAAGATGTCTGACTCTTCCTACTGACTTGAATTTGAACCATTCATGTGACACTAGTTATACATTCCGGTGCCTCACTTCAGGTTTTCTGTATCCCTTGGACCTTCTTATTGACGATGAAACACAGAAATTGCATCGGAAATAAATACAAAAGGCACAATGCCGACTTAAGTACAAGAAGACTGACTCTTCTTACTGACTATGTTTTGAACCATTCCTGTGACACTAGTTATAGATTCTGATGTTTCACTTCAGGTTTACAGCATCTCTTGGACCTTCTTATTGACGATGAAACACTGAAATTGCACCGGAATTAAATACAAAAGGCACAATGCTGATTTAAGTACAAGAAGACTACTCTTCTTACTGACTATATTTTGAACCATTCCTGTGACACTAGTTATAGATTTCGATGCTTGACTTCAGATTTACTGTATCCCTCTGACCTTCTTATTGACGATGAAACACAGAAATAGCATCGGAATTAAATACTAAATGCACAATGCCGCATTAAGTGCAATAAGACTGACTCTTCTTACTGTCGATTCTTCGAACCATTCCTGTGACACTAGTTATAGATTCTGATGCTTTACTCCAGGTTTACTGTATCACTTGGAACTTCTTATTGTCGATGAACACAGAAATTGCATCGGAATTAAATACAAAAGGCACAATGCCGACTTATGTACAAGAAGACTGACTCTTCTTACTGACTATGCTTTGAACCATTTCTGTGACACTAGCTATAGACTCTGATGCTTCACTTCAGGTTTACTGTTTCCCTTGGACCTTCTTATTGAAGATGAAACACAGAAATTGCATCGGAATTAAATACAAAAGGCACAATGCCGACTTAAGTACAAGAAGACTGACTCTACTTACTGTCTATGTTTTGAACCATTCCTGTGACAGTAGTTATAGATTCCGATGCTTCACTTCAGGTTTTCTGTATCTCTTGGAACTTCTTATTGCCGACGAAACACTGAAATTGCATCGGAATTAAATACAAAAGGCACAATGAAGACTTAAGTACAAGAAGACTGACTCTTCTTACTGCCTATGTTTGAACCATTCCTGTGTCACTAGTTATAGATTCCGATGCTTCACTCCAGGTTTACTATATGCCTTGGACCTTCTTATTGACGATGAAGCACAGAAATTGCATAGGAATGAAATAGAAAAGGCACAATGCCGACTTATGTATAAGAAGACTGACTCTTCCCACTGTCTATGTTTTGAACCATTCCTGTTACACTAGTTATAGATTTCGATGCTTCACTTCAGGTTAACTGTATCCCTTGGACCTTCTTATTGACGATGAAACACAGAAATAGCATCGGAATTAAATACAAAAGGCACAATTCCGACTGTAGTACAAGAAGACTGACTCTTCTAACTGACTATGTTTTGATTCATTTCTGTGACACTAGTTATAGATTCCGATGGTTCACTCCAGGCTCTTTGCATCCCTTGGACCTTCTTATTGACGATGAAACATAGAAATTGCATCGGAATTAAATACAAAAGGCACAATGCCGAATTATGTACAAGAAGACTGACTCCTCATACTGTCTATGTTTTGAACCATTCATGTGACACTAGTTATTGATTCCGATGCTTCACTCCAGGTTTACTGTATCCCTTGGTCCTTCGTATTGACGATGAAACACAGAAATTGCATCGGAATTAAATTCTAAAGTCACAATGGCTACTTAAGTACAAGAAGTCTGACTCTTCCTACTGACTATGATTTGAACCATTCATGTGACACTAGTTATGGATTCCGGTGCCTCACTTCAGGTTTTCTGTATCCCTTGGACCTTCTTATTGACGATGAAACACAGAAATAGCATCGGAATTAAATACTAAAGGCACAATGCCGCATTAAGTGCAAGAAGACTGGCTCTTCTTACTGTCGATGTTTTGAACCATTCCTGTGACACTAGTTATAGATTTCGATGCTTCACTCAAGGTTTACTGTATCCCTTGGACCTTCTTAATGACGATGAAACACAGAAATTGCATCGGAATTAAATAAAAAAGGCACAATGCCGACTTAAGTACAAGAAGACCGACGCTACTTACTGTCTATGTTTTGAACAATTCCTGTGACACTAGTTATAGATTCCGCTGCTTCACTCCAGGTTTACTATATCCCTTGGACCTTCTTAATGACGATGAAACACAGAAATTGCATAGGAATGAAATAGAAAATGCACAATGCCGACTTCAGTACAAGAAGACTGACTCTTCTCACTGACTATGTTTTGAACCATTCCTGTGACACTAGCTACAGACTCTGATGCTTCACTTCAGGTTTACTGTATCCCTTGGACCTTCTTATTAAAGATTAAACACAGAAATTGCATCGAAATAAAATACAAAAAGCACAATGCCGACTTAAGTACAAGCATACTGACTCTTCTTACTGTCTATGTTTTGAACCATCCCTGTGACACTAGTTACAGATTCCGATGCTTCACTTCAGGTTTACTGTATCCCTTGGACCTTCTTATTGACGATGAAACACTGAAATTGCATCGGAATTAAATACATTAAGGCACAATACCGACTTAAAAACAAGAAGACAGACTCTTTTTACTGAATATGTTATGAGCCGATCCTGTGACACTAGTTATAGATTCCGATGCTTCACTTCAGGTTTACTGTATCCCTCTGACCTTCTTATTGACGATGAAACACAGCAATTGCAACGGAATTAAATAGAAAAGGCTCAATGCCGACTTAAGTGCAAGAAGACTGACTCTTCCTACTGTCTATGTTTTGAACCACTCCTGTGTCACTAGTCATAGATTCCGATGCTTCACTCCAGGTTTGCTTTATCCCTTGGACCTTCTTATTGACGATGAAACACAGAAATTGCATCGGAATTAAATACAAAAGGCACAATGCCGACTTAAGTACAAGAAGACTGACTCTTCTTACTGACTATGTTTTGAGCCATTCCTGTGACACTAGTTATAGATTCCGATGCTTCACTTCAGGTTTACTGTATCCCTCTGACCTTCTTATTGACGATGAAACACAGAAATTGCATCGGAATTAAATACAAAAGGCACAATGCCGAATTAAGTACAAGAAGACTGACTCTTCTTACTGTCTATGTTTTGAACCATTCTTGCGACACTAGTTATAGATTCCGATGCCTCACTCCAGGTTTACTGTATCCCTTGGACCTTCTTATTGACGATGAAACACTGAAATTGCATCGGAATCAAATACTAAAGGCACAATGCCGAATTAAGTACAAGAAGACTGACTCTTCTTACTGTCGATGCTTCGAACCAATCCTGTGACACTAGTTATAGATTCCGATGCTTCACTCCAGGTTTACTGTATCCCTTGGACCTTCTTATTGACGATGAACACAGAAATTGCATCGGAATTAAATACAAAAGGCACAATGCCGACTTATGTACAAGAAGACTGACTCTTCTTACTGACTATGTTTTGAACCATTCCTGTGACACTAGCTATAGACTCTGATGCTTCACTTCAGGTTTACTGTTTCCCTTGGACCTTCTTATTGAAGATGAAACACAGAAATTGCAACGGAATTAAATACAAAAGGCACAATGCCGACTTAAGTACAAGAATACTGACTCTACTTACTGTCTATGTTTTGAACCATTCCTGTGACAGTAGTTATAGATTCCGATGCTTCACTTCAGGTTTACTGTATCCCTTGGAACTTCTTATTGCCGATGAAACACTGAAATTGCATCGGAATTACATACAAAAGGCACAATAAAGACTTAAGTACAAGAAGACTGACTCTTCTTACTGTCTATGTTTGAACCATTCCTGTGTAACTAGTTATAGATTCCGATGCTTCACTCCAGGTTTATTATATGCCTTGGACCTTCTTATTGACGATGAAACACAGATATTGCATCGGACTTAAAAAGAAAAGGCACAATGCCGACTTAAGTGCAAGAAGACTGACTCTTCCTACTGTCTATGTTTTGAACCATTCCTGTGTCACTAGTTATAGATTCCGATGCTTCACTCCAGGTTTTATGTATCCCTTGGACCTTCTTATTCACGATGAAGCACAGGAATTGCATCGGACTTAAATAGAAAAGGCACAATGCCGACTTAAGTGCAAGAAGACTGACTCTTCATACTGTCTATGTAATGAACCATTCCTGTGTCACTAGTTATAGATTCCGATGCTTCACTCCAGGTTTTATGTATCCTTTGGACCTTCTTATAGACGATGAAACACAGAAATTGCATCAGAATTAAATACAAAAGGCACAATGCCGACTTAAGTACAAGAAGACTGACTCTTCTTATTAACTATGTTTAGAAACCATTCCTGTGACACTAGTTATGGATTCCGATGCTTCACTTCAGGTTTACTGTATTCCTCTGACTTTCTTATTAACGATGACACACAGAAATTGCATCGGAATTAAATACTAAAGTCACAATGGCGACTTAAGTACAAGAAGTCTGACTCTTCCTACTGACTATGATTTGAACCATTCATGTGACACTAGTTATAGATTCCGGTGCCTCACTTCAGGTTTGCTGTATCCCTTGGACCTTCTTATTGACGATGAAAGACAGAAATTACATCGGAATTGAATACAAAAGTCACAATGCCGACTTAAGTACAAGACGACTGACTTTTCACACTGTCTATGTTTTGAACCATCCCTGTTACACTAGTTATAGATTCCGTTGCTTCACTTCAGGTTTACTGTATCCGTTGGACCTTCTTATTGACCATGAAACACTAAAATTGCATCGGAATTAAATACATTAAGGCACAATACCGACTTTAGTACAAGAAGACTGACTCTTCTTACAGACTATGCTTTGATTCATTCCTATGACACTAGTTACAGATTCCGATGCTTCACTCCAGGTTTTCTTTATCCCTTGGACCTTGTTATTGACGATGAAACACAGAAATTGCATCGGAATTAAATTCAAAAGGCACAGTGCCGACTTAAGTACAAGAAGACTGACTCTTCTTACTGACTATGTTTGAACCATTTTTGTGACACTAGTTATAGATTCCGATGGTTCACTCCCGGTTTACTGTATCCCGTGGACCTTCTTATTAACGATGAAACACAAAAATTGCATCGGAATTAAATACAAAAGGCACAATGCCGACATAAGTATAAGAAGACTGACTCTTCTTACTGATTATTTTTGAACCATTCCTGTGACACTAGTTATAGATTCCGATGCTTCACTCCAGTTTTACTGTATCCCATGGACCTCCTTATTGACGATGAAACACAGAAATTGCATCGGAGTTAAACACAAAAGGCACAATGCCGACTTAAGTACAAGAATACTGACTCTTCTTACTGTCTATGATTTGAACCATCCCTGTGTCACTAGTTATAGACTCTGAAGCTTCACTTCAGGTTTACTGTTTCCCTTGGACCTTCTTATTGAAGATGTAACACAGAAATTGCATCGGAATTAAATACAAAAGGCACAATGCCGACTTAAGTACAAGAAGACTGACTCTACTTACTGTCTATGTTTTGAACCATTCCTGTGACAGTAGTTATAGATTCCGATGCTTCACTTCAGGTTTACTGTATCTCTTGGAACTTCTTATTGCCGACGAAACACTGAAATTGCATCGGAATTAAATACAAAAGGCACAATGAAGACTTAAGTACAAGAAGACTGACTCTTCTTACTGCCTATGTTTGAACCATTCCTGTGTCACTAGTTATAGATTCCGATGCTTCACTCCAGGTTTACCATATGCCTTGGACCTTCTTATTGACGATGAAGCACAGAAATTACATAGGAATGAAATAGAAAAGGCACAATGCCGACTTATGTATAAGAAGACTGACTCTTCACACTGTCTATGTTTTGAACCATTCCTGTTACACTAGTTATAGATGTCGATGCTTCACTTCAGGTTTACTGTATCCCTTGGACCTTCTTATTGACGATGAAACACAGAAATAGCATCGGAATTAAATACAAAAGGCACAATTCCGACTGAAGTACAAGAAGACTGACTCTTCTAACTGACTATGATTTGATTCATTTCTGTGACACTAGTTATAGATTCCGATGGTTCACTCCAGGTTCTTTGTATCCCTTGGACCTTCTTATTGACGTTGAAACATAGAAATTGCATCCGAATTAAATACAAAAGGCACAATGCCGAATTATGTACAAGAAGACTGACTCCTCATACTGTCTATGTTTTGAACCATTCATGTGACACTAGTTATTGATTCCGATGCTTCACTCCAGGTTTACTGTATCCCTTGGTCCTTCGTATTGACGATGAGACACAGAAATTGCATCGGAATTAAATACTAAAGTCACAATGGCGACTTAAGTACAAGAAGTCTGACTCTCCTACTGACTATGATTTGAACCATTCATATGACACTAGTTATAGATTCCGGTGCCTCACTTCAGGTTTTCTGTATCCCTTGGACCTTCTTATTGACGATGAAACACAGAAATTGCATCGGAAATAAATACAAAAGCACAATGACGACTTAAGTACAAGAAGACTGACTCTTCTTACTGACTATGTTTTGAACCATTCCTGTGACACTAGTTATAGATTCTGATGTTTCACTTCAGGTTTACAGCATCTCTTGGACCTTCTTATTGACGATGAAACACAGAAATTGCATCGGAATTAAATACAAAAGGCACAATGCTGATTTAAGTACAAGAAGACTGACTCTTCTTACTGTATATATTTTGAACCATTCCTGTGACACTAGTTATAGATTTCGATGCTTGACTTCAGATTTACTGTATCCCTCTGACCTTCTTATTGACGATGAAACACAGAAATAGCATCGGAATTAAATACTAAAGGCACAATGCCGCATTAAGTGCAAGAAGACTGACTCTTCTTACTGTCGATTCTTCGAACCATTCCTGTGACACTAGTTATAGATTCTGATGCTTTACTCCAGGTTTACTGTATCACTTGGAACTTCTTATTGACGATGAACACAGAAATTGCATCGGAATTAAATACAAAAGGCACAATGCCGACTTATGTACAAGAAGACTGACTCTTCTTACTGACTATGTTTTGAACGATTCCTGTGACACTAGCTATAGACACTGATGCTTCACTTCAGGTTTACTGTTTCCCTTGGACCTTCTTATTGAAGATGAAACACAGAAATTGCATCGGAATTAAATACAAAAGGCACAATGCAGACTTAAGTACAAGAAGACTGACTCTACTTACTGTCTATGATTTGAACCATTCCTGTGACAGTAGTTATAGATTCCGATGCTTCACTTCTGGTTTACTGTATCTCTTGGAACTTCTTATTGCCGACGAAACACTGAAATTGCATCGGAATTAAATACAAAAGGCACAATGGAGACTTAAGTACAAGAAGACTGACTCTTCTTACTGCCTATGTTTGAACCATTCCTGTGTCACTAGTTATAGATTCCGATGCTTCACTCCAGGTTCACCATATGCCTTGGACCTTCTTATTGACGATGAAGCACAGAAATTGCATAGGAATGAAATAGAAAAGGCACAATGCCGACTTATGTGTAAGAAGACTGACTCTTCCCACTGTCTATGTTTTGAACCATTCCTGTTACACTAGTTATAGATTTCGATGCTTCACTACAGGTTTACTGTATCCCCTGGACCTTCTTATTGACGATGAAACACAGAAATAGCATCGGAATTAAATACAAAAGGCACAATTCCGACTGTAGTACAAGAAGACTGACTCTTCTTACTGACTATGTTTTGATTCATTTCTGTGACACTAGTTATAGATTCCGATGGTTCACTCCAGGTTCTTTGTATCCCTTGGACCTTCTTATTGACGATGAAACATAGAAATTGCATCGGAATTAAATACAAAAGGCACAATGCCGAATTATGTACAAGAAGACTGACTCCTCATACTGTCTATGTTTTGAACCATTCATGTGACACTAGTTATTGATTCCGATGCTTCACTCCAGGTTTACTGCATCCCTTGGTCCTTCGTATTGACGATGAAACACAGAAATTGCATCGGAATTAAATACTAAAGTCACAATGCCGACTTATGTACAAGAAGACTGACTCTTCTTACTGACTATGTTTTGAACCATTCCTGTGACACTAGCTATAGACTCTGATGCTTCACTTCAGGTTTACTGTTTCCCTTGGACCTTCTTATTGAAGATGAAACACAGAAATTGCATCGGAATTAAATACAAAAGGCACAATGCAGACTTAAGTACAAGAAGACTGACTCTACTTACTGTCTATGTTTTGAACCATTCCTGTGACAGTAGTTATAGATTCCGATGCTTCACTTCAGGTTTACTGTATCTCTTGGAACTTCTTATTGCCGACGAAACACTGAAATTGCATCGGAATTAAATACAAAAGGCACAATGAAGACTTAAGTACAAGAAGACTGACTCTTCTTACTGACTATGTTTTGAACCATTCCTGTGACACTAGTTATAGATTCTGATGTTTCACTTCAGGTTTACAGCATCTCTTGGACCTTCTTATTGACGATGAAACACAGAAATTGCATCGGAATTAAATACAAAAGGCACAATGCTGATTTAAGTACAAGAAGACTGACTCTTCTTACTGACTATATTTTGAACCATTCCTGTGACACTAGTTACAGATTTCGATGCTTGACATCAGATTTACTGTATCCCTCTGACCTTCTTATTGACGATGAAACACAGAAATAGCATCGGAATTAAATACTAAAGGCACAATGCCGCATTAAGTGCAAGAAGACTGACTCTTCTTACTGTCGATGTTTTGAACCATTCCTGTGACACTAGTTATAGATTCCGATGCTTCACTCCAGGTTTACTGTATCCCTTGGACCTTCTTAATAACGATGAAACACAGAAATTGCATCGGAATTAAATAAAAAAGGCACAATGCCGACTTAAGTACAAGAAGACCGACGCTACTTACTGTCTATGTTTTGAACAACTCCTGTGACACAAGTTATAGATTCCGCTGCTTCACTCCAGGTTTAGTATATCCCTTGGACCTTCTTATTGACGATGAAACACAGAAATTGCATAGGAATGAAATAGAAAATGCACAATGCCGGCTTCAGTACAAGTAGACTGACTCTTCCTACTGTCTATGTTTTGAACCATTCCTGTGACACTAGTTATAGATTCCGGTGCTTCAGTTCAGGTTTACTGTATCCCTCTGACCTTCTTATTGACGATGAAACACAGAAATTACATCGGAATTGAATACAAAAGTCACAGTGCCGACATAAGTACAAGACGACTGACTTTTCACACTGTCTATGTTTTGAACCATTCCTGTTACACTAGTTATAGTTTCCGATGCTTCACTTCAGGTTTACTGTATCCGTTGGACCTTCTTATTGACCATGAAACACAGAAATTGCATCGGAAGTAAATACAAAAGGCACAATGCCGACTTATGTACAAGAAGACTGACTCTTCTTACTGACTATGTTTTCAACCATTCCTGTGACACTAGCTACAGACTCTGATGCTTCACTTCAGGTTTACTGTATCCCTTGGACCTTCATATTGAAGATTAAACACAGAAATTGCATCGAAATAAAATGCAAAAAGCACAATGCCGACTTAAGTAAAAGCATACTGACTCTTCTTACTGTCTATGTTTTGAGCCATTCCTGTGACACTAGTTATAGATTCCGATGGATCACATCAGGTTTACTATATCCCTCTGACCTTCTTATTGACGATGAAACACTGAAATTGCATCGGAATGAAATACAAAAGGCACAATGCCGACTTAAGTACAAGAAGACTGACTCTTCCCACTGTCTATGTTTGAACTATTCCTGTGACACTAGTTATAGATTCCGATGCTTCACTTCAGGTTTACTGTATCCCTTGGACCTTCTTATTGACGATGAAACACAGCAATTGCAACGGAATTAAATAGAAAAGGCACAATGCCGACTTCAGTGCAAGAAGACTGACTCTTCCTACTGTCTATGCTTTGAACCACTCCTGTGTCACTAGTCATAGATTCCGATGCTTCACTCCAGGTTTACTTTATCCCTTGGACCTTCTTATTGACGATGAAACACAGAAATTGCATCGGAATTAAATACAAAAGGCACAATACCGACTTAAGTACAAGAAGACTGACTCTTCTTACTGACTATGTTTTGAGCCATTCCTGTGACACTAGTTATAGATTCCGATGCTTCACTTCAGGTTTACTGTATCCCTCTGACCTTCTTATTGACGATGAAACACAGAAATTGCATCGGAATTAAATACAAAAGGCACAATGCCGAATTAAGTACAAGAAGACTGACTCTTCTTACTGTCTATGTTTTGAACCATTCTTGCGACACTAGTTATAGATTCCGATGCTTCACTCCAGGTTTACTGTATCCCTTGGACCTTCTTATTGACGATGAAACACATAAATTGCATCGGAAATAAATACAAATTTCACAATGGCGACTTAAGTACAAGAGGTCTGACTCTTCTTACTGACTATGATTTGAACCATTCATGTGACACTAGTTTTAGATTCCGGTGCTTCACTTCAGCTTTACTGTATCGCTCTGACCTTCTAATTGACGATGAAACACTGAAATTGCATCGGAATTAAATACTAAAGGCACAATGCCGAATTAAGTACAAGAAGACTGACTCTTCTTACTGTCGATGCTTCGAACCATTCCTGTGACACTAGTTATAGATTCCGATGCTTCACTCCAGGTTTGCTGTATCCCTTGGACCTTCTTATTGACGATGAACACAGAAATTGCATCGGAATTATATACAAAAGGCACAATGCCGACTTATGTACAAGAAGACTGACTCTTCTTACTGACTATGTTTTGAACCATTCCTGTGACACTAGCTATAGACTCTGATGCTTCACTTCAGGTTTACTGTTTCCCTTGGAACTTCTTATTGAAGATGAAACACAGAAAATGCAACGGAATTAAATACAAAAGGCACAATGCCGACTTAAGTACAAGAATACTGACTCTACTTACTGTCTATGTTTTGAACCATTCCTGTGACAGTAGTTATAGATTCCGATGCTTCACTTCAGGTTTACTGTATCCCTTGGAACTTCTTATTGCCGATGAAACACTGAAATTGCATCGGAATTAAATACAAAAGGCACAATAAAGACTTAAGTACAAGGAGACTGACTCCTCTTACTGTCTACGTTTGAACCATTCCTGTGTAACTAGTTATAGATTCCGATGCTTCACTCCAGGTTTATTATATGCCTTGGACCTTCTTATTGACGATGAAACACAGAAATTGCATAGGAATGAAATAGAAAAGGCACAATGCCGACTTATGTACAAGAAGACTGACTCTTCTTACTGACTATGTTTTGAACCATTCCTGTGACACTAGCTATAGACTCTGATGCTTCACTTCAGGTTTACTGTTTCCCTTGGACCTTCTTATTGAAGATGAAACACAGAAATTGCAACGGAATTAAATACAAAAGGCACAATGCCGACTTAAGTACAAGAATACTGACTCTACTTACTGTCTATGTTTTGAACCATTCCTGTGACAGTAGTTATAGATTCCGATGCTTCACTTCAGGTTTACTGTATCCCTTGGAACTTCTTATTGCCGATGAAACACTGAAATTGCATCGGAATTAAATACAAAAGGCACAATAAGGACTTAAGTACAAGGAGACTGACTCTTCTTACTGTCTATGTTTGAACCATTCCTGTGTAACTAGTTATAGATTCCGATGCTTCACTCCAGGTTTATTATATGCCTTGGACCTTCTTATTGACGATGAAACACAGAAATTGCATAGGAATGAAATAGAAAAGGCACAATGCCGACTTAAGTACAAGAAGAATGACTCTTCCCACTGTCTATGTTTTGAACCATTCCTGTTACACTAGTTATAGATTTCGATGCTTCACTTCAGGTTTACTGTATCCCTTGGACCTTCTTATTGACGAAGAAACACAAAAATAGCATCGGACTTAAATAGAAAAGGCACAATGCCGACTTAAGTGCAAGAAGACTGACTCTTCCTACTGTCTATGTTTTGAACCATTCCTGTGTCACTAGTTATAGATTCCCATGCTTCACTCCAGGTTTTATGTATCCCTTGGACCTTCTTATAGACGATGAAACACAGAAATTGCATCAGAATTAAATACAAAAGGCACAATGCCGAAATAAGTACAAGAAGACTGACTCTTCTTACTAACTATGTTTAGAAACCATTCCTGTGACACTAGTTATGGATTCCGATGCTTCACTTCAGGTGTACTGTATTCCTCTGACTTTCTTATTAACGATGAAACACAGAAATTGCATCGGAATTAAATACAAAAGGCAGAATGCCTATTTAAGTACAAGAAGACTGACTCTTCATACTGTCTATGTTTTGAACCATTCATGTGACACTAGTTATTGATTCCGATGCTTCACTCCAGGTTTACTGTATCCCTTGGTCCTTCGTATTGACGATGAAACACAGAAATTGCATCGGAATTAAATACTAAAGTCACAATGGCGACTTAAGTACAAGAACTCTGACTCTTCCTACTGACTATGATTTGAACCATTCATGTGACACTAGTTATAGATTCCGGTGCCTCACTTCAGGTTTGCTGTATCCCTTGGACCTTCTCATTGACGATGAAACACAGAAATTGCATCGGAAATAAATACAAAAGGCACAATGCCGAATTAAGTACAAGAAGACTGACTCTTCTTACTGACTATGCTTTGAACCATTCCTGTGATACTAGTTATAGATTCTGATGTTTCACTTCAGGTTTACAGCATCTCTTGGACCTTCTTATTGACAATGAAACACAGAAATTGCATAGGAATTAAATAGAAAAGGCACAATGCCGACTTAAGTACAAGAAGACTGACTCTTCCTACTGTCTATGTTTTGAACCATTCCTGTGACACTAGTTATAGATTCCGGTGCTTCAGTTCAGGTTTACTGTGTCCCTCTGACCTTCTTATTGACGATGAAACACAGAAATTACATCGGAATTGAATACAAAAGTCACAATCCCGACTTAAGTACAAGACGACTGACTTTTCACACTGTCTATGTTTTGAACCATCCCTGTTACAATAGTTATAGATTCCGATGCTTCACTTCAGGTTTACTGTATCCGTTGGACCTTCTTATTGACCATGAAACACTAAAATTGCATCGGAATTAAATACATTAAGGCACAATACCGACTTTAGTACAAGAAGACTGACTCTTCGTACAGACTATGCTTTGATTCATTCCTATGACACTAGTTACAGATTCCGATGCTTCACTCCAGGTTTACTTTATCCCTTGGACCTTGTTATTGACGATGAAACACAGAAATTGCATCGGAATTAAATACAAAAGGCACAATGCCGACTTAAGTGCAAGAAGACTGACTCTTCTTACTGACTATGTTTTGAGCCATTCCTGTGACACTAGTTATAGATTCCGATGCTTCACTTCAGGTTTACTGTATCCCTCTGACCTTCTTATTGACGATGAAACACAGAAATTGCATCGGAATTAAATACAAAAGGCACAATGCCGAATTAAGTACAAGAAGACTGACTCTTCTTACTGTCTATGTTTTGAACCATTCTTGCGACACTAGTTATAGTTTCCGATGCTTCACTCCAGGTTTACTGTATCCCTTGGACCTTCTTATTGACGATGAACACAGAAATTGCATCGGAATTAAATACAAAAGGCACAATGCCGACTTATGTACAAGAAGACTGACTCTTCTTACTGACTATGTTTTGAACCATTCCTGTGACACTAGCTATAGACTCTGATGCTTCACTTCAGGTTTACTGTATCCCTTGGAACTTCTTATTGCCGATGAAACACTGAAATTGCATCGGAATTAAATACAAAAGGCACAATAAAGACTTAAGTACAAGAAGACTGACTCTTCTTACTGTCCATGTTTGAACCACTCCTGTGTAACTAGTTATAGATTCCAATGCTTCACTCCAGGTTTATTATATGCCTTGGACCTTCTTATTGACGATGAAACACAGAAATTGCATAGGAATGAAATAGAAAAGGCACACTGCCGACTTATGTACAAGAAGAATGACTCTTCTTACTAACTATGTTTAGAAACCAATCCGGTGACACTAGTTATGGATTCCGATGCTTCACTTCAGGTTTACTGTATTCCTCTGACTTTCTTATTAACGATGAAACACAGAAATTGCATCGGAATTAAATACAAAAGGCACAATGCCGAATTAAGTACAAGAAGACTGACTCTTCATACTGTCTATGTTTTGAACCATTCTTGTGACACTAGTTATTGATTCCGATTCTTCACTCCAGGTTTACTGTATCCCTTGGTCCTTCGTACTGACGATGAAACACAGAAATTGCATCGGAAGTAAATACTAAAGTCACAATGGCGACTTAAGTACAAGAAGTCTGACTCTTCCTACTGACTATGATTTGAACCATTCATGTGACACTAGTTATAGATTCCGGTGCATCACTTCAGGTTTGCTGTATCCCTTGGACCTTCTTATTGACGATGAAACACAGAAATTGCATCGGAAATAAATACAAAAGGCACAATGCCGACTTAAGTACAAGAAGACTGACTCTTCTTACTGACTATGCTTTGAACCATTCCTGTGACACTAGTTATAGATTCTGATGTTTCACTTCAGGTTTACAGCATCTCTTGGACCTTCTTATTGACAATGAAACACAGAAATTGCATAGGAATTAAATAGAAAAGGCACAATGCCGACTTAAGTACAAGAAGACTGACTCTTCCTACTGTCTATGTTTGAACCATTCCTGTGACACTAGTTATAGATTCCGGTGCTTCAGTTCAGGTTTACTGTGTCCCTCTGACCTTCTTATTGACGATGAAACACAGAAATTACATCGGAATTGAATACAAAAGTCACAATGCCGACTTAAGTACAAGACGACTGACTTTTCACACTGTCTATGTTTTGAACCATCCCTGTTACACTAGTTATAGATTCCGATGCTTCACTTCAGGTTTACCGTATCCGTTGGACCTTCTTATTGACCATGAAACACTAAAATTGCATCGGAATTAAATACATTAAGGCACAATACCGACTTTAGTACAAGAAGACTGACTCTTCTTACAGACTATGCTTTGATTCATTCCTATGACACTAGTTACGGATTCCGATGCTTCAATCCAGGTTTACTTTATCCCTTGGACCTTGTTATTGACGATGAAACACAGTAATTGCATCGGAATTAAATTCAAAAGGCACAGTGCCGACTTAAGTACAAGAAGACGGATTCTTCTTACTGACTATGTTTGAACCATTTTTGTGACTCTAGTTATAGATTCCGATGGTTCCCTCCCGGTTTACTGTATCCCGTGGACCTTCTTATTAACGATGAAACACAAAAATTGCATCGGAATTAAATACAAAAGGCACAATGCCGACATAAGTATAAGAAGACTGACTCTTCTTACTGATTATTTTTGAACCATTCCTGTGACACTAGTTATAGATTCCGATGCTTCACTCCAGGTTTACTGTATCCCATGGACCTCCCTATTGACGATGAAACACAGAAATTACATCGGAATTAAGTACAAAAGGCACAATGCCGACTTAAGTACAAGAAGACTGACTCTTCTTACTGACTATGCTTTGAATCATTCCTGTGACACTAGTTATAGATTCCGGTGCTTCACGTCACGTTTACTGTATCGCTTGGACCTTCTTATTGACTATGAAACACAGAAATAGCATCGGAGTTAAACACAAAAGGCACAATGCCGACTTAAGTACAAGAATACTGACTCTTCTTACTGTCTATGATTTGAACCATCCCTGTGTCACTAGTTATAGATTCCGATGCTTCACTTCAGGTTTACTATATCCCTTGGACCTTCTTATTGACGATGAAACACAGAACATGCGTCGGAGTTAAATAGAATAGCCACAATGCCGACTTAAGTACAAGAAGACTGACTCTTCCTATTGTCTATGTTTTGAACCATTCCTGTGACACTAGTTATAGATTCCGATGCATCACATCAGGTTTACTGTATCCCTCTGACCATCTTATTGACGATAAAACACAGAAATTTCATCGGAATGAAATACAAAAGGCACAATGCCGACTTAAGTACAAGAAGACTGACTCTTCCCACTGTCTATGTTTGAACTATTCCTGTGACACTAGTTATAGATTCCGATGCTTCACTTCAGGTTTACTGTATCCCTTGGACCTTCTTATTGACGATGAAACACAGAAATTGCATCGGAAATAAATACAAAAGGCACAATGCCGAATTAAGTACAAGAGGTCTGACTCTTCTTACTGACTATGATTTGAACCATTCATGTGACACTAGTTTTAGATTCCGGTGCTTCACTTCAGCTTTACTGTATCCCTCTGACCTTCTAATTGACGATGAAACACTGAAATTGCATCGGAATTAAATACTAAAGGCACAATGCCGAATTAAGTACAATAAGACTGACTCTTCTTACTGTCGATGCTTCGAACCATTCCTGTGACACTAGTTATAGATTCCGATGCTTCACTCCAGGTTTGCTGTATCCCTTGGACCTTCTTATTGACGATGAACACAGAAATTGCATCGGAATTAAATACAAAAGGCACAATGCCGACTTATGTACAAGAAGACTGACTCTTCTTACTGACTATGTTTTGAACCATTCCTGTGACACTAGCTATAGACTCTGATGCTTCACTTCAGGTTTACTGTTTCCCTTGGACCTTCTTATTGAAGATGAAACACAGAAATTGCAACGGAATTAAATACAAAAGGCACAATGCCGACTTAAGTACAAGAATACTGACTCTACTTACTGTCTATGTTTTGAACCATTCCTGTGACAGTAGTTATAGATTCCGATGCTTCACTTCAGGTTTACTGTATCCCTTGGAACTTCTTATTGCCGATGAAACACTGAAATTGCATCGGAATTAAGTACAAAAGGCACAATAAAGACTTTAGTACAAGGAGACTGACTCTTCTTACTGTCTATGTTTCAACCATTCCTGTGTAACTAGTTATAGATTCCGATGCTTCACTACAGGTTTATTATATGCCTTGGACCTTCTTATTGACGATGAAACACAGAAATTGCATAGGAATGAAATAGAAAAGGCACAATGCCGACTTAAGTACAAGAAGAATGACTCTTCCCACTGTCTATGTTTTGAACCATTCCTGTTACACTAGTTATAGATTTCGATGCTTCACTTCAGGTTTACTGTATCCCTTGGACCTTCTTATTGACGATGAAACACAGAAATAGCATCGGACTTAAATAGAAAAGGCACAATGCCAACTTAAGTGCAAGAAGACTGACTCTTCCTACTGTCTATGTTTTGAACCATTCCTGTGTCAGTAGTTATAGATTCCGATGCTTCACTCCAGGTTTTATGTATCCCTTGGACCTTCTTATAGACGATGAAACACAGAAATTGCATCAGAATTAAATACAAAAGGCACAATGCCGACTTAAGTACAAGAAGACTGACTCTTCTTACTAACTATGTTTAGAAACCATTCCTGTGACATTAGTTATGGATTCCGATGCTTCACTTCAGGTTTACTGTATTCCTCTGACTTTCTTATTAACGATGAAACACAGAAATTGCATCGGATTTAAATACAAAAGGCAGAATGCCGAATTAAGTACAAGAAGACTGACTCTTCATACTGTCTATGTTTTGAACCATTCATGTGACAGTAGTTATTGATTCCGATGCTTCACTCCAGGTTTACTGTATCCCTTGGTCCTTCGTATTGACGATGAAACACAGAAATTGCATCGGAATTAAATACTAAAGTCACAATGGCCACTTAAGTACAAGAACTCTGACTCTTCCTACTGACTATGATTTGAACCATTCATGTGACACTAGTTATAGATTCCGGTGCCTCACGTCAGGTTTGCTGTATCCCTGGGACCTTCTCATTGACGATGAAACACAGAAATTGCATCAGAAATAAATACAAAAGGCACAATGCCGAATTAAGTACAAGAGGTCTGACTCTTCTTACTGACTATGATTTGAACCATTCATGTGACACTAGTTTTAGATTCCGGTGCTTCACTTCAGCTTTACTGTATCCCTCTGACCTTCTAATTGACGATGAAACACTGAAATTGCATCGGAATTAAATACTAAAGGCACAATGCCGAATTAAGTACAAGAAGACTGACTCTTCTTACTGTCGATGTTTCGAACCATTCCTGTGACACTAGTTATAGATCCCGATGCTTCACTCCAGGTTTGCTGTATCCCTTGGACCTTCTTATTGACGATGAACACAGAAATTGCATCGGAATTAAATACAAAAGGCACAATGCCGACTTATGTACAAGAAGACTGACTCTTCTTACTGACTATGTTTTGAACCATTCCTGTGACACTAGCTATAGACTCTGATGCTTCACTTCAGGTTTACTGTTTCCCTTGGACCTTCTTATTGAAGATGAAACACAGAAATTGCAACGGAATTAAATACAAAAGGCACAATGCCGACTTAAGTACAAGAATACTGACTCTACTTACTGTCTATGTTTTGAACCATTCCTGTGACAGTAGTTATAGATTCCGATGCTTCACTTCAGGTTTACTGTATCCCTTGGAATTTCTTATTGCCGATGAAACACTGAATTTGCATCGGAATTAAATACAAAAGGCACAATAAAGACTTAAGTACAAGGAGACTGACTCTTCCTACTGTCTATGTTTTGAACCATTCCTGTGACACTAGTTATAGATTCCGGTGCTTCAGTTCAGGTTTACTGTGTCCCTCTGACCTTCTTATTGACGATGAAACACAGAAATTACATCGGAATTGAATACAAAAGTCACAATGCCGACTTAAGTACAAGACGACTGACATTTCACACTGTCTATGTTTTGAACCATCCCTGTTACACTAGTTATAGATTCCGATGCTTCACTTCAGGTTTACTGTATCCGTTGGACCTTCTTATTGACCATGAAACACTAACATTGCATCGGAATTAAATACATTAAGGCACAATACCGACTTTAGTACAAGAAGACTGACTCTTCTTACAGACTATGCTTTGATTCATTCCTATGACACTAGTTACAGATTCCGATGCTTCAATCCAGGTTTACTTTATCCCTTGGACCTTGTTATTGACGATGAAACACAGTAATTGCATCGGAATTAAATTCAAAAGGCACAGTGCCGACTTAAGTACAAGAAGACTGACTCTTCTTACTGACTATGTTTGAACCATTTTTGTGACTCTAGTTATAGATTCCGATGGTTCACTCCCGGTTTACTGTATCCCGTGGACCTTCTTATTAACGATGAAACACAAAAATTGCATCGGAATTAAATACAAAAGGCACAATGCCGACATAAGTATAAGAAGACTGACTCTTCTTAGTGATTATTTTTGAACCATTCCTGTGACACTAGTTATAGATTCCGATGCTTCACTCCAGGTTTACTGTATCCCATGGACCTCCCTATTGACGATGAAACACAGAAATTACATCGGAATTAAATACAAAAGGCACAATGCCGACTTAAGTACAAGAAGACTGACTCTTCTTACTGACTATGCTTTGAATCATTCCTGTGACACTAGTTATAGATTCCGGTGCTTCACGTCAGGTTTACTGTATCGCTTGGACCTTCTTATTGACTATGAAACACAGAAATTGCATCGGAGTTAAACACAAAAGGCACAATGCCGACTTAAGTACAAGAATACTGACTCTTCTTACTGTCTATGATTTGAACCATCCCTGTGTCACTAGTTATAGATTCCGATGCTTCACTTCAGGTTTACTATATCCCTTGGACCTTCTTATTGACGATGAAACACAGAACTTGCGTCGGAATTAAATAGAATAGCCACAATGCCGACTTAAGTACAAGAAGACTGACTCTTCCTATTGTCTATGTTTTGAACCATTCCTGTGACACTAGTTATAGATTCCGATGCATCACATCAGGTTTACTGTATCCATCTGACCATCTTATTGATGATAAAACACAGAAATTGCATCGGAATGAAATACAAAAGGCACAATGCCGACTTAAGTACAAGAAGACTGACTCTTCCCACTGTCTATGTTTGAACTATTCCTGTGACACTAGTTATAGATTCCGATGCTTCACTTCAGGTTTACTGTTTCCCTTGGACCTTCTTATTGAAGATGAAACACAGAAATTGCAACGGAATTAAATACAAAAGGCACAATGCCGACTTAAGTACAAGAATACTGACTCTACTTATTGTCTATGTTTTGAACCATTCCTGTGTCAGTAGTTATAGATTCCGATAGTTCACTTCAGGTTTACTGTATCCCTTGGAACTTCTTATTGCCGATGAAACACTGAAATTGCATCGGAATGAATTAGAAAAGGCACAATGCCGACTTATGTACAAGAAGAATGACTCTTCCCACTGTCTATGTTTTGAACCATTCCTGTTACACTAGTTATAGATTTCGATGCTTCACTTCAGGTTTACTGTATCCCTTGGACCTTCTTATTGACGATGAAACACAGAAATAGCATCGGAATTAAATACAAAAGGCACAATTCCGACTTTAGTACAAGAAGACTGACTCTTCTTACTGACTATGTTTGATTCATTCCTGTGACACTAGTTATAGATTCCGATGGTTCACTCCAGGTTCTTGTTATCCCTTGGACCTTCTTATTGACGATGAAACATAGAAATTGCATTTAAATTAAATACAAAATCACAATGCCGAATTAAGTACAAGAAGACTGACTCTTCTTACTGACTATGTTTTGAACCATTCCTGTGACACTAGTTATAGAATCCGATGCTTCAATTCAGGTTTGCCGTATCCCTTGGACCTTCTTATTGACGATGAAACACAGCAATTGCATCGGACTTAAATAGAAAAGGCACAATGCCGACTTAAGTACAAGAAGACTGACTCTTCCTACTGTCTATGTTTTGAACCATTCCTGTGTCACTAGTTATAGATTCCGATGCTTCACTCCAGGTTTTATGTATCCCTTGGACCTTCTTATAGACGATGAAACACAGAAATTGCATCAGAATTGAATACAAAAGGCGCAATGCCGACTTAAGTACAAGAAGACTGACTCTTCTTACTGACTATGTTTAGAAACCATTCCTGTGACACTAGTTATGGATTCCGATGCTTCCCTTCAGGATTACTGTATTCCTCTGACCTTCTTATTAACGATGAAACACAGAAATTGCATCGGAATTAAATACAAAAGGCACAATGCCGAAATAAGTACAAGAAGACTGACTCTTCATACTGTCTATGTTTTGAACCATTCATGTGACACTAGTTATTGATTCCGATGCTTCACTCCAGGTTTACTGTATCGCTTGGTCCTTCGTATTGACGATGAAACACAGAAATTGCATCGGAATTAAATACTAAAGTCACAATGGCGACTTAGGTACAAGAAGTCTGACTCTTCCTACTGACTATGATTTGAACCATTCCTGTGACACTAGTTATAGATTCTGATGTTTCACTTCAGGTTTACAGCATCTCTTGGACTTTCTTATTGACGATGAAACACAGAAATTGCATCGGAATTAAATACAAAAGGCACAATGCCGATTTAAGTACAAGAAGACTGACTCTTCTTACTGACTATATTTTGAACCATTCCTGTGACACTAGTAATAGATTCCGATGCTTGACTTCAGATTTACTGTATCCCTCTGACCTTCTTATTGACGATGAAACACAGAAATAGCATCGGAATTAAATACTAAAGGCACAATGCCGCATTAAGTACAAGAAGACTGACTCTTCTTACTGTCGATGATTTGAACCATTCCTGTGACACTAGTTATAGATTCCGATGATGCTTCACTCCAGGTTTACTATATCCCTTGGACCTTCTTATTGACGATGAAACACAGAAATTGCATAGGAATTAAATGGAAAAGGCACAATGCAGACTTAAGTACAAGAAGACTGACTCTTCCTACTGTCTATGTTTTGAACCATTCCTGTGACACTAGTTATAGATTCCGGTGCTTCAGTTCAGGTTTACTGTATCCCTCTGACCTTCTTATTGTCGATGAAACACAGAAATTACATCGGAATTGAATACAAAAGTCACAATGCCGAATTAAGTACAAGACGACTGAATTTTCACACTGTCTATGCTTTGAACCATTCCTGTTACACTAGTTATAGATTCCGATGCTTCACTTCAGGTTTACTGTATCCGTTGGACCTTCTTATTGACCATGAAACACAGAAATTGCATCGGAATTAAATACAAAAGGCACAATGCCGACTTATGTACAAGAAGACTGACTCTTCTTACTGACTATGTTTTGAACCATTCCTGTGACACTAGCTATAGACTCTGATGCTTCACTTCAGGTTTACTGTATCCCTTGGACCTTCTTATTGAAGATTAAACACAGAAATTGCACCGGATTAAAATACAAAAAGCACAATGCCGACTTAAGTACAAGCATACTGACTCTTCTTACTGTCTATGTTTTGAACCATCCCTGTGACACTACTTACAGATTCCGATGCTTCACTTCAAGTTTACTGTATCCCTTGGACCTCCTTATTGACGATGAAACACAGAAATTGCATCGGAATTAAATACAAATGCACAATGCCGACTTAAGTACAAGAAGACTAACTCTTCTTACTGACTATGTTCTGAACCATGCCTGTGACACTAGTTATAGATACTGATGCTTCACTTCAGGTTTACTGTATCCCTTAGACCTTCTTATTGACGATGAAACTCAGAAATTGCATCGGAAATAAATACAAAATGCACAATGCCGACTTAAGTACAAGAAGACTGACTCTTCTTACTGACTATGCTTTGAACCATTCCTGTGACACTAGTCATAGATTCCTATGCTTCACTTCAGGTTCACTGTATCCCTCTGACCTTCTTATTGACGATGAAACAAAGAAATAGCATGGGAAGGAAATACTTAAGGCACAATGCCGAATTAAGTACAAGAAGACTGTCTCTTCTTACTGTCGATGTTTTGAACCATTCCTGTGACACTAGTTATAGATTCCGATGCTTCGCTCCAGGTTTACTATATCCCTTGGACCTTCTTATTGACGATGAAACACAGAAATTGCATCGGAGATAAATAGAATAGGCACAATGCCGCCTTAAGTACAAGAAGACTGACTCATCCTACCGTCTATGTTTTGAACAATTCCGGTGACACTAATTATAGATTCAGATGCTTCACTTCAGGTCTACAACATCCCTCTCACCTTATTGGCGATGAAACACAGAAATTGCAACTGAATTAAATACAAATGGCACAATGCCGACTTAAGTACAAGAAGACTGACTCTTCTTCTGTCTATGTTTTGAACCATTCCTGTGACACTAGTTATAGATTTCGATGCTTCACTTCAGGTTTACTGTATCCCTTGGACCTTCTTATTGACGATGAAACACAGAAATTGCATCTGAATTAAATACAAAAGGCACAATGCCGACTTATGAACAAGAAGACTGACTCTTCTTACTGACTATGTTTTGAACCATTATTGTGACACTAGTTATAGATTCCGATGCTTCACTTCAGGTTTACTTGATCCCTTGGACCTACTTATTGACGATGAAACACAGAAATAGCATCGGAATTAAATACAAAAGGCACAATGCCGACTTAAGTACAAGAATACTGACTCTTCTTACGGACTGTGCTTTGAACCAATATTGTGACACTAGTTATAGATTTCGATGCTTCACTTCAGGTTTACTGTATCGGTTGGACCTTCTTATTGACGATGAAACACAGAAATTGCATCGGAATTAAGTACAAAAGGCACAAGGTCGACTTAAGTACAAGAAGACTGACTCTTCTTACTGACTATGTTTAAAACGAATCAATTCGACACTAGTTATAAATTCTGATGCTTCACTTCAGGTTTACTGTATACCTTGGACCTTCTTATTGGCGATGAAACACAGATAATGCATCGGAATTAAATACAAAAGGCACAATGCCGACTTAAGTACATCAAGACTGACTCATCTTACTGTCTATGCTTTGAACCATTCCTGTGACAATAGTTATAGATTCCGATGCTTCACTCCACTTTTACTGTATCCCTTGGACGTTCATATTGACGATTAATCACAGAAATTGCATCGGAATTAAATACAAAAGGCACAATGCCGACTTCACTACAAGAAGACTGACTCTTCTTACTGACTATGTTTTGAACAATTCCTGTGACACTACTTATAGATTCCGATGCTTCACTTCAGGTTTACTGTATCCCTCTGACATTCGTATTGACGATAAAACACAGAAATTACATCGGAATTAAATACAAAAGGCACAATGCCGACTTAAGTACAAGAAGACTGACTCTTCTTACTGTCTATGCTTTGAACCATGCCTGTGACACTAGTTATAGATCCCGATGATTCACTTCAGATTTACTGTATCCCTCCGACGTTCTTATTGACGATGAAACACAGAAATTGCATCGGAATTAAATACAAAAGGCACAATGCCGACTTAAGTAAAAGATGACTGGCTCTTCTTACTGACTATGCTTTGAACCATTCCTGTGACACTAGTTATAGATTCCGATGCTCCACTTCAGTTTCACTGTATCCCTTGGACCTTCTTATTGACGATGAAACACAGAAATTGCATCGGAATTAAATAGAAAAGGCACAATGCCGACTTAAGTACAAGAAGACTGACTCTTCTTATTGTCTATCTTTGAACCATCCCTGTGACACTAGTTATAGATTCCGATGCTTCACTCCAGGTTTACTGTATCTCTTTCACCTTCTTATTGACGATGGAACACAGAAATTGCATCGTAATTAATTACAAAAGCACAATGCCGACTTAAGTACAAGAAGACTGACTCTTCTTACTGACTATGTTTTGAAGTATTCCTGTGACACTAGTTATAGATTCCGATGCTTCACTTGAGGTTTACTGTATCCCTCTAACCTTCTTATTGTCGATGAAACACAGAAATTGCATCGGAATTAAATACAAAAGGCACTATGCCGAATTAAGTACAAGAAGACTGACTCATCCTACTCTCTATGTTTTAAACCATTCCTGTGGCACTAGTTATATATTCCGATGCTTCACTTGAGGTTTACTGTATCCTTCGGACCTTCTTATGGACGATGAAACACAGAAATTGCATCGGAATGAAATACAAAATGTACAATGCCGACTGAAGTACAAGAAGACTGACCCTTCCATCTCTCTATGTTTTGAACCATGCCTGTGACACTAGTTATAGATTCCGATGCTTCACTTCAGGTTCACTGTATCCCTCTGACCTTCTTATTGACGATGAAACACAGAAATTGCATCGGAATTAAATACAAAAGGCACAATGCCGAATTAAGGACAAGAAGACTGACTCTTCCTACTCTCTATGTTTTGAACCATTCCTGTGACTCTAGTTTTTAATTCCGATGCTTCACTTGAGGTTTACTGTATCCTTCGGACCTTTTTATTGACGATGAAAAACAGCAATTGCATCGGAATTAAATAGAGAAGGCACAATGCCGACTTAAGTGCAAGAAGACTAACTCTTCCTACTGTCTATGTTTTCAACCATTCCTGTGACACTAGTTATAGATTCCGATGCTTCACCTTATGTTTACTGTATCCCTCTGCCCTTCTTATTGACGATGAAACACAGAAATTGCAACTGAATTAAATACAAATGGCACAATGCCGACTTAAGTACAAGAAGACTGACTCTTCTTCTGTCTATGTTTTGAACCATTCCTGTGACACTAGTTATAGATTTAGATGCTTCACTTCATGTTTACAGTATCCCTTGGACCTACTTATTGACGATGAAACACAGAAATAGCATCGGAATTAAATACAAAAGGCACAATGCCGACTTAAGTACAAGAATACTGACTCTTCTTACTGACTATGCTTTGAACCATTCCTATGACACTAGTTATAGATTCCGATGCTTCACTTCAGGTTTACTGTATCCCTTGGACCCTCTTATTGACGATGAAACACTGCAATTCCATCGGAATTAAATAGAAAAGGCACAATGCCGACTTAAGTACAAGAAGACTGACTCTGCTTACTGTCTATGATTTGAACCATTCCTGTGACACTAGTTACAGATTCCGATGCTTTACTCCAGGTTTACTGTATCCCTTGGACCTTCTTTTTGACGATGAAACACAGAAATTGCTTCGGAATTATGTACAATAGCCACAAGGCCGATTTAAGTACAAGAAGACTGACTCTTCTTACTGACTATGTTTAGAACGATTCCTGTGACACTAGTTACAGATTCTGATGCTTCACTTCAGGTTAACTGTATCCCTTGGACCTTCTTATTGGCGATGAAACACAGATAATGCATCGGAATTAAATACAAAAGGCACAATGCCGACTTAAGTACATCAAGACTGACTCATCTTACTGTCTATGCTTTGAACCATTCCTGTGACACTAGTTACAGATTCCGATGCTTTACTCCAGGTTTACTGTATCCCTTGGACCTTCTTTTTGACGATGAAACACAGAAATTGCTTCGGAATTATGTACAATAGCCACAAGGCCGATTTAAGTACAAGAAGACTGACTCTTCTTACTGACTATGTTTAGAACGATTCCTGTGACACTAGTTACAGATTCTGATGCTTCACTTCAGGTTAACTGTATCCCTTGGACCTTCTTATTGACGATGAAACACAGAAATTGCATCGGAATTAAATACAAAAGGCACAATGCCGACTTAAGAACAAGAAGACTGACTCTTCTTACTGACCATTATTTGAACCATTATTGTGACACTAGTTATAGATTTCGATGCTAGTTATAGAATTAAAAACAAAAGGCACAATTCCGACTTAAGTACAAGAAGAATGACTCTGCTTACTGTCTATGTTTGGAACCATTTCTGTGATACTAGTTATAGATTTCGATGTTTCGCTTCAGGTTTACTGTATCCCTAGGACCTTCTTATTGACGATGAAACACAGATATTGCATCGGAATTAAATACAAAAGGCACAATGCCGACTTAAGTACAAGAAGACTGACTCCTCTTACTTTAAATGTTTTGAACCATCCCTGTGACACTAGTTGTAGATTCTGATGCTTCACTCCAGGTTTACTGTATCGCTTGGACCTTCTTATTGACGATGAAACACAGAAATTGCATCGTAATTAATTACAGAAGCACAATGGCGACTTAAGTACAAGAAGACTGACTCTTCTTACTGACTATGTTTTGAACCATTCCTGTGACACTAGTTATAGATTCCGATGCTTCACTTGAGGTTTACTGTATCCCTCTGACCTTCTTATTGACGATGAAACACAGAAATTGCGTCAGAATTAAATACAAAAGGCACTATGCCGAATTAAGTACAAGAAGACTGACTCTTCCTACTCTCTATGTTTTGAACCATTCCTGTGACACTAGTTGTTTATTCCGAGGCTTCACTTGAGGTTTACAGTATCCTTCGGACCTTCTTATGGACGATGAAACACAGAAATTGCGTCGGAATGAAATTCAAAAGGTACAATGCCGACTGAAGTACAAGAAGACTGACCCTACCATCTCTCTATGTTTTGAACCATTCCTGTGACACTAGTTATAGATTCCGATGCTTCACTTCAGGTTTACTGTATCCCTCTGACCTTCGTATTGACGATGAAACACAGAAATTGCATCGGAATTAAATAGAAAAGGCAGAATACCGACTTAACTACAAGAAGACTGACTCTTCTTACTGACCATGCTTTGCACCATTCCTGTGACGCTAGTTATAGATTCCGATGCTTAACATCAGGATTACTGTATCCCTTGGACCTTCTTATTGACGATGAAACACAGAAATTGCATCGGAATTAAATACAAAAGGCACTATGCCGAATTAAGTACAAGAAGACTGACTCTTCCTACCCTCTATGTTTTGAACCATTCCTGTGACACTAGTTTTTTGTTCCGATGCTTCACTTGAGGTTTACTGTATCCTTCGGACCTTCTTATGGACGATAAAACACAGAAATTGCGTCGGAATGAAATTCAAAAGGTACAATGCCGACTGAAGTACAAGAAGACTGACCTTTCCTTCTCTCTATGTTTTGAACCATTCCTGTGACACTAGTTATAGATTCCGATGCTTCACTTCAGGTTTACTGTATCCCTCTGACCTTTTCATTGACAATGAAACACAGCAATTCCCTCGGAATTAAATAGAGAAGGCACAATGCCGACTTAAGTGCAAGAAGACTGACTCTTCCTAATGTCTATGTTTTGAACCATTCCTGTGTCACTAGTTATAGATTCCGATGCTTCACTCCAGGTTTACTGTATCATTTGGACCTTCTTATTGACGATGAAACACAGAAATTGCATCGGAATTATATACGAAAGGCACAATGCCGACTTAAGTACAAGAAGACTGACTCTTCTTACTGACTATGCTTTGAACCATTCCTGTGACACTAGTTATGGATTCCGATGCTTCACTTCAGGTTTACTGTATTCCTCTGACCTTCTTATTGTCGATGAAACACAGAAATTGCAACTGAATTAAATACAAATGGCACAATGCCGACTTAAGTACAAGAAGACTGACTCTTCTTCTGTCTATGTTTTGAACCATTCCTGTGACACTAGTTATAGATTTAGATGCTTCACTTCATGTTTACAGTATCCCTTGGACCTACTTATTGACGATGAAACACAGAAATAGCATCGGAATTAAATACAAAAGGCACAATGCCGACTTAAGTACAAGAATACTGACTCTTCTTACTGACTATGCTTTGAACCATTCCTATGACACTAGTTATAGATTCCGATGCTTCACTTCAGGTTTACTGTATCCCTTGGACCCTCTTATTGACGATGAAACACTGCAATTCCATCGGAATTAAATAGAAAAGGCACAATGCCGACTTAAGTACAAGAAGACTGACTCTGCTTACTGTCTATGATTTGAACCATTCCTGTGACACTAGTTACAGATTCCGATGCTTTACTCCAGGTTTACTGTATCCCTTGGACCTTCTTTTTGACGATGAAACACAGAAATTGCTTCGGAATTATGTACAATAGCCACAAGGCCGATTTAAGTACAAGAAGACTGACTCTTCTTACTGACTATGTTTAGAACGATTCCTGTGACACTAGTTACAGATTCTGATGCTTCACTTCAGGTTAACTGTATCCCTTGGACCTTCTTATTGGCGATGAAACACAGATAATGCATCGGAATTAAATACAAAAGGCACAATGCCGACTTAAGTACATCAAGACTGACTCATCTTACTGTCTATGCTTTGAACCATTCCTGTGACACTAGTTACAGATTCCGATGCTTTACTCCAGGTTTACTGTATCCCTTGGACCTTCTTTTTGACGATGAAACACAGAAATTGCTTCGGAATTATGTACAATAGCCACAAGGCCGATTTAAGTACAAGAAGACTGACTCTTCTTACTGACTATGTTTAGAACGATTCCTGTGACACTAGTTACAGATTCTGATGCTTCACTTCAGGTTAACTGTATCCCTTGGACCTTCTTATTGACGATGAAACACAGAAATTGCATCGGAATTAAATACAAAAGGCACAATGCCGACTTAAGAACAAGAAGACTGACTCTTCTTACTGACCATTATTTGAACCATTATTGTGACACTAGTTATAGATTTCGATGCTAGTTATAGAATTAAAAACAAAAGGCACAATTCCGACTTAAGTACAAGAAGAATGACTCTGCTTACTGTCTATGTTTGGAACCATTTCTGTGATACTAGTTATAGATTTCGATGTTTCGCTTCAGGTTTACTGTATCCCTAGGACCTTCTTATTGACGATGAAACACAGATATTGCATCGGAATTAAATACAAAAGGCACAATGCCGACTTAAGTACAAGAAGACTGACTCCTCTTACTTTAAATGTTTTGAACCATCCCTGTGACACTAGTTGTAGATTCTGATGCTTCACTCCAGGTTTACTGTATCGCTTGGACCTTCTTATTGACGATGAAACACAGAAATTGCATCGTAATTAATTACAGAAGCACAATGGCGACTTAAGTACAAGAAGACTGACTCTTCTTACTGACTATGTTTTGAACCATTCCTGTGACACTAGTTATAGATTCCGATGCTTCACTTGAGGTTTACTGTATCCCTCTGACCTTCTTATTGACGATGAAACACAGAAATTGCGTCAGAATTAAATACAAAAGGCACTATGCCGAATTAAGTACAAGAAGACTGACTCTTCCTACTCTCTATGTTTTGAACCATTCCTGTGACACTAGTTGTTTATTCCGAGGCTTCACTTGAGGTTTACAGTATCCTTCGGACCTTCTTATGGACGATGAAACACAGAAATTGCGTCGGAATGAAATTCAAAAGGTACAATGCCGACTGAAGTACAAGAAGACTGACCCTACCATCTCTCTATGTTTTGAACCATTCCTGTGACACTAGTTATAGATTCCGATGCTTCACTTCAGGTTTACTGTATCCCTCTGACCTTCGTATTGACGAAGAAACACAGAAATTGCATCGGAATTAAATAGAAAAGGCAGAATACCGACTTAACTACAAGAAGACTGACTCTTCTTACTGACCATGCTTTGCACCATTCCTGTGACGCTAGTTATAGATTCCGATGCTTAACATCAGGATTACTGTATCCCTTGGACCTTCTTATTGACGATGAAACACAGAAATTGCATCGGAATTAAATACAAAAGGCACTATGCCGAATTAAGTACAAGAAGACTGACTCTTCCTACCCTCTATGTTTTGAACCATTCCTGTGACACTAGTTTTTTGTTCCGATGCTTCACTTGAGGTTTACTGTATCCTTCGGACCTTCTTATGGACGATAAAACACAGAAATTGCGTCGGAATGAAATTCAAAAGGTACAATGCCGACTGAAGTACAAGAAGACTGACCTTTCCTTCTCTCTATGTTTTGAACCATTCCTGTGACACTAGTTATAGATTCCGATGCTTCACTTCAGGTTTACTGTATCCCTCTGACCTTTTCATTGACAATGAAACACAGCAATTCCCTCGGAATTAAATAGAGAAGGCACAATGCCGACTTAAGTGCAAGAAGACTGACTCTTCCTAATGTCTATGTTTTGAACCATTCCTGTGTCACTAGTTATAGATTCCGATGCTTCACTCCAGGTTTACTGTATCATTTGGACCTTCTTATTGACGATGAAACACAGAAATTGCATCGGAATTATATACGAAAGGCACAATGCCGACTTAAGTACAAGAACACTGACTCTTCTTACTGACTATGCTTTGAACCATTCCTGTGACACTAGTTATGGATTCCGATGCTTCACTTCAGGTTTACTGTATTCCTCTGACCTTCTTATTGTCGATGAAACACAGAAATTGCATCGGAATTAAATACAAAAGGCACAATGCCGAATTAGGTACAAGAAGACTGACTCTTCTTACTGTCTATGTTTTGAACCATTCATGTCACACTAGTTATAGATTCCGATGCTTCACTCCAGGTTTACTGTATCCCTTGGACCTTCTTATTGACGATGAAACACAGAAATTGCATCGGAATTAAATACAAAAAGCACAATGGCGACTTAAGTACAAGCAGTCTGACCTTTCTTTTTGACTATGATATGAACCATTCATGTGACACTAGTTATAGATTCCGGTGCTTCACTTCAGGTTTACTGTATCCCTTGGACCTTCTTATTAACGATGAAACACAGAAATTGCATCGGAAATAAATACAAAAGGCACAATGCCGACTTAAGTACAAGAAGACTGACTCTTCTTACTGACTATGCTTTGAACGATTCCTGTGACACTAGTTATAGATTCTAATGCTTCACTTCAGGTTTACTGTATCCCTTGGACCTTCTTCTTGACGATGAAACACAGAAATTGCATCGGAATTAAATACAAATGGCACAATGCCGACTTAAGTACAACAAGACTGACTCTTCTTACTGACTATGCTTTGAACAATTCCTGCGACACTAGTTATAGATTCCGATGTTTGACTTCAGATTTACTATATCCCTCTGACCTTCGTATTGACGATGAAACACAGAAATTGCATCGGAATTAAATACTAAATGCACAATGCCGAATTAAGTACAAGATGACTGACTCTTCTTACTGTCGATGTTTTGAACCATTCCTGTGACACTAGTTATAGATTCCGATGCTTCACTCCAGGTTTACTGTATCCCATGGACCTTCATATTGACGATGAAACACAGAAATTGCATCGGAATTAAATAAAAAAGGCACAATGCCGACTTAGGTACAAGAAGACTGGCGCTACTTACTGTCTATGTTTTGAACCATTCCTGTGACACTAGTTATAGATTCCGATGCTTCACTCCAGGTTTACTATATCCCTTGGACCTTCTTATTGACGATGAAACACAGAAATTGCATAGGAATTAAATAGAAAAGGCACAATGCCGACTTAAGTACAAGAAGACTGACTCTTCCTACTGTCTATGATTTGAACCATTCCTGTGACACTAGTTATAGATTCCGGTGCTTCAGTTCAGGTTTACTGTATCCCTCTGACCTTCTTATTGACGATGAAACACAGAAATTGCGTCGGAATTAAATACAAAAGTCACAATGCCGACTTAAGTACAAGAAGATTGACTCTTACCACTGTCTATGTTTTGAAACATTCGTGTTACACTAGTTATAGATTCCGGTGCTTCACTTCAGGTTTACTGTATCCGTTGGACCTTCTTATTGACGATGAAACACAGAAATTGCATCGGAATTAAATACAAAAGGCACAATGCCGACTTATGTACAAGAAGACTGACTCTTCTTACTGACTATGTTTTGAACCATTCCTGTGACACTAGCTATAGACTCTGATGCTTCACTTCTGGTATACTGTATCCCTTGGACCTTCTTATTGAAGATGAAACACAGAAATTGCATCGGAATTAAATACAAAAATCACAATGCCGACTTAAGTACAAGAAAACTGACTCTTCTTACTGTGTATGTTTTGAACCATCCCTGTGACACTATTTATAGATTCAGATGCTTCACTTCAGGTTTACTGTATCCCTTGGACCTTCTTAATGACGATGAAACACTGAAATTGAATCGGAATTAAATACAAAAGGCACAATGCCGAATTAAGTGCAAGAAGACTGACTCTTCCTACCCTCTATGTTTTGAACCATTCCTATGACACTAGTTTTTTATTCCGATGCTTCACTTGAGGTTTACTGTACCCTTCGGACCTTCTTATTGACGATGAAACACAACAATTGCATCGGAATTAAATAGAAAAGGCACAATGCCGACTTAAGTGCAAGAAGACTGACTCTTCCTACAGTCTATGTTTTGAACCATTCCTGCGTCACTAGTTATAGATTCCGATGCTTCACTCCAGGTTTACCGTATCCCTTGGACCTTCTTATTGACGATGAAACACAGAAATTGCATCGGAATTAAATACAAAAGGCACAATGCCGACTTAAGTACAAGAAGACTGACTCTTCTTTCTGACTATGTTTTGAACCATTCCTGTGACACTAGATATAGATTCCGATGCTTCACTCCAGGTTGACTGTATCCCTTGGACCTTCTTATTGACGATGAAACATAGAAGTTGCATCGGAATTAAATCCAAAAGGCACAATGGCGACTTAAGTACATGAAGTCTGACCTTTCTTACTGACTATGATTTGAACCTTTTATGTGACACTAGTTATAGATTCCGGTGCTTCACTCCAGGTTTACCGTATCCCTTGGACCTTCTTATTGAGGATGAAACACAACAATTGCATCGGAATTAAATAGAAAAGGCACAATGCCGACTTAAGTACAAGAAGACTGACCTTTCCTACTCTCTATGTTTTGAACCATTCCTGTGACACTAGTTATAGATTCCGATGCTTCACTTCAGGTTTACTGTATCCCTCTGACCGTTTTATTGACGATGAAGCACAGCAATTGCCTCGGAATTAAATAGAGAAGGCACAATGCCGACTTAAGTGCAAGAAGACTGTCTCTTCCTAATGTCTATGCTTTGAACCATTCCTGTGTCACTAGTTATAGATTCCGATGCTTCACTCCAGGTTTACTGTATCATTTGGACCTTCTTATTGACGGTGAAACACTGAAATTGCATCGGAATTATATACAAAAGGCACAATGCCGACTTAAGTACAAGAAGACTGGCTCTTCTTACTGACTATGCTTTGAACCATCCTGTGACACTAGTTATAGATTCCGATGCTTCACTTCAGGTTTACTGTATTCCTCTGACCTTCTTATTGTCGATGAAACACAGAAATTGCATCGGAATTAAATACAAAAGGCACAATGCCGAATTAGGTACAAGAAGACCGACTCTTCTTACTGTCTATGTTTTGAACCATTCATGTCACACTAGTTATAGATTCCGATGCTTCACTCCAGGTTTACTGTATCCCTTGGACCTTCGTATTGACGATGAAACACAGAAATTGCATCGGAATTAAATACAAAAGGCACAATGCCGACTTATGTACAAGAAGACTGACTCGTCTTACTGACTATGTTTTGAACCATTCCTGTGACACTAGCTATAGACTCTGATGCTTCACTTCTGGTATACTGTATCCCTTGGACCTTCTTATTGAAGATGAAACACAGAATTTGCATCGGAATTAAATACAAAAGGCACAATGCCGACTTAAGTACAAGAAAACTGACTCTTCTTACTGTCTATGTTTTGAACCATCCCTGTGACACTATTTATAGATTCCGATGCTTCACTTCAGGTTTACTGTATCCCTTGGACCTTCTTATTGACGACGAAACACTGAAATTGAATCGTAATTAAACACAAGAGGCACAATGCCGACTTTAGTACAAGAAGACTGACTCTTCTTTCAGACTATGTTTTGATTCATTCCTATGACACTAGTTATAGATTCCGATGCTTCACTCCAGGTTTACTGTATCCGTTGGACCTTCTTATTGACGATGAAACACAGAAATTGCAGCGGAATTAAATACAAAAGGAACTATGGCGACTTAAGTACAAGAAGACTGACTCTTCTTACTGGCTACGTTTTGAACCATTCATGTGACACTAGTTATAGATTCCGGTGCTTCTCTTCAGGTTTACTGTATCCCTCTGCCCTTCTTATTGACGATGAAACACAGAAATTGCAACTGAATTAAATACAAATGGCACAATGCCGACTTAAGTACAAGATGACTGACTCTTCTTCTGTCTATGTTTTGAACCATTCCTGTGACACTAGTTATAGATTTCGATGCTTCACTTCAGGTTTACTGGATCCCTTGGACCTACTTATTGACGATGAAACACAGAAGTAGCATCGGAATTAAATACAAAAGGCACAATGCCGACTTATGTACAAGAATACTGACTCTTCTTACCGACTATGTTTTGAACCATTCCTGTGACACTAGTTATATATTCCGATGTTTCACATCAGGTTTACTGTATCCCTTGGACCTTCTTATTGACGATGAAACACTGCAATTGCATCGGAATTAAATAGAAAAGGCACAATGCCGACTTAAGTACAAGAAGACTGACTCTTCCTACTGTCTATGTGTTGAACCATTTCTGTGACACTAGTTATAGATTCCGATGCTTCGCTTCAGGTTTACTCTACCCCTCTGTCCTTCTTATTGACGATGAAACACAGATATTGCAACGGAACTAAATACAAAAGGCACAATGCCGAATTAAGTACAAGAAGACTGACTCTTCCTACCCTCTATGTTTGAACCATTTCTGTTACACTAGTTTTTTATTCCGATGCTTCACTTGAGGTTTACTCTATCCTTCGGACCTTCTTATTGACGATGAAACACAACAATTGCATCGGAATTAAATAGAAAAGGCACAATGCCGACTTAAGTGCAAGAAGACTGACTCGTCCTACTGTCTATGTTTTGAACCATTCCTGCGTCACTAGTTATAGATTCCGATGCCTCACTCCAGGTTTACTGTATCCCTTGGACCTTCTTATTGGCGATGAAACACAGAAATTGCATCGGCATTAAATACAAAAGGCACAATGCCGACTTAAGTACAAGAAGACTGACTCTTCTTACTGACTATGTTTTGAACCATTCCTGTGACACTAGTTATAGATTTCGATGCTTCACTTCAGGTTTACTGTATCGCTTTGACCTTCTTATTGACGATGAAACACAGAAATTGCATCGGAATTAAATACAAAATGCACAATGCCGAATTAAGTACAAGAAGACTGACTCTTCTTACTGTCTATGTTTTGAACCATTCATGTGACACTAGATATAGATTCCGATGCTTCACTCCAGGTTGACTGTATCCCTTGGACCTTCTAATTGACGATGAAACACAGAAGTTGCATCGGATTTAAATCCAAAAGGCACAATGGCGACTTAAGTACATGAAGTCTGACCTTTCTTACTGACTATGATTTGAACCATTCATGTGACACTAGTTATAGATTCCGGTGCTTCACTTCAGGTTTACTGTATCGCTTGGACCTTTTTATTGACGATGAAACACAGAAGTTGCATCGGAAATAAATACAAAAGACACAATGCCGACTTAAGTACAAGAAGACTGACTCTTCTTACTGACTATGTTTTGAACCATTCCTGTGACACTAGTTATGGATTCGGATGCTTCACTTCAGGTTTATGGGATCCCTTGGACCTACTTATTGACGATGAAACACAGAAATAGAATCGCAATTAAATACAAAAGGCACAATGCCGACTTAAGTACAAGAATACTGACTCTTCTTACTGACTATGCTTTGAACCATTCCTGTGACACTAGTTATAGATTCCGATGCTTCACTCCAGGATTTCTGTATCCCTTGGACCTTGTCATTGACGATGAAACTCAGAAATTGCACGGAATTAATTCCAAAAGGCACAGTGCCGAATTAAGTACAAGAATACTGACTCCTCTTACTGTCTAAGTTTTGAACTATCCCTGTGACACTAGTTATGGATTCCGATGCTTCACTCCAGGTTTCCTGTATCCCTCTGCCCTTCTTATTGACGATGAAACACAGAAATTGCAACGGAATTAAATACAAATGGCACAATGCCAACTTAAGTACAAGAATACTGACTCTTCTTCTGTCTATGTTTCGAACCATTCCTGTGACACTAGTTATAGATTTCGATGCTTCACTTCAGATTTACTGTATCCCTTGGACCTTCTTATTGACGATGAAACACAGAAATTGCATCGGAATTAAATACAAAAGGCACAATGCCGACTTAAGGACAAGAAGACTAACTCTTCTTACTGACTTAGTTTTGAACCATTCCTGTGACACTAGTTATAGATTCCGATGCTTCACTTCAGGTTTACTGTATCCCTTGGACCTTCTTATTGACGATGAAACACAGAAATTGCACGTAATTTAATCCAAAAGGCACAATGCCGAATTAAGTACAAGAATACTTACTCTTCTTACTGTCTATATTTTGAACCATTCATGTGACACTAGTTATAGATTCCGGTGCTTCACTTCAGGTTTACTGTATCCCTTGGACCTTCCTATTGACGATGAAACACAGAAATTGCATCGGAAATAAATAGAAAAGGCACAATGCCGACTTAAGTACAAGAAGACTGACTCTTCTTACTGACTATGTTTTGAAGTATTCCTGTGACACTAGTTATAGATTCCGATGCTTCACTTGAGGTTTACTGTATCCCTCTAACCTTCTTATTGTCGATGAAACACAGAAATTGCATCGGAATTAAATACAAAAGGCACTATGCCGAATTAAGTACAAGAAGACTGACTCATCCTACTCTCTATGTTTTAAACCATTCCTGTGGCACTAGTTATATATTCCGATGCTTCACTTGAGGTTTACTGTATCCTTCGGACCTTCTTATGGACGATGAAGCACAGAAATTGCATCGGAATGAAATACAAAATGTACAATGCCGACTGAAGTACAAGAAGACTGACCCTTCCATCTCTCTATGTTTTGAACCATGCCTGTGACACTAGTTATAGATTCCGATGCTTCACTTCAGGTTCACTGTATCCCTCTGACCTTCTTATTGACGATGAAACACAGAAATTGCATCGGAATTAAATACAAAAGGCACAATGCCGAATTAAGGACAAGAAGACTGACTCTTCCTACTCTCTATGTTTTGAACCATTCCTGTGACTCTAGTTTTTAATTCCGATGCTTCACTTGAGGTTTACTGTATCCTTCGGACCTTTTTATTGACGATGAAAAACAGCAATTGCATCGGAATTAAATAGAGAAGGCACAATGCCGACTTAAGTGCAAGAAGACTAACTCTTCCTACTGTCTATGTTTTCAACCATTCCTGTGACACTAGTTATAGATTCCGATGCTTCACCTTATGTTTACTGTATCCCTCTGCCCTTCTTATTGACGATGAAACACAGAAATTGCAACTGAATTAAATACAAATGGCACAATGCCGACTTAAGTACAAGAAGACTGACTCTTCTTACTGACTATGCTTTGAACCATTCCTATGACACTAGTTATAGATTCCGATGCTTCACTTCAGGTTTACTGTATCCCTTGGACCCTCTTATTGACGATGAAACACTGCAATTCCATCGGAATTAAATAGAAAAGGCACAATGCCGACTTAAGTACAAGAAGACTGACTCTGCTTACTGTCTATGATTTGAACCATTCCTGTGACACTAGTTACAGATTCCGATGCTTTACTCCAGGTTTACTGTATCCCTTGGACCTTCTTTTTGACGATGAAACACAGAAATTGCTTCGGAATTATGTACAATAGCCACAAGGCCGATTTAAGTACAAGAAGACTGACTCTTCTTACTGACTATGTTTAGAACGATTCCTGTGACACTAGTTACAGATTCTGATGCTTCACTTCAGGTTAACTGTATCCCTTGGACCTTCTTATTGGCGATGAAACACAGATAATGCATCGGAATTAAATACAAAAGGCACAATGCCGACTTAAGTACATCAAGACTGACTCATCTTACTGTCTATGCTTTGAACCATTCCTGTGACACTAGTTACAGATTCCGATGCTTTACTCCAGGTTTACTGTATCCCTTGGACCTTCTTTTTGACGATGAAACACAGAAATTGCTTCGGAATTATGTACAATAGCCACAAGGCCGATTTAAGTACAAGAAGACTGACTCTTCTTACTGACTATGTTTAGAACGATTCCTGTGACACTAGTTACAGATTCTGATGCTTCACTTCAGGTTAACTGTATCCCTTGGACCTTCTTATTGACGATGAAACACAGAAATTGCATCGGAATTAAATACAAAAGGCACAATGCCGACTTAAGAACAAGAAGACTGACTCTTCTTACTGACCATTATATGAACCATTATTGTGACACTAGTTATAGATTTCGATGCTAGTTATAGAATTAAAAACAAAAGGCACAATTCCGACTTAAGTACAAGAAGAATGACTCTGCTTACTGTCTATGTTTGGAACCATTTCTGTGATACTAGTTATAGATTTCGATGTTTCGCTTCAGGTTTACTGTATCCCTAGGACCTTCTTATTGACGATGAAACACAGATATTGCATCGGAATTAAATACAAAAGGCACAATGCCGACTTAAGTACAAGAAGACTGACTCCTCTTACTTTAAATGTTTTGAACCATCCCTGTGACACTAGTTGTAGATTCTGATGCTTCACTCCAGGTTTACTGTATCGCTTGGACCTTCTTATTGACGATGAAACACAGAAATTGCATCGTAATTAATTACAGAAGCACAATGGCGACTTAAGTACAAGAAGACTGACTCTTCTTACTGACTATGTTTTGAACCATTCCTGTGACACTAGTTATAGATTCCGATGCTTCACTTGAGGTTTACTCTATCCCTCTGACCTTCTTATTGACGATGAAACACAGAAATTGCATCGTAATTAATTACAGAGGCACAATGGCGACTTAAGTACAAGAAGACTGACTCTTCCTCTCTCTATGTTTTGAACCATTCCTGTGACACTAGTTGTTTATTCCGAGGCTTCACTTGAGGTTTACAGTATCCTTCGGACCTTCTTATGGACGATGAAACACAGAAATTGCGTCGGAATGAAATTCAAAAGGTACAATGCCGACTGAAGTACAAGAAGACTGACCCTACCATCTCTCTATGTTTTGAACCATTCCTGTGACACTAGTTATAGATTCCGATGCTTCACTTCAGGTTTACTGTATCCCTCTGACCTTCGTATTGACGATGAAACACAGAAATTGCATCGGAATTAAATAGAAAAGGCAGAATACCGACTTAACTACAAGAAGACTGACTCTTCTTACTGACCATGCTTTGCACCATTCCTGTGACGCTAGTTATAGATTCCGATGCTTAACATCAGGATTACTGTATCCCTTGGACCTTCTTATTGACGATGAAACACAGAAATTGCATCGGAATTAAATACAAAAGGCACTATGCCGAATTAAGTACAAGAAGACTGACTCTTCCTACCCTCTATGTTTTGAACCATTCCTGTGACACTAGTTTTTTGTTCCGATGCTTCACTTGAGGTTTACTGTATCCTTCGGACCTTCTTATGGACGATAAAACACAGAAATTGCGTCGGAATGAAATTCAAAAGGTACAATGCCGACTGAAGTACAAGAAGACTGACCTTTCCTTCTCTCTATGTTTTGAACCATTCCTGTGACACTAGTTATAGATTCCGATGCTTCACTTCAGGTTTACTGTATCCCTCTGACCTTTTCATTGACAATGAAACACAGCAATTCCCTCGGAATTAAATAGAGAAGGCACAATGCCGACTTAAGTGCAAGAAGACTGACTCTTCCTAATGTCTATGTTTTGAACCATTCCTGTGTCACTAGTTATAGATTCCGATGCTTCACTCCAGGTTTACTGTATCATTTGGACCTTCTTATTGACGATGAAACACAGAAATTGCATCGGAATTATATACGAAAGGCACAATGCCGACTTAAGTACAAGAAGACTGACTCTTCTTACTGACTATGCTTTGAACCATTCCTGTGACACTAGTTATGGATTCCGATGCTTCACTTCAGGTTTACTGTATTCCTCTGACCTTCTTATTGTCGATGAAACACAGAAATTGCATCGGAATTAAATACAAAAGGCACAATGCCGAATTAGGTACAAGAAGACTGACTCTTCTTACTGTCTATGTTTTGAATCATTCATGTCACACTAGTTATAGATTCCGATGCTTCACTCCAGGTTTACTGTATCCCTTGGACCTTCTTATTGACGATGAAACACAGAAATTGCATCGGAATTAAATACAAAAAGCACAATGGCGACTTAAGTACAAGCAGTCTGACCTTTCTTTTTGACTATGATATGAACCATTCATGTGACACTAGTTATAGATTCCGGTGCTTCACTTCAGGTTTACTGTATCCCTTGGACCTTCTTATTAACGATGAAACACAGAAATTGCATCGGAAATAAATACAAAAGGCACAATGCCGACTTAAGTACAAGAAGACTGACTCTTCTTACTGACTATGCTTTGAACGATTCCTGTGACACTAGTTATAGATTCTAATGCTTCACTTCAGGTTTACTGTATCCCTCGGACCTTCTTCTTGACGATGAAACACAGAAATTGCATCGGAATTAAATACAAATGACACAATGCCGACTTAAGTACAACAAGACTGACTCTTCTTACTGACTATGCTGTGAACAATTCCTGCGACACTAGTTATAGATTCCGATGCTTGACTTCAGATTTACTATATCCCTCTGACCTTCTTATTGAAGATGAAACACAGAATTTGCATCGGAATTAAATACAAAAGGCACAATGCCGACTTAAGTACAAGAAAACTGACTCTTCTTACTGTCTATGTTTTGAACCATCCCTGTGACACTATTTATAGATTACGATGCTTCACTTCAGGTTTACTGTATCCCTTGGACCTTCTTATTGACGACGAAACACTGAAATTGAATCGTAATTAAACACAAGAGGCACAATGCCGACTTTAGTACAAGAAGACTGACTCTTCTTTCAGACTATGTTTTGATTCATTCCTATGACACTAGTTATAGATTCCGATGCTTCACTCCAGGTTTACTGTATCCGTTGGACCTTCTTATTGACGATGAAACACAGAAATTGCAGCGGAATTAAATACAAAAGGAACTATGGCGACTTAAGTACAAGAAGACTGACTCTTCTTACTGGCTACGTTTTGAACCATTCATGTGACACTAGTTATAGATTCCGGTGCTTCTCTTCAGGTTTACTGTATCCCTCTGCCCTTCTTATTGACGATGAAACACAGAAATTGCAACTGAATTAAATACAAATGGCACAATGCCGACTTAAGTACAAGATGACTGACTCTTCTTACTGACTATGTTTTGAACCATTCCTGTGACACTAGTTATAGATTCCGATGCTTCACTTCAGGTTTACTGTATCGCTTTGACCTTCTTATTGACGATGAAACACAGAAATTGCATCGGAATTAAATACAAAATGCACAATGCCGAATTAAGTACAAGAAGACTGACTCTTCTTACTGTCTATGTTTTGAACCATTCATGTGACACTAGATATAGATTCCGATGCTTCACTCCAGGTTGACTGTATCCCTTGGACCTTCTTATTAACGATGAAACACAGAAATTGCATCGGAAATAAATACAAAAGGCACAATGCCGACTTAAGTACAAGAAGACTGACTCTTCTTACTGACTATGCTTTGAACGATTCCTGTGACACTAGTTATAGATTTCGATGCTTCACTTCAGGTTTACTGGATCCCTTGGACCTACTTATTGACGATGAAACACAGAAGTAGCATCGGAATTAAATACAAAAGGCACAATGCCGACTTATGTACAAGAATACTGACTCTTCTTACCGACTATGCTTTGAACCATTCCTGTGACACTAGTTATATATTCCGATGTTTCACATCAGGTTTACTGTATCCCTTGGACCTTCTTATTGACGATGAAACACTGCAATTGCATCGGAATTAAATAGAAAAGGCACAATGCCGACTTAAGTACAAGAAGACTGACTCTTCCTACTGTCTATGTTTAGAACGATTCCTGTGACACTAGTTACAGATTCTGATGCTTCACTTCAGGTTAACTGTATCCCTTGGATACAAGAAGACTGACTCTTCTTACTGTCTATGTTTTGAATCATTCATGTCACACTAGTTATAGATTCCGATGCTTCACTCCAGGTTTACTGTATCCCTTGGACCTTCTTATTGACGATGAAACACAGAAATTGCATCGGAATTAAATACAAAAAGCACAATGGCGACTTAAGTACAAGCAGTCTGACCTTTCTTTTTGACTATGATATGAACCATTCATGTGACACTAGTTATAGATTCCGGTGCTTCACTTCAGGTTTACTGTATCCCTTGGACCTTCTTATTAACGATGAAACACAGAAATTGCATCGGATCCCTTGGACCTACTTATTGACGATGAAACACAGAAATAGAATCGCAATTAAATACAAAAGGCACAATGCCGACTTAAGTACAAGAATACTGACTCTTCTTACTGACTATGCTTTGAACCATTCCTGTGACACTAGTTATAGATTCCGATGCTTCACTCCAGGATTTCTGTATCCCTTGGACCTTGTCATTGACGATGAAACTCAGAAATTGCACGGAATTAATTCCAAAAGGCACAGTGCCGAATTAAGTACAAGAATACTGACTCCTCTTACTGTCTAAGTTTTGAACCATCCCTGTGACACTAGTTATGGATTCCGATGCTTCACTCCAGGTTTCCTGTATCCCTCTGCCCTTCTTATTGACGATGAAACACAGAAATTGCAACGGAATTAAATACAAATGGCACAATGCCAACTTAAGTACAAGAATACTGACTCTTCTTCTGTCTATGTTTCGAACCATTCCTGTGACACTAGTTATAGATTTCGATGCTTCACTTCAGATTTACTGTATCCCTTGGACCTTCTTATTGACGATGAAACACAGAAATTGCATCGGAATTAAATACAAAAGGCACAATGCCGACTTAAGGACAAGAAGACTAACTCTTCTTACTGACTTAGTTTTGAACCATTCCTGTGACACTAGTTATAGATTCCGATGCTTCACTTCAGGTTTACTGTATCCCACTGACCTTCTTATTGACGATGAAACACAGAAATTGCACGTAATTTAATCCAAAAGGCACAATGCCGAATTAAGTACAAGAATACTTACTCTTCTTACTGTCTATATTTTGAACCATTCATGTGACACTAGTTATAGATTCCGGTGCTTCACTTCAGGTTTACTGTATCCCTTGGACCTTCCTATTGACGATGAAACACAGAAATTGCATCGGAAATAAATAGAAAAGGCACAATGCCGACTTAAGTACAAGAAGACTGACTCTTCTTACTGACTATGTTTTGAATCATTCATGTGACACTAGATATAGATTCCGATGCTTCACTCCAGGTTTACTGTATCCCTTGGACCTTCCTATTGACGATGAAACACAGAAATTGCATCGGAAATAAGTACAAAAGGCACAATGCCGACTTAAGTACAAGAATACTGACTCTTCCTACTGCCTATACTTTGAACCATTCCTGTGACAGTAGTTATAGATTCCGATGCTTCACGTCAGGTTTACTGTATCCCTTGGACCTTCTTATTGACCATGATACACAGATATTGCATCGGAATTAAATACAAAAGGCACAATGCCGACTTAAGGACAGGAAGACGGGAGCTTCTTACCGTCTATGATTTGTACCTTTCCTGTGAGACCAGTTTTAGATTACGATGCTTCACTTCAGGTTTGCTGTATCCCTTGGATCTTCTTATTAACGATGAAACACAGAAACTGCATCGAAATTAAATACTAAATTTACAATGCCGTCATAAGTACACGAAGACTGACTCTTCTTACTGTCAGTTATGAACCTACCCTGAGAGACCGGTTTTAGATTCCAGTGCTTCACCTCAGGGTTACTGTATCCCCTTGGACCATCTTATTGACGATGAAACAAAAAAATAGCATCGGAATTAAATACAAAAAGCACAATGCCGACTTAAGTACAAGAAGAAAGACTCTTCTTACTGTCTATGTTTTGAATGTTTCCTGTGGGACCAGTTTTAGATTACAATGCATTAATTCAGGTTCACTGTATCCATTGGGCCTTCTTACTGACGATGAAACACAGAAATTGCATCGGAATTAAATACAAAGACCACAATGCCGACATAAGTACAAGAGGATAGAACCTTCTTACTGTCTATGTTTTGAACCATTCATGTGACACTAGTTATAAATTCCAATGCTTCACTCCAGGATTTCTGTATCCCTTGGACCTTCTCATTGACGATGAAACTCAGAAATTGCACGGAATTAAATCCAAAAGGCACAGTGCCAAATTAAGTACAAGAATACTGACTCCTCTTACTGTCTATGTTTTGAACCATCCCTGTGACACTAGTTATGGATTCCGATGCTTCACTCCAGGTTTCCTGTATCCCTCTGCCCTTCTTATTGACGATGAAACACAGAATTTGCAACGGAATTAAATACAAATGGCACAATGCCAACTTAAGTACAAGAAGACTGACTCTTCTTCTGTCTATGTTTCGAACCATTCTTGTGACACTAGTTATAGATTTCGATGCTTCACTTCAGGTGTACTGTATCCCTTGGACCTTCTTATTGACGATGAAACACAGAAATTGCATCGGAATTAAATACAAAATGCACAATGCCAACTTAAGGACAAGAAGACTGACTCTTCTTACTGACTATGTTTTGAACCATTCCTGTGACACTAGTTATAGATTCCGATGCCTCACTTCAGGTTTACTGTATCCCACTGACCTTCTTATTGACGATGAACCACAGAAATTGCACGTAATTTAATCCAAAAGGCACAATGCCGAATTAAGTACAAGAATACTTACTCTTCTTGTTGTCTATATTTTGAACCATCCCTGTGACACTAGTTATGGATTCCGATGCTTCACTCCAGGTTTACTGTATCCCTCTGACGTTCTTATTGACGATGAAACACAGAAATTGCATCGGAATTAAATACAAAAGGCACCAGGGCGACTTAAGTACAAGTAGTCTGACCTTCCTTACTGACTATGATATGAACCATTCATGTGACACTAGTTATAGATTCCGGTGCTTCACTTCAGGTTTACTGTATCCCTTGGACCTTCCTATTGACGATGAAACACAGAAATTGCATCGGAAATAAATACGAGAGGCACAATGCCGACTTAAGTACAAGAAGACTGACTCTTCTTACTGACTATGTTTTGAATCATTCATGTGACACTAGATATAGATTCCGATGCTTCACTCCAGGTTTACTGTATCCCTTGGACCTTCCTATTGACGATGAAACACAGAAATTGCATCGGAAATAAATACAAAAGGCACAATGCCGACTTAAGTACAAGAAGACTGACTCTTCTTACTGACTTTGTTTTGAATCATTCATGTGACACTAGATATAGATTCCGATGCTTCACTCCAGGTTTACTGTATCCCTTGGACCTTCCTATTGACGATGAAACACAGAAATTGCATCGGAAATAAATACAAAAGGCACAATGCCGACTTAAGTACAAGTATACTGACTCTTCTTACTGACTATGCTTTGAACCATTCCTGTGACACTAGTTATAGATTCCGATGCTTCACTTCAGGTTTACTGTATCTCTTGGACTTTCTTATTGACGATGAAGCACTGCAATTGCATAGGAATTAAATGGAAAGGGCACAATGCCGACTTAAGTACAAGAAGACTGACTCTTCCTACTGTCTATGTGTTGAACCATTCCTGTGACACTAGTTATAGATTCCGATGCTTCACTTCAGGGTTACTGTACCCCTCTGCCATTCTTATTGACGATGAAACACAGGAATTGCAACGGAATTAAATACAAATGGCACAATGCCAACTTAAGTACAAGAAGACTGACCCTTCTTCTGTCTATGTTTCGAACCATTCCTGTGACACTAGTTATAGAATTCGATGCTTCACTTCGGGTTTACTTTATCCCTTGGACCTTCTTATTGACGATGAGACACAGAAATTGCATCGGAACAAAATACAAAAGCCACAATGCCAACTTAATTACAAGAAGACTGACCCTTCCCACTGTCTATGTTTTGAACCATTCCTGTGACACTAGTTATAGATACCGATGCTTCACTCCAGGTTTACTGTATCCCTTGGACCTTCTTATTGACGATGAAACACAGAAATTGCATCGGAATTAAATAGAAAAGGCACAATGCCGACTTAAGTACAAGATGACTGACTCTTCCTACTGTAAATGTTTTGAACCATTCCTGTGACACTAGTTATGGATTCCGATTCTTCACATCAGGTTTTATGTATCCCTTGGACCTTCTTGTTGACGATGAAACACAGAAATTGCATCGGAATTAAATACAAAACTCACAATGCCGACTTAAGTACAAGAAGTCTGACTCTTCTTACTGACTATGTTTTGAACCATTCCTGTGACGCTAGTTATAGATTCCGATGCTTCACTCCCGGTTTACTGTATCCCTTGGACCTTCTTATTGACGATGAAGCACTGCAATTGCATAGGAATTAAATGGAATGGGCACAATGCCGACTTAAGTACATGAATACTGACTCTTCCTACTGCCTATATTTTGAACCATTCCTGTGACAGTAGTTATAGATTCCGATGCTTCACGTCAGGTTTACTGTATCCCTTGGACCTTCTTATTGACCATGATACACAGATATTGCATCGGAATTAAATACAAAAGGCACAATGCCGACTTAAGGACAAGAAGACGGGAGCTTCTTAACGTCTATGATTTGTACCTTTCCTGTGAGACCAGTTTTAGATTACGATGCTTCACTTCAGGTTTGCTGTATCCCTTGGATCTTCTTATTAACGATGAAACACAGAAACTGCATCGGAATTAAATACTAAATGCACAATGCCGTCATAAGTACACGAAGACTGACTCTTCTTACTGTCTGTTATGAACCTACCCTGTGAGACCGGTTTTAGATTCCAGTGCTTCACCTCAGGGTTACTGTATCCCCTTGGACCATCTTATTGACGATGAAACAAAAAAATAGCATCGGAATTAAATACAAAAGGCACAATGCCGACTTAAGTACAAGAAGAATGACTCTTCTTACTGTCTATGTTTTGAATGTTTCCTGTGGGACCAGTTCTAGATTACGATGCTTTAATTCAGTTTTACTGTATCCATTGGGCCTTCTTACTGACGATGAAACACAGAAATTGCATCGGAATTAAATACAAAGGGCACAATGCCGACATAAGTACAAGAGGATAGAACCTTCTAACTGTCTATGTTTTGAACCATTCATGTGACACTAGTTATAAATTCCAATGCTTCACTCCAGGATTTCTGTATCCCTTGGACATTCTCATTGACGATGAAACGTAGAAATTGCACGGAATTAAATCCAAAAGACACAGTGCCGAATTAAGTACAAGAATACTGACTCCTCTTACTGTCTATGCTTTGAACCATCCCTGTGACACTAGTTATGGATTCCGATGCTTCACTCCAGGTTTCCTGTATCCCTCTGCCCTTCTTATTGACCATGAAACACAGAAATTGCAACGGAATTAAATACAAATGGCACAATGCCTACTTAAGTACAAGAAGACTGACTCTTCTTCTGTCTATGCTTCGAACCATTCCTGTGACACTAGTTATAGATTCCGATGCTTCACTTCAGGTTTACTGTATCCCACTGACCTGCTTATTGACGATGAAACACAGAAATTGCACGTAATTTAATCCAAAAGGCACAATGCCGAATTATGTACAAGAATACTTACTCTTCTTACTGTCTATATTTTGAACCATCCCTGTGACACTAGTTATGGATTCCGATGCTTCACTCCAGGTTTACTGTATCCCTCTGACGTTCTTATTGACGATGAAACACAGAAATTGCATCGGAATTAAATACAAGTGGCACAATGGCGACTTAAGTACAAGTAGTCTGACCTTTCTTACTGACTATGATATGAACCATTCATGTGACACTAGTTATAGATTCCGGTGCTTCACTTCAGGTTTACTGTATCCCTTGGACCTTTCTATTGACGATGAAACACAGAAATTGCATCGGAAATAAATACAAAAGGCACAATGCCGACTTAAGTACAAGAAGACTGACTCTTCTTACTGACTATGTTTTGAATCATTCATGTGACACTAGATATAGATTCCGATGCTTCACTCCAGGTTTACTGTATCCCTTGGACGTTCCTATTGACGATGAAACACAGAAATTGCATCGGAAATAAACACAAAAGGCACAATGCCGACTTAAGTACAGGAAGACTGACTCTTCTTACTGACTATGTTTTGAGTCATTCATGTGACACTAGATATAGATTCCGATGCATCACTCCAGGTTTACTGTATCCCTTGGACCTTCCTATTGACGATGAAACACAGAAATTGCATCGGAAATAAATACAAAAGGCACAATGCCGACTTAAGTACAAGAATACTGACTCTTCTTACTGACTATGCTTTGAACCATTCCTGTGACACTAGTTATAGATTCCGATGCTTCAGTTCAGGTTTAGTGTATCTCTTGGACCTTCTTATTGACGATGAAGCACTGCAATTGCGTAGGAATTAAATGGAAAGGGCACAATGCCGACTTAAGTACAAGAAGACTGACTCTTCCTACTGTCTATGTGTTGAACCATTCCTGTGACACTAGTTATAGATTCCGATGCTTCACTTCAGGGTTACTGTACCCCTCTGCCATTCTTATTGACGATGAAACACAGAAATTGCAACGGAATTAAATACAAATGGCACAATGCCAACTTAAGTACAAGAAGACTGACCCTTCTTCTGTCTATGTTTCGAACCATTCCTGTGACACTAGTTATAGAATTCGATGCTTCACTTCTGGTTAACTTTATCCCTTGGACCTTCTTATTGACGATGAGACACAGTAATAGCATCGGAACAAAATACAAAAGCCACAATGCCAACTTAATTACAAGAAGACTGACCCTTCCCAATGTCTATGTTTTGAACCATTCCTGTGACACTAGTTATAGATTCCGATGCTTCACTCCAGGTTTACTGTATCCCTTGGACCTTCTTATTGACGATGAAACACAGAAATTGCATCGGAATTAAATAGAAAAGGCACAATGCCGACATTAGTACAAGATGACTGACTCTTCCTACTGTACATGTTTTGAACCATTCCTGTGACACTAGTTATAGATTCCGATGCTTCACATCAGGTTTAATGTATCCCTTGGACCTTCTTGTTGACGATGAAACACAGAAATTGCATCGGTATTAAATACAAAAGGCACAATGCCGACTTAAGTACAAGAAGACTGATTCCTCTTACTGACTATGTTATGATTCATTCCTGTGACACTAGTTATAGATTACGATGCCTCACTCCAGGTTTACTGTACCCCTTTGACCTTCTTATTGACGATGAAACACAGAAATTGCATCGGAAATAAATACAAAACTCACAATGCCGACTTAAGTACACGAAGTCTGACTCTTCTTACTGACTATGCTTTTGAACCATTCCTGTGACGCTAGTTATAGATTCCGATGCTTCACTAGCGGTTTACTGTATCCCTTGGACCTTCTTATTGACGATGAAACACAGAAATTGCACGTAATTTAATCCAAAAGGCACAATGCCGAATTAAGTACAAGAATACTTACTCTTCTTACTGTCTATATTTTGAACCATCCCTGTGACACTAGTTATAGATTCCGATGCTTCACTTCAGGTTTACTGTATCCCACTGACCTTCTTATTGACGATGAAGCACAGAAATTGCACGTAATTTAATCCAAAAGGCACAATGCCGAATTAAGTACAAGAATTCTTACTCTTCTTACTGTCTATATTTTGAACCATCCCTGTGACACTAGTTATGCATTCCGATGCTTCACTCCTGGTTTACTGTATCCCTCTGACGTTCTTATTGACGATGAAACACAGAAATTGCATCGGAATTAAATACAAAAGGCACAATGGCGACTTAAGTACAAGTAGTCGGACCTTCTTACTGACTATGATATGAACCATTCATGTGACACTAGTTATAGATTCCGGTGCTTCACTTCAGGTTTACTGTATCCCTTGGACCTTCCTATTGACGATGAAACACAGAAATTGCATCGGGAATAAATACAAAAGGCACAATGCCGACTTAAGTACAAGAAGACTGACTCTTCTTACTGACTATGTTTTGAATCATACATGTGACACTAGATATAGATTCCGATGCTTCACTCCAGGTTGACTGCATCCCTTGGACCTTCTTATTGACGATGAAACATAGAAGTTGCATCGGAATTAAATCCAAAAGGCACAATGGCGACTTAAGTACATGAAGTCTGACCTTTCTTACTGACTATGATTTGAACCATTCATGTGACACTAGATATAGATTCCGATGCATCACTCCAGGTTTACTGTATCCCTTGGACCTTCCTATTGACGATGAAACACAGAAATTGCATCGGAAATAAATACAAAAGGCACAATGCCGACTTAAGTACAAGAATACTGACTCTTCTTACTGACTATGCTCTGAACCATTCCTGTTACACTAGTTATAGATTCCGATGCTTCAGTTCAGGTTTAGTGTATCTCTTGGACCTTCTTATTGACGATGAAGCACTGCAATTGCGTAGGAATTAAATGGAAAGGGCACAATGCCGACTTAAGTACAAGAAGACTGACTCTTCCTACTGTCTATGTGTTGAACCATTCCTGTGACACTAGTTATAGATTCCGATGCTTCACTTCAGGGTTACTGTACCCCTCTGCCATTCTTATTGACGATGAAACACAGAAATTGCAACGGAATTAAATACAAATGGCACAATGCCAACTTAAGTACAAGAAGACTGACCCTTCTTCTGTCTATGTTTCGAACCATTCCTGTGACACTAGTTATAGAATTCGATGCTTCACTTCTGGTTAACTTTATCCCTTGGACCTTCTTATTGACGATGAGACACAGTAATAGCATCGGAACAAAATACAAAAGCCACAATGCCAACTTAATTACAAGAAGACTGACCCTTCCCAATGTCTATGTTTTGAACCATTCCTGTGACACTAGTTATAGATTCCGATGCTTCACTCCAGGTTTACTGTATCCCTTGGACCTTCTTATTGACGATGAAACACAGAAATTGCATCGGAATTAAATAGAAAAGGCACAATGCCGACATAAGTACAAGATGACTGACTCTTCCTACTGTACATGTTTTGAACCATTCCTGTGACACTAGTTATAGATTCCGATGCTTCACATCAGGTTTAATGTATCCCTTGGACCTTCTTGTTGACGATGAAACACAGAAATTGCATCGGTATTAAATACAAAAGGCACAATGCCGACTTAAGTACAAGAAGACTGATTCCTCTTACTGACTATGTTATGATTCATTCCTGTGACACTAGTTATAGATTACGATGCCTCACTCCAGGTTTACTGTACCCCTTTGACCTTCTTATTGACGATGAAACACAGAAATTGCATCGGAAATAAATACAAAACTCACAATGCCGACTTAAGTACACGAAGTCTGACTCTTCTTACTGACTATGCTTTTGAACCATTCCTGTGACGCTAGTTATAGATTCCGATGCTTCACTAGCGGTTTACTGTATCCCTTGGACCTTCTTATTGACGATGAAACACAGAAATTGCACGTAATTTAATCCAAAAGGCACAATGCCGAATTAAGTACAAGAATACTTACTCTTCTTACTGTCTATATTTTGAACCATCCCTGTGACACTAGTTATAGATTCCGATGCTTCACTTCAGGTTTACTGTATCCCACTGACCTTCTTATTGACGATGAAGCACAGAAATTGCACGTAATTTAATCCAAAAGGCACAATGCCGAATTAAGTACAAGAATTCTTACTCTTCTTACTGTCTATATTTTGAACCATCCCTGTGACACTAGTTATGCATTCCGATGCTTCACTCCTGGTTTACTGTATCCCTCTGACGTTCTTATTGACGATGAAACACAGAAATTGCATCGGAATTAAATACAAAAGGCACAATGGCGACTTAAGTACAAGTAGTCGGACCTTTCTTACTGACTATGATATGAACCATTCATGTGACACTAGTTATAGATTCCGGTGCTTCACTTCAGGTTTACTGTATCCCTTGGACCTTCCTATTGACGATGAAACACAGAAATTGCATCGGGAATAAATACAAAAGGCACAATGCCGACTTAAGTACAAGAAGACTGACTCTTCTTACTGACTATGTTTTGAATCATACATGTGACACTAGATATAGATTCCGATGCTTCACTCCAGGTTGACTGCATCCCTTGGACCTTCTTATTGACGATGAAACGTAGAAGTTGCATCGGAATTAAATCCAAAAGGCACAATGGCGACTTAAGTACATGAAGTCTGACCTTTCTTACTGACTATGATTTGAACCATTCATGTGACACTAGTTATAGATTCCGGTGCTTCACCTCAGGTTTACTGTATCCCTTGGACCATCTTATTGACGATGAAATACAGAAATTGCATCGGAAATAAATACAAAACGCACAATGCTGACTTAAGTACAAGAAGCCTGACTCTTCTTACTGACTATGTTTTGAACCATTCCTGTGACACTAGTTATAGATTCTGATGCTTCACTTCAGGTTTACTGTATCCCTTGGACCTTCTTATTGACGATGAAACACAGAAATTGCATCGGAAATAAATACAAAAGGCACAATGCCGACTTAAGTACAAGAAGATTCACTCTTCTTACGGACTATGTTTTGAACCATTCCTCTGACACTAGTTATAGATTCTGATGCTTCACTTCAGGTTTACTGTATCCCTTGGACCTTCTTATTGACGATGAAACACAGAAATTGCATCGGAATCAAATACAAGAGGCACAATGCCGACTTAAGTACAAGAAGACTGACTCCTCTTACTGACTATGATTTGAACCATTCCTGTGACACTAGTTATAGATTCCGATGCATGACTTCAGATATACTGTATCCCTCTGACCTTCTTATTGACGATGAAACACAGAAATTGCATCGGAATTAAATACTAATGGCACAATGCCGAATTAATTACAAGAAGACTGACTCTTCTTACTGTCGATGTTTTGAACCATTCCTGTGACACTAGTTATAGATTCCGATACTTCACTCCAGGTTCACTGTATCCCTTGGACCTTCTTATTGACGATGAAACACAGAAATTGCATCGGAATTAAATAAAAACGGCACAATGCCGACTTAAGTACAAGAAGACTGACGCTACTTACTGTCTATGTTTTGAACCATTCCTGTGACACTAGTTATAGATTCCGATGCTTCACTCAAAGTTTACTATATCCCTTGGACCTTCTTATTGAAGATGAAACACAGAAATTGCATCGGAATTATATACAAAAGGCACAATGGCGGCTTAAGTACAAGAAAACTGACTCGTCTTACTGTGTATGTTTTGAACCATCCCGGTGACACTAGTTATAGATTCCGATGCTTCACTTCAGGTTTACTGTATCCGTTGGACCTTCTTATTGACGATGAAACGCAGAAATTGCGTCGGAATTAAATACAAAAGGCATGATGCCGACTTAAGTACAAGAAGACTGACTCTTCTTACTGACTATGTTTTGAACCATTCCTGTGACACTAGTTATAAACTCTGATGCTTCACTACAGGTTTACTGTATCCCTTGGACCATCTTATAGACGATGAAACACAGAAATTGCATCGCAATTAAATACAAACGGCACAATGCCGACTTAAGTACAAGAAGACTGACTCTTCTTACTGACTATGCTTTGAACCATTCCTGTGACACTAGTTATAGATTCCGATGCATCACTTCAGGTTTACTTTATCCCTTGGACCTTCTTATTGACGATGAAACACAGCAATTGCATCGGAATTAAATAGAAAAGGCACAATGCCGACTTAAGTACAAGAAGACTGACTCTTCCTACTGTCTATGTTTTGAACCATTCCTGTGACACTATTTATAGATTCCGATGCTTCACTTCCGGTTTACTGTATACCTCTGCCCTTCTCACTGACGATGAAACACAGAAATTGCAACTGATTTAATACAAATGGCACAATGCCGACTTAAGAACAACAAGACTGACTCTTCTTCTGTCTATGTTTTGAACCATTCCTGTGACACTAGTTATAGATTTCAATGCTTCACTTCAGGTTTACTGTATCCCTTGGACCTTCTTATTGACGATGAAACACAGAAATTGCATCGGAATTAAATTCAAAAGGCACAATGCCGTTTTAAGAACAAGAAGACTGACTCTTCTTACTGACTATGTTTTGAACCATTCATGTGACACTACTTATGGATTCCGATGCTTCACTTCAGGTATACTGTATCCCTTGGACCTTCTTATTGACGATGAAGCACTGCAATTGCATCGGAATTAAATGGAAAGGGCACAATGCCGACTTAAGTACAAGAAGACTGACTCTTACTACTGTCTATGTGTTTACCATTCCTGTGACACTAGTTATAGATTCCGATGCTTCACTTCAGGGTTACTGTACCCCTCTGCCATTCTTATTGACGATGAAACACAGAAATTGCAACGGAATTATATACAAATGGCACAATGCCAACTTAAGTACAAGAAGACTGACTCTTCTTCTGTCTATGTGTCGAACCATTCCTGTGACACTAGTTATAGAATTCGATGCTTCACTTCAGGTTTACTTTATCCCTTGGACCTTCTTATTGACGATGAAACACAGAAATTGCATCGGAATAAAATACAAAAGCCACAATGCCAACTTAAGTACAAGAAGACCGACCCTTCCCACTGTCTATGTTTTGAACCATTCCTGTGACACTAGTTATGGATTCCGATGCTTCACTCCAGGTTTACTGTATCCCTTGGACCTTCTTATTGACGATGAAACACAGAAATTGCATCGGATTTAAATAGAAAAGGCACAATGCCGACTTAAGTACAAGATGACTGACTCTTCCTACTGTACATGTTTTGAACCATTCCTGTGACACTAGTTATAGATTCCGATGCTTCACATCAAGTTTAATGTATCCCTTGGACCTTCTTGTTGACGATGAAACACAGAAATTGCATCGGAAGTAAATACAAAAGGCACAATACCGACTTAAGTACAAGAAGACTGATTCCTCTTACTGACTATGTTATGATTCATTCCTGTGACACTAGTTATAGATTACGATGCCTCACTCCATTTTTACTGTACCCCTTTGACCTTCTTATTGACGATGAAAGACAGAAATTGCATCGGAATTAAATACTAAAGGCACAATGCCGACTTAGGTACAAGAAAACTGACTCTTCTTACTGACTATGTTTTGAACCATTCCTGTGACACTAGTTATAGATTCCGATGCGTAGCTCCAGGTTTACTGTATCCCTCTGATCTACTTATTGACGATGAAACACAGAAATTGCATCGGAATTAAATAAAAAGGAACAATGCCGACTTAAGTACAAGAAGACTGACTCTTCCTACTGCCTATATTTTGAACCATTCCTGTGACAGTTGTTATAGATTCCGATGCTTCACGTCAGGTTTACTGTATCCCTAGGACCTTCTTATTGACCATGATACACAGATATTGCATCGGAATTAAATACAAAAGGCACAATGCCTACTTAAGGACAAGAAGACGGGAGCTTCTTACCGTCTATGATTTGTACCTTTCCTGTGAGACCGGTTTTAGATTCCGATGCGTCCCTCCAGGTTTGCTGTATCCCTTGGATCTTCTTATTAACGATGAAACACAGAAACTGCGTCGGAATTAAATACTAAATGCACAATGCCGTCATAAGTACACGAAGACTGACTCTTGTTACTGTCTGTTATGAACCTGCCCTGTGAGACCTGTTTTAGATTCCAGTGCTTCACTCAGGGTTACTGTATCCCCTTCGACCATCTTATTGACGATGAAACAAAAAAATAGCATCGGAATTAAATACAAAAGGCACAATGCCGACATAAGTACAAGAAGAATGAATCTTCTTACTGTCTTTGTTTTGAATGTTTCCTGTGGGACCAGTTCTAGATTACGATGCTTTAATTCAGTTTTACTGTATCCATTGGGTCTTCTTACTGACGATGAAACACAGAAATTGCATCGGAATTAAATACAAAGGGCACAATGCCGACATAAGTACAAGAGGATAGAACCTTCTTACTGTCTATGTTTTGAACCATTCATGTGACACTAGTTATAAATTCCAATGCTTCACTCCAGGATTTCTGTATCCCTTGGACATTCTCATTGACGATGAAACGTAGAAATTGCACGGAATTAAATCCAAAAGACACAGTGCCGAATTAAGTACAAGAATACTGACTCCTCTTACTGTCTATGCTTTGAACCATCCCTGTGACACTAGTTATGGATTCCGATGCTTCACTCCAGGTTTTCTGTATCCCTCTGCCCTTCTTATTGACGATGAAACACAGAAATTGCAACGGAATTAAATACAAATGGCACAATGCCAAATTAAGTACAAGAAGACTGACTCTTCTTCTGTCTATGTTTCGAACCATTCCTGTGACACTAGTTATAGATTTCGATGCTTCACTTCAGGTTTACTGTATCCCTTGGACCTTCTTATTGACGATGAAACACAGAAATTGCATCGGAATTAAATACAAAAGGCACAATGCCGACTTAAGGACAAGAAGACTGACTCTTCTTCCTGACTATGTTTTGAACCATTCCTGTGACACTAGTTATAGATTCCGATGCTTCACTTCAGGTTTACTGTATCCCACTGACCTTCTTATTGACGATGAAACACAGAAATTGCACGTAATTTAATCCAAAAGGCACAGTGCCGAATTAAGTACAAGAATACTGACTCTTCTTACTGTCTATATTTTGAACCATCCCCGTGACACTAGTTATGGATTCCGATGCTTCACTCCAGGTTTACTGTATCCCTCTGACGTTCTTATTGACGATGAAACACAGAAATTGCATCGGAATTAAATACAAAAGGCACAATGGCGACTTAAGTACAAGTAGTCTGACCTTTCTTACTGACAATGATATGAACCATTCATGTGACACTAGTTATAGATTCCGGTGCTTCACTTCAGGTTTACTGTACCCCTTGGACCTTCTTATTGACGATGAAACACAGAAATTGCATCGGAAATAAATAAAAAAGGCACAATGCCGACTTAAGTACAAGAAGACTGACTCTTCTTAATGACTATGTTTTGAACCATTCCTGTGACACTAGTTATAGATTCTGATGCTTCACTTCAGGTTTACTGTATCCCTTCTACCTTCTTATTGACGATGAAACACAGAAATTGCATCGGAATTAAATACAAAAGGCATAATGCCGACTTAAGTACAAGAAGACTGACTCTTCTTACTGACTATGCTCTGAACCATTCCTGTGACACTAGTTATAGATTCCGATGCTTGACTTCAGATTTACAGTATCCCTCTGACCTTCTTATTGACGATGAAACACAGAAGTTGCATCGGAATTAAATACTAAAGGCACAATGCCGAATTAAGTACAAGAAGACTGACTCTTCTTACTGTCGATGTTTTGAACCATTCCTGTGACACTAGTTATAGATTCCGATGCCTCACTCCAGGTTTACTGTTTCCCATGGACCTTCATATTGACAATGAAACACAGAAATTGCATCGGAATTAAATAAAAAAGGCACAATGCCGACTTAAGTACAAGAAGACTGGCGCTACTTACTGTCTATGTTTTGAACCATTTCTGTGACACTAGTTATAGATTCCGATGCTTCACTCCAGGTTTACTATATCCTTTGGACCTTCTTATTGACGATGAAACACAGAAATTGCATAGGAATTAAATAGAAAAGGCACAATGCCGACTTAAGTACAAGAAGACTGACTCTTCCTACTGTCTATGTTTTAAACCATTCCTGTGACACTAGTTATAGATTCCGGTGCTTCAATTCAGGTTTACTGTATCCCTCTGACCTTCTTATTGACGATGAACCACAGAAATTGCATCGGAATTAAATACAAAAATCACAATGCCTACTTAAGTACAAGAAGACTGACTCTTCCCACTGTCTATGTTTTGAAACATTCCTGTTACACTAGTTATAGATTCCGATGCTTCACTTCAGGTTTACTGTATCCGTTGGACCTTCTTATTGACGATGAAACACAGAAATTGCATCGGAATTAAATACAAAAGGCACAATGCCGACTTTTGGACAAGAAGACTGACTCTTCTTACTGACTATGTTTTGAACCATTCCTGTGACACTAGCTATTGACTCTGATGCTTCACTTCTGGTTTACTGTATCCCTTGGACCTTCTTATTGAAGATGAAACACAGAAATTGCATCGGAATTAAATACAAAAGGCACAATGCCGACTTAAGTACAAGCAAACTGACTCTTCTTACTGTCTATGTTTTGAACCATCCCTATGACACTAGTTATAGATTCCGATGCTTCACTTCAGGTTTACTGTATCCCTTGGACCTTCTTATTGACGATGAAACACTGAAATTGCATCGGAATTAAATACAAAAGGCACAATGCCGACTTTAGTACAAGAAGACTGACTCTTCTTTCAGACTATGATTTGATTCATTCCTATGACACTAGTTATAGATTCCGATGCTTCACTCCAGGTTTACTGCATCCCTTGGACCTTCTTATTGACGATGAAACACAGAGATTGCATCGGAATTAAATACAAAAGGCACTATGGCGACTTAAGTACAAGAAGACTGACTCTTCTTACTGGCTACGTTTTGAACCATTCAATAGGCACTGGTTATAGATTCCGGTGCTTCTCTTCAGGTTTACTGTATCCCTTGGACCTTCGTATTACGATGAAACACAGAAATTGCATCGGAATTAAATACAAAAGGCACAATGCCGACTTAAGTGCAAGAAGACTGACTCTTCTTACTGACTCTGCTTTGAACCATTCCTGTGACACTACTTAAAGATTCTGATGCTTCACTTCAGGTTTACTTTATCCCTCTACCCTTCTTATTGACGATTAAACACAGAAATTGCAGCTGAATTAAATACAAATGGCACAATGCCGACTTAAGTACAAGATGACTGAGTCTTCTTCTGTCTATGTTTTAAACCATTCCTGTGACACTAGTTATAGATTTCGATGCTTCACTTCAGGTTTACTGGATCCCTTGGACCTACTTATGGACGATGAAACACAGAAGTAGCATCGGAATTAAATACAAAAGTCACAATGCCGAATTAAGTACAAGAAGACTGTCTCTTCTTACTGTCTATGCTTTGAACCATTCATGTGACACTAGATATATATTCCGATGTTTCACTTCAGGTTTACTGTACCCCTCTGCCCTTCTTATTGACGATGAAACACAGATATTGCAACGGAATTAAATACAAAAGGCACAATGCCGAATTAAGTACAAGAAGACTGACTCTTCCTACTCTCTATGATTTGAACCATTCCGGTGACATTAGCTTTATATTCCGATGCTTCACTTGAGGTTTACTGTATCCTTCGGACCTTCTTATTGACGATGAAAGATAGCAATTGCATTGGAATTAAATAGAAAAGGCACAATGCCGACTTAAGTGCAAGAAGACTGACTCATCCTACTGTCTATGTTTTGAACCATTCCTGCGTCACTAGTTATAGATTCCGATGCTTCACTCCAGGTTTACTGTATCCCTTGGACCGTCTTATTGACGATGAAACACAGAAATTGCATCGGAATTAAATACAAAAGGCACAATGCCGACTTATGGACAAGAAGACTGACTCTTCTTACTGACTATGTTTTGAACCATTCCTGTGACACTAGTTATAGATTCCGATGCTTCACTTCAGGTTTACTGTATGGCTCTGAAATTCTTATTGACGATGAAACACAGAAATTGCATCGGAATTAAATACAAAAGGCACAAAGCCGAATTAAGTACAAGAAGACTGTCTCTTCTTACTGTCTATGCTTTGAACCATTCATGTGACACTAGATATAGATTCCGATGCTTCACTCCATGTTTACTGTATCCCTTGGACCTTCTTATTGACGATGAAACATAGAAGTTGCATCGGAATAAAATTCAAAAGGCACAATGGCGACTTAAGTACATGAAGTCTGACCTTTCTTACTGACTATGATTTGAACCATTCATGTGACACTAGTTATAGATTCCGTTGCTTCACTTCAGGTTTACTGTATCCCTTGGACCTTCTTATTGACGATGAAACACAGAAATTGCATCGGAAATAAATACAAAAGGCACAATGCCGACTTAAGTACAAGAAGACTGACTCTTCTTACTGACTATTTTTTGAACCATTCCTGTGACACTAGTTATAGATTCTGATGCTTCATTTCAGGTTTACTGTAGCCCTTGGACCTTCTTATTGGCGATGAAACACAGAAATTTTATCGGAAATAAATACAAAAGGCACAATGCCGACTTAACTACAAGAAGACTGACTCTTCTTACGGACTATGCTTTGAACCATTCCTGTGACACTAGTTATAGATTCCGATGCTTCACTTCAGGTTTACTTTATCCCTTGGACCTTCTTATTGACGATGATACACAGCAATTGCATCGGAATTAAATAGAAAAGGCACAATGCCGACTTAAGTAGAAGAAGACTGACTCTTCCTATTGTCTATGTTTTGAACCATTCCTGTGACACTAGTTATAGATTCCGATGCTTCACTTCAGGTTTACTGTATCCCTCTGCCCTTCTCATTGACGATGAAACACAGAAATTGCAACTGATTTAATACAAATGGCACAATGCCGACTTAAGTACAAGAAGACTGACTCTTCTTCTGTCTATGCTTTGAACCATTCCTGTGACACTAGTTATAGATTTCGAAGCTTCACTTCAGGTTTACTGTATCCCTTGGACATTCTTATTGACGATGAAACACAGAAATTGCATCGGAATTAAATTCAAAAGGCACAATGCCGACTTAAGTACAAGAAGACTGACTCTTCTTACTGACTATGTTTTGAACCATTCCTGTGACACTAGTTATAGATTCCGATGCTTCACTTCAGGTTTACGGGATCCCTTGGACCTACTTATTGACGATGAAACACAGAAATAGAATCGAAATTAAATACAATAGGCACAATGCCGACTTAAGTACAAGAAGACTGACTCTTCTTCTGTCTATGTTTCGAACCATTTCTGTGACACTAGTTATAGATTTCGATGCTTCACTTCAGGTTTACTTTATCACTTGGACGTTCTTATTGACGATGAAACACAGAAATTGCATCGGAATAAAATACAAAAGGCACAATGTCAACTTAAGTACAAGAAGAATGACCCTTCCCCCTGTCTATGTTTTGAACCATTCCTGTGACACTAGTTATAGATTCCGATGCTTCACTCCAGGTTTACTGTATCCCTTGGACCTTCTAATTGACGATGAAACACAGAAATTGCATTGGAATTAAATAGAAAAGGCACAACGCCGACTTAAGTACAAGTTGACTGACTCTTCCTTCTGCACATGTTTTGAACCATTCCTGTGACACTAGTTATAGATTCCGATGCCTCATATCAGGTTTAGTGTATCCCTTGGACCTTCTTGTTGACGATGAAACACAGAAATTGCATCGGAATTAAATACAAAAGGCACAATGCCGTCTTAAGTACAAGAAGACTGATTCCTCTTACTGACTATGTTATCATTCATTCCTGTGACACTAGTTATAGATTACGATGCCTCACTCGAGGCTTACTGTACCCCTTTGACCTTCTTATTGACGATTAAACACAGAAATTGCATCGGAATTAAATACAAAACTCACAATGCCGACTTAAGTACAAGAAGACTGACTCTTCTTACTGACTATGTTTTGAACCATTCCTGTGACGCTAGTTATAGATTCCGATGCTTCACTCCCGGTTTACTGTACCCCTAGGACCTTCTTATTGACGATGACACACAGAAATTGCATCGGAATTAAATACAAAAGGCACAATGCCGACTTAAGTACAAGAAAACTGACTCTTCTTACTGACTATGTTTTGAACCTTTCCTGTGACACTAGTTATAGATTCCGATGCTTCACTCCAGGTTTACTGTATCCTTCTGATCTTCTTATTGACGATGAAACACAGAAATTGCATCGGAATTAAATAAAAAGGCACAATGTCGACTTAATTACAAGAAGACTGACTCTTCCTACTGCCTATATTTTGAACCATTCCTGTGACAGTGGTTAGAGATTCCGATGCTTCACGTCAGGTTTACTGTATCCCTTGGACCTTCTTATTGACCATGATACACAGATATTGCATCGGAATTAAATACAAAAGGCACAATGCCGACTTAAGGACAAGAAGACGGGATCTTCTTACCGTCTATGATTTGTACCTTTCCTGTGAGACCAGTTTTAGAATACGATGCTTCACTTCAGGTTTGCTGTATCCCTTGGATCTTCTTATTAACGATGAAACACAGAAACTGCATCGGAATTAAATACTAAATGCACAATGCCGTCATAAGTCCACGAAGACTGACTTTTCTTACCGTCTGTTATGAACCTACCCTGTGATACCGGTTTTCGATTCCAGTGCCTCACCTCAGGTTTACTGTATCCCCTTGGACCATCTTATTGACGATGAAACAAAAATATAGCATCGGAATTAAATACAAAAGGCACAATGCCGACTTAAGTACAAGAAGAATGACTCTTCTTACTGTCTGTGTTTTGAATGTTTCCTGTGGGACCAGTTTTAGATTACGATGCTATAATTCAGGTTTACTGTATCCATTGGGCCTTCTTACTGACGATGAAACACAGAAATTGCATCGGAATTAAATACAAAGGGCACAATGCCGACATAAGTACAAGAGGATAGAACCTTCTTACTGTCTATGTTTTGAACCATTCATGTGACACTAGTTATAAATTCCAATGCTTCACTCCAGGATTTCTGTATCCCTTGGACCTTGTCATTGACGATGAAACTCAGAAATTGCACGGAATTAAATCCAAAAGGCACAGTGCCGAATTAAGTACAAGAAAACTGACTGTTCTTACTGTCTATATTTTGAACCATCCCTGTGACACTAGTTATGGATTCCGATGCTTCACTCCAGGTTTACTGTATCCCTCTGACGTTCTTATTGACGATGAAACACAGAGATTGCATCGGAATTAAATACAAAAGGCACAATGCCGACTTAAGTACAAGAAGACTGACTCTTCATACTGACTATGTTTGAACCATTTTTGTGACACTAGTTATAGATTCCGATGCTTCACTCCAGGTTTACTGTATCCCTTAAACCTTCTTATTAACGATGAAACACAAAAATTAAATCGGAATTAAATACAAAAGGCACAATGCCGACATAAGTACAAGAAGACTGACTCTTCTTTCTGTCTATGTTTTGAACCATTCATGTGACAGTAGTTATAGATTCCGATACTTCACTCCAGGCTTACTGTATCCCTTGGACCTTCTAATTGACGATGAAACACAGAAATTGCATCGGAATTAAATACAAAAGGCACAATGGCGGCTTAAGTACAAGGTGACTGACTCCTCTTACTGGCTACGTTTTGAACCATTCCTGTGACACTAGTTATAGATTCTGATGCTTCACTTCAGGTTTACTGTATCCCTTAGACCTTCTTATTGACGATGAAACACAGAAATTGCAACTGAATGAAATACAAAAGGCACAATGCCGACTGAAGTACAAGAAGACTGACTCTTCCCACTGTTTATGCTTTGAACCGTTAATGTCACACTAGTTATAGATTGCGATGCTTCACTTCAGGTTTACTGTATCCCTTGGACCTTCTTATTGACGATTAAACACAGAAATTGCATCGGAATTATATACAAAAGGCACAATGCCGACATAAGTACAAGAATACTGACTCTTCTTACTGTCTATGTTGTGAACCATCCCTCTGACGCTGGTATAGGTTCCGATGCTTCACTCCAGGTTTACTGTATCCCTTGGACCTCCTTATTGACGAAGAAACACAGAAATTGCATAGGAATTAAATAGAAAAGGCACAATGCCGACTTAAGTACATAGAGACTGACTCTTCTTACTGACTGTGCTTTGAACCATTCCTGTAACACTAGATATAGATTTCGGTGCTTCACTTCAGGTTTACTGTATCCCTTGGACCTTCTTATTGACGATGAAACACTGAAATTGCATCGGAATTAAATACAAAAGTCACAATGCCGACTTAAGAACAAGAAGACTGACTCATCTTACTGACTATGTTTTGAACCATTCCTGTGACACTAGTTATAGATTCCGATGCTTCACTTCAGGTTTACTGTATCCCACTGACCTTCTTATTGACGATGAAACACAGAAATTGCATGTAATTAAATCCAAAAGGCACAGTGCCGAATTAAGTACAAGAATACTGACTCTTCTTACTGTCTATGTTTTGAACCATCCTTGTGACACTAGTTATGGTTTCCGATGCTTCACTCCAGGTTTAATGTATCCTTCTGACATTCTTATTGACGTTGAAACAAAGAAATTCCGTCGGAATTAAATACAAAACGCACAATGCCGAATTAAGTACAAGAAGACTGGCTCTCCTTAATGTCTATATTTTGAACCATTCCTGAGACACTAAATATAGATTCCGATGCCTCACTCTAGGTTTACTGTATCCCTTGGGCCTTCTTATTGACGATGAAACACAGAAATTGCATCGGTATAAAATACAAAAGGCACAATGCCAATTTAAGTACAAGAAGACTGACCCGTCCCACTGTCTATGTTTTGAACCACTCCTGTGACACTTGTTATAGATTCCGATGCTTCACTTCGGGTTTAATGTATCCCTGGGACCTTCTTGTTGACGATGAAACACAGAAATTGCATCGGAATTAAATACAAAAGGCACAATGCCGACTTAAGTACAAGAAGACTGACTCTTTTTACTGACTATGTTTTGAACCATTCCTGTGACACTAGTTATAGCTTCCGATGCTTCACTCCCGGTTTACTGTATCCCTTGGACCTTCTTATTGACGATGAAACACAGAAATTGCATCGGAATTAAATACAAAAGGCACAATGCCGTCTTCAGTACAAGAAGACTGACTCTTCTTACTGACTATGTTTTGAAGCATTCCTGTGACACTAGTTACAGATTCCGAAGCGTCACTCCAGGTGTTCGGTATCTCTTGGACCTCCATATTGACGATGAATCACAGAAATTGCATCGGAATTAGATACAAAAGGCACAATGCCGACTTAAGTACAAGAACACTGACTCTTCTTACTGTCTATGCTTTGAACCATTCCTGTGACACTAGTTATAGATTCCGATGCTTCACTCCAGGTTTACTGTATCCCTCTGATCTTCTTATTGACGACGAAACACAGCAATTGCATCGGAATCAAATTAAAAGGCACAATGCCGACTTAAGAAAAAGAAGACGGGCTCTTCTTACCGTCTGTGTTTTGTACCTTTCCTGTGAGCCCAGTTTTAGATTACGATGCTTCACTTCAGGTTTACTGTATCCCTTGGACCTTCTTATTATCGATGAAACACAGAAACTGCATCGGAATTAAATACAAAATGCACAATGCCGTCATAAGTACATGAAGACTGACTCTTCTTACTGTCTGTTATGAACCTACCCTGTGAGACCTGTTTTAGATTCCAGTGCTTCACCTCAGGGTTACTGTATCCGTTGGACCATCTTATTGACGGTGAAACAAAAAAATAGCATCGGAATCAAATACAAAAGGCACAATGCCGACTTAAGTACAAGAGGACTGACTCTTCTTACTGTCTATGTTTTGAATGTTTCCTGTGGGACCAGTTTCAGATTACGATGCTTCACTTCAGGTTTACTGTATCTATTGGGCCTTCTTATTGACGATGAAACACAGAAATTGCATCGGAATTAAATACAAAGGGCACAATGCCGAAATAAGTACAGGAAGACTAAACCTTCTTGCTGTCTCTGTTTTGAACCATTCATGTGACACTAGTTATAGATTCCATTGTTTCACTCCAGGTTTTCTGTATCCCTTCGACCTCCTCATTGACGATGAAGCTCAGAAATTGCACGGAATTAAATCCAAAGGGCACAGTGCCGAATTAAGTACAAGAATACCGACTCTTCTTACTGTCTATGTTTTGAACCATCCCTGTGACACTAGTTATGGGTTCCGATGCTTCACTCCAAGTTTACTGTATCCCTCTGCCCTTCTTATTGAAGATGAAACACAGAAATTGCCATGGAATTAAATACAAATGGCACAATGCCAACTTAAGTACAAGAAGACTGACTCTTCTTACTGACTTTGATTTGAACCATTCCTGTGACACTAGTTATAGATTCCGATCCTTCACTTCAGGTTTACTGTATCCCACTGACCTTCTTATTGACGATGAAACACAGAAATTGCACGGAATTAAATACAAAATGCACATTGCGAATTAAGTACAAGAATTCTGACTCTTCTTACTGTCTATATTTTGAACCATCCCTATGACACTGGTTATGGATTCCGATGCTTCACTCCAGGTTTACTGTATCCCTCTGACGTTCTTATTGACGATGAAACAGAGAAATTTCGTCGGAATTAAATACAAAACGCACAATGCCGCACTAAGTACAAGAATACTGACTATTCTTACTGTATATGTTTTGAACCATTCCTGTGACACTAGTTATAGATTCCGATGCTTCACTTCAGGTTTATCGTATCCCTTCGACCTTCTTGTTGACGATGAAACACAGAAATTGCATCGGAATTAAATACAAAAGGCACAACGTCGACTTAAGTACAAGAAGACTGATTCTGCTTCCTGACAATGCTTTGATTCATTCCTGTGACACTAGTTATAGATTCCGATGCCTCCCGCCAGGTTTACTGTATCCCTTTGACCTTCTTATTGATGATGAAACACAGAAATTGCATCGGAATTAAATACAAAAGGCACAATGCCGACTTAAGTACAAGAACACTGACTCTTCTTACTGACTATGTTTTGAACCATTCCTGTGACACTAGTTATAGATTCCGATGCTTCACTCCCGGTTTACTGTATCCCTTGGACCATCTTATTGACGATGAAACACAGAAATTGCATCGGAATTAAATACAAAAGGCTCAATGCCGACTTAAGTACAAGAAGACTGACTCTTCTTACTGACTATGTTTTGAACCATTCCTGTGACACTAGTTATAGATTCCGAACCGTCACTGCAGGTATACTGTATCCCTTGGACCTCCTTATTGACGATGAAACACAGAAATTGCATCGGAATTAATTACAAAAGGCTCAATGCCGACTTAAGTACTAGAAGACGGGCTCTTCTTACCGTCTATGTTTGTACCTTTCCTGTGAGACCAGTTTTAGATTACGATGCTTCACTTCAGGTTTACTGTATCCCTTCGACCTTCTTATTAACGATGAAACACAGAAATTGCATCGGAAAAAAATACTATTTGCACAATGCCTTCATAAGTACACGTGAACTGACTCTTCTTACTGTCTGTTATGAACCTACCCTGAGAGACCTGTTTTAGATTCCAGTGCTTCACCTCAGGGTTACTGTATCCCTTGGACGATCTTATTGTCGATGAAACAAAAAAATTGCATCGGAATTTAATACAATAGGCACAATGCCGACTTAAGTACAAGAAAACTGACTCTTCTTACTGTCTATGTTTTGAATGTTTCCTGTGGGACCAGTTTAAGATTACGATGCTTCACTTCAGGTTTACTGTATCCATTGGGCCTTCTTGTTGACGGTGAAACACAGAAATTGCATCGGAATTAAATACAAAGGGCACAATGCCGACATAAGTACAAGAAGACCGAACCTTCTTACTGTCTATGTTTGAACCATTCATGTGACACTAGTTATAGATTCCAATGCTTCACTCCAGGTTTTCTGTATCAATTGGACCTTCTCATTGACGATAAAACACAGATATTGCATCAAAATTAAATACAAAAGTCACAATGCAGACTTAAGTACAAGAAAACTGACTCTTATTACTGACTATGCTTTGAACCATTCCTGTGACGCTAGTTATAGATTCCGATGCTTCACTTCAGGTTTACGGTATCCCTTGGACTTTCTTATTGACGATGAAACACAGAAATTGCATTGGAATTAAATAGAAAAGGCACAATCCCGACTTAAGAACAAGAAGACTGACTCTTCTTACTGACTATGTTTCGAACAAATCCTGTGACACTAGTTATAGATTCCGATGCTTCACTTCAGGTTTACTGTATCTCACTGACCTTCTTATTGACGATGAAACACAGAAATTGCACGGAATTAAATGCAAAAGGCACAGTGCCGAATTAAGTACAAGAATACTGACTCTTCTTACTGTCTATATTTTGAACCATCCCTGTGACACTAGTTATGGATTCCGATGCTTCACTCCAGGTTTACTGTATCCCTCTGACGTTCTTATTGACGATGAAACACAGAAATTCCGTCGGAATTAAATACAAAACGCACAATGCCGAATTAAGTACAAGAAGACTGTCTCTCCTTACTGTCTATATTTTGAACCATTCCTGTGACACTAGTTATAGATTCCGATGCTTCACTGTTGGTCTACTGTATCCCTTGGACCTTCTTATTGACGATGAAACACAGAAATTGCACCGGAATAAAATTCAAAAGGCACAATGCCAACTGAAGTACAAGAAGACTGACCCTTCCCACTGTCTATGTTTTGAACCATTCCTGTGACACTAGTTATAGATTCCGATGCTTCACTCCAGGTTTACTGTGTCCCTTGGACCATCTTATGGGCGATGTAACACAGAAATTGCATGGGAATTAAATAGAAAAGGCACAATGCCGACTGAAGTACAAGAAGACTGACTCTTCCTACTGTATATGCTTTGAACCATTCCTGTGACACTAGTTATAGATTCCGATGCTTCACTTCAGGTTTAATGTATCCCTTGGACCTTCTTGTTGACGATGAAACACTGAAATTGCATCGGAATTAAATACAAAAGCACAATGCAGACTTAAGTACAAGAAGACTGATTCTTCTTACTGACTATGCTTTGATTCATTCCTGTGACACTAGTTATAGATTCCGATGCCTCCCTCCAGGTTTACTGTATCCCTTTGACCTTCTTATTGACGATGAAACACAGAAATTGCATCGGAATTAAATACAAAAGGCGCAATGCCGACTTAAGTACAAGAAGACTGACTCTTCTTACTGTCTACGTTTTGAATGTTTCCTGTGGGACCAGTTTTAGATTACGATGCTTCACTTCAGGTTTACTGTATTCATTGGGCCCTCTTATTGACGGTGAAACACAGAAATTGCATCGGAATTAAATACAAAGGGCACAATACCGACATAAGTACTAGAAGACTGAACCTTCTTACTGTCTATGTTTTGAACCATTCATGTGACACTAGTTATAGATTCCAGTGCTTCACTCCAGGTTTTCTGTATCCCTTGGACCTTCTCATTGACCATGAAACACAGAAAATGCCTCGGAATTAAATACAAAAGGCACATTCCCGACATAAACACAAGAAGACTGTCTCTTCCTACTGTCTATGTTTTGAACCATTCCTGTGACACTAGTTATAGATTCCGATGCTTCACTTCAGGTTTGCTGTATCCGTCTTACCTTCTTATTGACGATGAAACACAGAAATTGCATCGGAATTAAATACAAAAAGCACAATGCGAATTAAGTACAAGAAGACTAACTCTTCCTACTGTCTGTGATTTGAACCATTCCTATGACACTAGTTATACATTCCGATGCTTCACTTCAGGTTTACTGTATCCCTCTTACCTTTTTATTGACGATGAAACACAGAAATTGCATCGGAATTAAATACAAAACGCCCAATGAAGACTTAAGTACAAGAAGACTGACCCCTCCTACTGTCTATGTTTGAACCAATCCTGTAACACTAGTTATAGATTCCGATGCTTCACTTCAGGTTTACTGTATCCCTTGGACCTTCTTATTGACGATTAAAGACATAAATTGCATCGGAATTAAATACAAAAGGCACAATGCCGACTTGAGTACAAGGAGACTGACTCTTCTTACTGACTATGTTTTGAACCATTCCTGTGACAGTAGTTATAGATTCCGATGCTTAGCTTCAGGTTTACTGTATCCCTCTGACCTTCTAATTGACGATGAAACTCAGAAATTGCATCGGAATTAAATACAAAAGGCACAATGCTGACTTAAGTACAAGAATACTGAGTCTTCTTACTGTCTATGATTTGGACCATTCCTGTGGCACTAGTTTAAGATTTCGATGCTTCACTTTAGGGTTACTGTATCCCTTGGACCTTCTTATTGACGATGAAACACAGACATTGCATCGGAATTAAATACAAAAGGTACGATGCCGACTTAAGTTCAAGAAGACTGACTCATCTTACTGTCTATGTTTCCAACCATTCTTGTGACACTATTTATAGATTCCGATGCTTCACTCCAGGTTTACTGTATCCCTTGGACCTTCTTATTGACGATGAAACACAGAAATTGCACGGAATTAAATACAAAATGCACAGTGCGAATTAAGTACAAGAATTCTGACTCTTCTTACTGTCTATATTTTGAACCATCCCTATGACACTGGTTATGGATTCCGATGCTTCACTCCAGGTTTACTGTATCCCTCTGACGTTCTTATTGACGATGAAACAGAGAAATTTCGTCGGAATTAAATACAAAACGCACAATGCCGCACTAAGTACAAGAATACTGACTATTCTTACTGTCTATGTTTTGAACCATTCCTGTGACACTAGTTATAGATTCCGATGCTTCACTTCAGGTTTATCGTATCCCTTCGACCTTCTTGTTGACGATGAAACACAGAAATTGCATCGGAATTAAATACAAAAGGCACAACGTCGACTTAAGTACAAGAAGACTGATTCTGCTTACTGACAATGCTTTGACTCATTCCTGTGACACTAGTTATAGATTCCGATGCCTCCCGCCAGGTTTACTGTATCCCTTTGACCTTCTTATTGACGATGAAACACAGAAATTGCATCGGAATTAAATACAAAAGGCACAATGCCGACTTAAGTACAAGAACACTGACTCTTCTTACTGACTATGTTTTGAACCATTCCTGTGACACTAGTTATAGATTCCGATGCTTCACTCCCGGTTTACTGTATCCCTTGGACCTTCTTATTGACGATGAAACACAGGAATTGCATCGGAATTAAATACAAAAGGCTCAATGCCGACTTAAGTACAAGAAGACTGACTCTTCTTACTGACTATGTTTTGAACCATTCCTGTGACACTAGTTATAGATTCCGAACCGTCACTGCAGGTATACTGTATCCCTTGGACCTCCTTATTGACGATGAAACACAGAAATTGCATCGGAATTAATTACAAAAGGCTCAATGCCGACTTAAGTACTAGAAGACGGGCTCTTCTTACCGTCTATGTTTGTACCTTTCCTGTGAGACCAGTTTTAGATTACGATGCTTCACTTCAGGTTTACTGTATCCCTTCGACCTTCTTATTAACGATGAAACACAGAAATTGCATCGGAAAAAAATACTATTTGCACAATGCCTTCATAAGTACACGAGAACTGACTCTTCTTACTGTCTGTTATGAACCTACCCTGAGAGACCTGTTTTAGATTCCAGTGCTTCACCTCAGGGTTACTGTATCCCTTGGACGATCTTATTGTCGATGAAACAAAAAAATTGCATCGGAATTTAATACAATAGGCACAATGCCGACTTAAGTACAAGAAAACTGACTCTTCTTACTGTCTATGTTTTGAATGTTTCCTGTGGGACCAGTTTTAGATTACGATGCTTCACTTCAGGTTTACTGTATCCATTGGGCCTTCTTGTTGACGGTGAAACACAGAAATTGCATCGGAATTAAATACAAAGGGCACAATGCCGACATAAGTACAAGAAGACCGAACCTTCTTACTGTCTATGTTTGAACCATTCATGTGACACTAGTTATAGATTCCAATGCTTCACTCCAGGTTTTCTGTATCAATTGGACCTTCTCATTGACGATAAAACACAGATATTGCATCAGAATTAAATACAAAAGTCACAATGCAGACTTAAGTACAAGAAGACTGACTCTTATTACTGACTATGCTTTGAACCATTCCTGTGACGCTAGTTGTAGATTCCGATGCTTCACTTCAGGTTTACGGTATCCCTTGGACTTTCTTATTGACGATGAAACACAGAAATTGCATTGGAATTAAATAGAAAAGGCACAATCCCGACTTAAAAACAAGAAGACTGACTCTTCTTACTGACTATGTTTCGAACAATTCCTGTGACACTAGTTATAGATTCCGATGCTTCACTTCAGGTTTACTGTATCTCACTGACCTTCTTATTGACGATGAAACACAGAAATTGCACGGAATTAAATGCAAAAGGCACAGTGCCGAATTAAGTACAAGAATACTGACTCTTCTTACTGTCTATATTTTGAACCATCCCTGTGACACTAGTTATGGATTCCGATGCTTCACTCCAGGTTTACCGTATCCCTCTGACGTTCTTATTGACGATGAAACAGAGAAATTTCGTCGGAATTAAATACAAAACGCACAATGCCGCACTAAGTACAAGAATACTGACTATTCTTACTGTCTATGTTTTGAACCATTCCTGTGACACTAGTTATAGATTCCGATGCTTCACTTCAGGTTTATCGTATCCCTTCGACCTTCTTGTTGACGATGAAACACAGAAATTGCATCGGAATTAAATACAAAAGGCACAACGTCGACTTAAGTACAAGAAGACTGATTCTGCTTACTGACAATGCTTTGATTCATTCCTGTGACACTAGTTATAGATTCCGATGCCTCCCGCCAGGTTTACTGTATCCCTTTGACCTTCTTATTGACGATGAAACACAGAAATTGCATCGGAATTAAATACAAAAGGCACAATGCCAACTGAAGTACAAGAAGACTGACCCTTCCCACTGTCTATGTTTTGAACCATTCCTGTGACACTAGTTATAGATTCCGATGCTTCACTCCAGGTTTACTGTGTCCCTTGGACCATCTTATGGGCGATGTAACACAGAAATTGCATGGGAATTAAATAGAAAAGGCACAATGCCGACTGAAGTACAAGAAGACTGACTCTTCCTACTGTATATGCTTTGAACCATTCCTGTGACACTAGTTATAGATTCCGATGCTTCACTTCAGGTTTAATGTATCCCTTGGACCTTCTTGTTGACGATGAAACACTGAAATTGCATCGGAATTAAATACAAAAGCACAATGCAGACTTAAGTACAAGAAGACTGATTCTTCTTACTGACTATGCTTTGATTCATTCCTGTGACACTAGTTATAGATTCCGATGCCTCCCTCCAGGTTTACTGTATCCCTTTGACCTTCTTATTGACGATGAAACACAGAAATTGCATCGGAATTAAATACAAAAGGCGCAATGCCGACTTAAGTACAAGAAGACTGACTCTTCTTACTGTCTACGTTTTGAATGTTTCCTGTGGGACCAGTTTTAGATTACGATGCTTCACTTCAGGTTTACTGTATTCATTGGGCCCTCTTATTGACGGTGAAACACAGAAATTGCATCGGAATTAAATACAAAGGGCACAATACCGACATAAGTACTAGAAGACTGAACCTTCTTACTGTCTATGTTTTGAACCATTCATGTGACACTAGTTATAGATTCCAGTGCTTCACTCCAGGTTTTCTGTATCCCTTGGACCTTCTCATTGACCATGAAACACAGAAAATGCCTCGGAACTAAATACAAAAGGCACATTCCCGACATAAACACAAGAAGACTGTCTCTTCCTACTGTCTATGTTTTGAACCATTCCTGTGACACTAGTTATAGATTCCGATGCTTCACTTCAGGTTTGCTGTATCCGTCTTACCTTCTTATTGACGATGAAACACAGAAATTGCATCGGAATTAAATACAAAAAGCACAATGCGAATTAAGTACAAGAAGACTAACTCTTCCTACTGTCTGTGATTTGAACCATTCCTATGACACTAGTTATACATTCCGATGCTTCACTTCAGGTTTACTGTATCCCTCTTACCTTTTTATTGACGATGAAACACAGAAATTGCATCGGAATTAAATACAAAACGCCCAATGAAGACTTAAGTACAAGAAGACTGACCCCTCCTACTGTCTATGTTTGAACCAATCCTGTAACACTAGTTATAGATTCCGATGCTTCACTTCAGGTTTACTGTATCCCTTGGACCTTCTTATTGACGATTAAAGACATAAATTGCATCGGAATTAAATACAAAAGGCACAATGCCGTCTTGAGTACAAGGAGACTGACTCTTCTTACTGACTATGTTTTGAACCATTCCTGTGACACTAGTTACAGATTCCGAAGCGTCACTCCAGGTGTTCGGTATCTCTTGGACCTCCATATTGACGATGAATCACAGAAATTGCATCGGAATTAAATACAAAACGCACAATGCCGAATTAAGTACAAGAAGACTGTCTCTCCTTACTGTCTATATTTTGAACCATTCCTGTGACACTAGTTATAGATTACGATGCTTCACTTCAGGTTTACTGTTTCCCTTGGACCTTCTTATTATCGATGAAACACAGAAACTGCATCGGAATTAAATACAAAATGCACAATGCCGTCATAAGTACATGAAGACTGACTCTTCTTACTGTCTGTTATGAACCTACCCTGTGAGACCTGGTTTAGATTCCAGTGCTTCACCTCAGGGTTACTGTATCCGTTGGACCATCTTATTGACGATGAAACAAAAAAATAGCATCGGAATCAAATACAAAAGGCACAATGCCGAAATAAGTACAAGAAGACTAAACCTTCTTGCTGTCTATGTTTTGAACCATTCATGTGACACTAGTTATAGATTCCAATGTTTCACTCCAGGTTTTCTGTATCCCTTCGACCTCCTCATTGACGATGAAGCTCAGAAATTGCACGGAATTAAATCCAAAGGGCACAGTGCCGAATTAAGTACAAGAATACCGACTCTTCTTACTGTCTATGTTTTGAACCATCCCTGTGACACTAGTTATGGGTTCCGATGCTTCACTCCAGGTTTACTGTATCCCTCTGCCCTTCTTATTGACGATGAAACACAGAAATTGCCATGGAATTAAATACAAATGGCACAATGCCAATTTAAGTACAAGAAGACTGACTCTTCTTACTGACTTTGTTTTGAACCATTCCTGTGACACTAGTTATAGATTCCGATCCTTTACTTCAGGTTTACTGTATCCCACTGACCTTCTTATTGACGATGAAACACAGAAATTGCACGGAATTAAATACAAAATGCACAGTGCGAATTAAGTACAAGAATTCTGACTCTTCTTACTGTCTATATTTTGAACCATCCCTATGACACTAGTTATGGATTCCGATGCTTCACTCCAGGTTTACTGTATCCCTCTGACGTTCTTATTGACGATGAAACAGAGAAATTCCGTCGGAATTAAATACAAAACGCACAATGCCGCATTAAGTACAAGAATACTGACTCTTCTTACTGTCTATGTTTTGAACCATTCCTGTGACACTAGTTATAGATTCCGATGCTTCACTTCAGGTTTATCGTATCCCTTCGACCTTCTTGTTGACGATGAAACACAGAAATTGCATCGGAATTAAATACAAAAAGCACAACGTCGACTAAAGTACAAGAAGACTGATTCTGCTTACTGACTATGCTTTGATTCATTCCTGTGACACTAGTTATAGATTCCGATGCCTCCCTCCAGGTTTACTGTATCCCTTTGACCTTCTTATTGACGATGAAACACAGAAATTGCATCGGAATTAAATACAAAAGGCACAATGCCGACTTAAGTACAAGAACACTGACTCTTCTTACTGACTATGTTTTGAACCATTCCTGTGACACTAGTTATAGATTCCGATGCTTCACTCCCGGTTTACTGTATCCCTTGGACCTTCTTATTGACGATGAAACACAGAAATTGCATCGGAATTAAATGCAAAAGGCTCAATGCCGACTTAAGTGCAAGAAGACTGACTCTTCTTACTGACTATGTTTTGAACCATTCCTGTGACACTAGTTATAGATTCCGAACCGTCACTCCAGGTATACTGTATCCCTTGGACCTCGTTATTGACGATGAAACACAGAAATTGCATCGGAATTAATTACAAAAGGCTCAATGCCGACTTAAGTACTAGAAGACGGGCTCTTCTTACCGTCTATGTTTTGTACCTTTCCTGTGAGACCAGTTTTAGATTACGATGCTTCACTTCAGGTTTACTGTATCCCTTCGACCTTCTTATTAACGATGAAACACAGAAATTGCATCGGAAATAAATACTATTTGCACAATGCCTTCATAAGTACACGAGAACTGACTCTTCTTACTGTCTGTTATGAACCTACCCTGAGAGACCTGTTTTAGATTCCAGTGCTTCACCTCAGGGTTACTGTATCCCTTGGACGATCTTATTGTCGATGAAACAAAAAAATTGCATCGGAATTTAATACAATAGGCACAATGCCGACTTAAGTACAAGAAGACTGACTCTTCTTACTGTCTATGTTTTGAATGTTTCCTGTGGGACCAGTTTTAGATTACGATGCTTCACTTCAGGTTTACTGTATCCACTGGGCCTTCTTGTTGACGGTGAAACACAGAAATTGCATCGGAATTAAATACAAAGGGCACAATGCCGACATAAGTACAAGATGACCGAACGTTCTTACTGTCTATGTTTGAACCATTCATGTGACACTAGTTATAGATTCCAATGCTTCACTCCAGGTTTTCTGTATCAATTGGACCTTCTCATTGACGATAAAACACAGATATTGCATCAGAATTAAATACAAAAGTCACAATGCAGACTTAAGTACAAGAAGACTGACTCTTATTACTGACTATGCTTTGAACCATTCCTGTGACGCTAGTTATAGATTCCGATGCTTCACTTCAGGTTTACGGTATCCCTTGGACTTTCTTATTGACGATGAAACTCAGAAATTGCATTGGAATTAAATAGAAAGGGCACAATCCCGACTTAAGAACAAGAAGACTGACTCTTCTTACTGACTATGTTTCGAACAATTCCTGTGTCACTAGTTATAGATTCCGATGCTTCACTTCTGGTTTACTGTATCTCACTGACCTTCTTATTGACGATGAAACACAGAAATTGCACGGAATTAAATGCAAAAGGCACAGTGCCGAATTAAGTACAAGAATACTGACTCTTCTTACTGTCTATATTTTGAACCATCCCTGTGACACTAGTGATGGATTCCGATGCTTCACTCCAGGTTTACTGTATCCCTCTGACGTTCTTATTGACGATGAAACACAGAAATTCCGTCGGAATTAAATACAAAACGCACAATGCCGAATTAAGTACAAGAAGACTGTCTCTCCTTACTGTCTATATTTTGAACCATTCCTGTGACACTAGTTATAGATTCCGATGCTTCACTGTTGGTTTACTGTATCCCTTGGACCTTCTTATTGACGATGAAACACAGAAATTGCACCGGAATAAAATTCAAAAGGCACAATGCCAACTTAAGTACAAGAAGACTGACCCTTCCCAATGTCTATGTTTTGAACCATTCCTGTGACACTAGTTATAGATTCCGATGCTTCACTCCAGGTTTACTGTGTCCCTTGGACCATCTTATGGGCGATGTAACACAGAAATTGCATGGGAATTAAATAGAAAAGGCACAATGCCGACTGAAGTACAAGAAGACTGACTCTTCCTACTGTATATGTTTTGAACCATTCCTGTGACACTAGTTATAGATTCCGATGCTTCACTTCAGGTTTAATGTATCCCTTGGACCTTCTTGTTGACGATGAAACACTGAAATTGCATCGAAATTAAATACAAAAGCACAATGCAGCCTTAAGTACAAGAAGACTGATTCTTCTTACTGACTATGCTTTGATTGATTCCTGTGACACTAGTTATAGATTCCGATGCCTCCCTCCAGGTTTACTGTATCCCTTTGACCTTCTTATTGACGATGAAACACAGAAATTGCATCGGAATTAAATACAAAAGGCGCAATGCCGACTTAAGTACAAGAAGACTGACTCTTCTTACTGTCTATGTTTTGAATGTTTCCTGTGGGACCAGTTTTAGATTACGATGCTTCACTTCAGGTTTACTGTATTCATTGGGCCCTCTTATTGACGGTGAAACGCAGAAATTGCATCGGAATAAAATACAAAGGGCACAATACCGACATAAGCACAAGAAGACTGAACCTTCTTACTGTCTATGTTTTGAACCATTCATGTGACACTAGTTATAGATTCCAGTGCTTCACTCCAGGTTTTCTGTATCCCTTGGACCTTCTCATTGACCATGAAACACAGAAATTGCATCAGAATTAAATACTAAAGGCACAATGCCGACTTAAGTACAAGAAGACTGACTCTTCTTACTGACTACGTTTTGAACCATTCCTGTGACACTAGTTATAGATTCCGATGCTTCACTTCAGGTTTACGGTATCCCTTGGACTTTCTTATTGACGATGAAACACAGAAATTGCATTGGAATTAAATAGAAAAGGCACATTCCCGACATAAGTACAAGAAGACTGTCTCTTCCTACTGTCTATGCTTTGAACCATTCCTGTGACACTAGTTATAGATTCCGATGCTTCACTTCAGGTTTGCTGTATCCGTCTTACCTTCTTATTGACGATGAAACACAGAAATTGCATCGGAATTAAATACAAAAAGCACAATGCGAATTAAGTACAAGAAGACTAACTCTTCCTACTGTCTGTGATTTGAACCATTCCTATGACACTAGTTATACATTCCGATGCTTCACTTCAGGTTTACAGTATCCCTCTTACCTTTTTATTGACGATGAAACACAGAAATTGCATCGGAATTAAATACAAAACGCCCAATGAAGACTTAAGTACAAGAAGACTGACCCCTCCTACTGTCTATGTTTGAACCAATCCTGTAACACTAGTTATAGATTCCGATGCTTCACTTCAGGTTTACTGTATCCCTTGGACCTTCTTATTGACGATTAAAGACATAAATTGCATCGGAATTAAATACAAAAGGCACAATGCCGACTTGAGTACAAGGAGACTGACTCTTCTTACTGACTATGTTTTGAACCATTCCTGTGACAGTAGTTATAGATTCCGATGCTTAGCTTCAGGTTTACTGTATCCCTCTGACCTTCTAATTGACGATGAAACTCAGAAATTGCATCGGAATTAAATACAAAAGGCACAATGCTGACTTAAGTACAAGAATACTGAGTCTTCTTACTGTCTATGATTTGGACCATTCCTGTGGCACTAGTTTAAGATTTCGATGCTTCACTTTAGGGTTACTGTATCCCTTGGACCTTCTTATTGACGATGAAACACAGACATTGCATCGGAACTAAATACAAAAGGTACGATGCCGACTTAAGTTCAAGAAGACTGACTCATCTTACTGTCTATGTTTCCAACCATTCTTGTGACACTATTTATAGATTCCGATGCTTCACTCCAGGTTTACTGTATCCCTTGGACCTTCTTATTGACGATGAAACACAGAAATTGCATCGGAATTAAATACAAACGGCACAATGATGACTTAAGTACAAGAAGACTGACTCTTCTTACTGACTTTGTTTTCAACCATTCCTGTGACACTAGTTATAGATTCCGATGCTTCACTTCAGGTTTACTGTTTCCCTTGTTCCTTCGTATTGAAGATGAAAGACATAAATTGCGTCGGAATTAAATACAAAAGGCACAATGCCAACTTGAGTGCAAGAAGACTGACTCTTCTTATTGAGTATGTTTTGAACCACTCCTGTGACATTAGTTATAGATTCCGATGCTTAACTTCAGGTATACTGTATTCCTCTGACCTTCTTATCGACGATGAAACACAGAAATTGCATCGGAAATAAATACAAAAGGCACAATGCCGACTCAAGTACAATAAGACTGGCTCTTCTTACTGTCTATGTTTTGAACCTTTCCAGTGACACCGGTTTTAGATTCCGATGCTTCTCTTCAGGTTTACTGTATCCTGCTTACCTTCTTATTGACGATGAAACACAGAAATTGCATCGGAATTAAATACAAAACGCACAATGCCGACTTACGTACAAGAAGACTGACTCTTCCTACTGTCTATGTTTTGAACCATGCCTGTGACACTAGTCATAGATTCTGATGCTTCACTTCTGGTTTACTGTATCCCTTGGACCTTCTTATTGACGATTAAAGACATAAATTGCATCGGTATTAAATGCAAAAGGCAGAATACCGACTTGAGTACAAGAAGACTGACTCTTCTTACTGACTATGTTTTGAACCATTCCTGTGACACTAGTTATAGATTCCGATGCTTCACTACAGGTTTACTGTGTCCCTTGGACCATCTTATGGGCGATGTAACACAGAAATTGCATGGGAATTAAATAGAAAAGGCACAATGCCGACTGAAGTACAAGAAGACTGACTCTTCCTACTGTATATGTTTTGAACCATTCCTGTGACACTAGTTATAGATTCCGATGCTTCACTTCAGGTTTAATGTATCCCTTGGACCTTCTTGTTGACGATGAAACACTGAAATTGCATCGAAATTAAATACAAAAGCACAATGCAGCCTTAAGTACAAGAAGACTGATTCTTCTTACTGACTATGCTTTGATTGATTCCTGTGACACTAGTTATAGATTCCGATGCCTCCCTCCAGGTTTACTGTATCCCTTTGACCTTCTTATTGACGATGAAACACAGAAATTGCATCGGAATTAAATACAAAAGGCGCAATGCCGACTTAAGTACAAGAAGACTGACTCTTCTTACTGTCTATGTTTTGAATGTTTCCTGTGGGACCAGTTTTAGATTACGATGCTTCACTTCAGGTTTACTGTATTCATCGGGCCCTCTTATTGACGGTGAAACACAGAAATTGCATCGGAATTAAATACAAAGGGCACAATACCGACATAAGCACAAGAAGACTGAACCTTCTTACTGTCTATGTTTTGAACCATTCATGTGACACTAGTTATAGATTCCAGTGCTTCACTCCAGGTTTTCTGTATCCCTTGGACCTTCTCATTGACCATGAAACACAGAAATTGCATCAGAATTAAATACAAAAGGCACAATGCCGACTTAAGTACAAGAAGACTGACTCTTCTTACTGACTACGTTTTGAACCATTCCTGTGACACTAGTTATAGATTCCGATGCTTCACTTCAGGTTTACGGTATCCCTTGGACTTTCTTATTGACGATGAAACACAGAAATTGCATTGGAATTAAATAGAAAAGGCACATTCCCGACATAAGTACAAGAAGACTGTCTCTTCCTACTGTCTATGCTTTGAACCACTCCTGTGACACTAGTTATAGATTCCGATGCTTCACTTCAGGTTTGCTGTATCCGTCTTACCTTCTTATTGACGATGAAACACAGAAATTGCATCGGAATTAAATACAAAAAGCACAATGCGAATTAAGTACAAGAAGACTAACTCTTCCTACTGTCTGTGATTTGAACCATTCCTATGACACTAGTTATACATTCCGATGCTTCACTTCAGGTTTACTGTATCCCTCTTACCTTTTTATTGACGATGAAACACAGAAATTGCATCGGAATTAAATACAAAACGCCCAATGAAGACTTAAGTACAAGAAGACTGACCCCTCCTACTGTCTATGTTTGAACCAATCCTGTAACACTAGTTATAGATTCCGATGCTTCACTTCAGGTTTACTGTATCCCTTGGACCTTCTTATTGACGATTAAAGACATAAATTGCATCGGAATTAAATACAAAAGGCACAATGCCGACTTGAGTACAAGGAGACTGACTCTTCTTACTGACTATGTTTTGAACCATTCCTGTGACAGTAGTTATAGATTCCGATGCTTAGCTTCAGGTTTACTGTATCCCTCTGACCTTCTAATTGACGATGAAACTCAGAAATTGCATCGGAATTAAATACAAAAGGCACAATGCTGACTTAAGTACAAGAATACTGAGTCTTCTTACTGTCTATGATTTGGACCATTCCTGTGGCACTAGTTTAAGATTTCGATGCTTCACTTTAGGGTTACTGTATCCCTTGGACCTTCTTATTGACGATGAAACACAGACATTGCATCGGAATTAAATACAAAAGGTACGATGCCGACTTAAGTTCAAGAAGACTGACTCATCTTACTGTCTATGTTTCCAACCATTCTTGTGACACTATTTATAGATTCCGATGCTTCACTCCAGGTTTACTGTATCCCTTGGACCTTCTTATTGACGATGAAACACAGAAATTGCATCGGAATTAAATACAAACGGCACAATGATGACTTAAGTACAAGAAGACTGACTCTTCTTACTGACTTTGTTTTCAACCATTCCTGTGACACTAGTTATAGATTCCGATGCTTCACTTCAGGTTTACTGTTTCCCTTGTTCCTTCGTATTGAAGATGAAAGACATAAATTGCGTCGGAATTAAATACAAAAGGCACAATGCCAACTTGAGTGCAAGAAGACTGACTCTTCTTATTGAGTATGTTTTGAACCACTCCTGTGACATTAGTTATAGATTCCGATGCTTAACTTCAGGTATACTGTATTCCTCTGACCTTCTTATCGACGATGAAACACAGAAATTGAATCGGAAATAAATACAAAAGGCACAATGCCGACTCAAGTACAATAAGACTGGCTCTTCTTACTGTCTATGTTTTGAACCTTTCCAGTGACACCGGTTTTAGATTCCGATGCTTCTCTTCAGGTTTACTGTATCGTGCTTACCTTCTTATTGACGATGAAACACAGAAATTGCATCGGAATTAAATACAAAATGCACAATGCCGACTTAAGTACAAGAAGACTGACTCTTCCTACTGTCTATGTTTTGAACCATGCCTGTGACACTAGTCATAGATTCTGATGCTTCAGGTTTACTGTATCCCTTGGACCTTCTTATTGACGATTAAAGACATAAATTGCATCGGTATTAAATGCAAAAGGCAGAATACCGACTTGAGTACAAGAAGACTGACTCTTCTTACTGACTATGTTTTGAACCATTCCTGTGACAGTAGTTATAGATTCCGATGCTACACTTCAGGTTTACTGTATCCCTTGGACCTTCTTGTTCACGATGACACATTGAAATTGCATCGGAATTAAATACAAAAGGCACAATGCCGAATTAAGTACAAGAAGACTGACTCTTCTTACTGACTATGTTTTGATTCATTCCTGTGACACTAGTTATATATCCGATGCTTCACTCCAGGTTTACTGTATCCCTTGGACCTTCTTATTGACGATGATACACAGAAATTGCATCGGAATGCCGACTTAAGTACAAGAAGACTGACCCTTCTAACTGACTATGTTTTGAACCATTCCTGTGACACTAGTTATAGATTCCGATGCTTCACTTCAGGTTTACTGTATACCTCTTACCCTCTTATTGACGATGAAACACAGAAATTGCATCGGAATTAAATACAAAATGCACAATGCTGACTTAAGTACAATAAGGCTGACTCTTCCTACTGTCTACGTTTTGAACCATTCCAGTGACCCTAGTTGTAGATTCCGATGCTTCACTTCAAGATTTCTGTATCCCTTGGACCTTCTTAATGTAGATGAAAGACATAAATATCATCGGAATTAAATACAAAAGACACAATGCCGACTTGAGTGCAAGAGGACTGACTCTTCTTACTGACTATGCTTTGAACCATTCCTGTGACACTAGTTATAGATTCCGATGCTTCACTCCAGGTTTACTGTATCCCTTGGACCTCCTTATTGACGATCAAACACAGAAATTGTATCTGAATTAAATACAAAAGTCACAATGCCGACTTAAGTACAAGAAGACAGACTCTTCTTACTGTCTATGTTTTGAACCACTCCTGTGACACTAGTTATAGATTCCGATGCTTCACTCCATGTTTACTGAATCCCTTGGACCTTCTTATTGACGATAAAACACAAAAATTGCATCGGAATTAAATAGAAAAGGCATAATGCCGACTTAAGTACAAGAAGACTGACCCTTCTTACTGACTATGTTTTGAACCATTCCTGTGACACTAGTTATAAATTCCGATGCTTGACTTCAGGTTTACTGTATCCCTCTGACCTTCTTATTGACGATGAAACACAGAATTTGCATCGGAATTAAATACAAAATGCACAATTCCGATTTAAGTACAAGATGACTGACTCTTCTTACAGTCTTTGTTTTGAACCATTCCTGTGACACTAGTTATAGATTCCGTTGCTTCACTCCAAGTTTACTGTATCCCTTGGACCTTCATATTGACGATGAAGCACAGAAATTGTATCGGAATAAAATACTAAAGGCACAATGCCGATTTAAGTACAAGAAGACTGACTCTTCTTACTGACTATGATTTGAACCATTCCTGTGACACTAGTTATAGATTAAGATGCTTCACTTCGGGTTTACTGTATCCCTTGGACCTTCTTATTGACGATGAAACACAGAAATTGCATCGGAATTAAATAGAAAAGGCACAATGCCGACTTAGGTACAAGAAGACTGACTCTTCCTACTGTCTATGATTTGAACCATTCCTGTGACACTAGTTTTAGATTCCGATGCTTCACTTCAGTTTTACTGTATCCCTCTGACCTTCTTATTGACGATGAAACACAGAAATTGCATCGGAATTCAATACAAAATTCACAATGCCGCCTTAGGTACACGAAGACTGACTCTTCTTTCTGAGTATGTTTTGAACCTTTCCTGTGAAACTAGTTATAGATTCCCATGCTTCACCTCAGGTTTAGTGTATTCCTTGGACCTTCTTATTGACGATGAAACACAGAAAGTGCATCGGAATTAAATACAAAAGGCACAATGCCGACTTAAGTTCAAGAGGACTTACTCTTCTTACTGTCTATGTATGAACCATTCCTGTGGCACTAGTTATAGATTCCGATGCTTCACTTCAGGTTTACTGTATCCCTCTGACCTTCGTATTGACGATGAGACACAGAAATTGCATCGGAATTAATACAAAAGACACATTGCCGAATTAAGTACAAGAATACTGACTCTTCTTACTGTCTCTGTTTTGAACCATTCCTGTGACACTAGTTATAGATTCCAATGCTTCACTTCAGGTTTAATGTATCCCTCGTACCTTCTTATTGACGATGAAACACAGAAATTGCATCGGAATTAAATAAAAAATCCACAATGCCGACTTAAGTACAAGAAGACTGACTCTTCCTACTGTCTATGTTTTGAACCATTCCTGTGACACTAGTTATAGATTACGATGCTTCACTTCAGGTTTACTGTATCCCTTGGACCTCCTTATTGAAGATGAAAGACATAAATTGAATCGGAATTAAATACAAAAGACACAATGCCGACTTGAGTGCAAGAAGACTGACTCTTCTTAATGACTATGTTTTGAACCACTCCTGTGACAGTAGTTATAGATTCCGATGCTAATCTTCAGGATTGCTGTATCCCTCTGATCTTCGTATTGACGATGAGACACAGAAATTGCATCGGAATTAAATACAAAAGACACATTGCCGAATTAAGTACAAGAATACTGACTCTTCTTACTGTCTCTGTTTTGAACCATTCCTGTGACACTAGTTATAGATTCCAATGCTTCACTTCAGGTTTACTGTGTCCCTCTTACCTTCATATTGACGATGAAACACAGAAATTGCATCGGAATTAAATACAAAAGTCACAATGCCGACTCAAGTACAAGAAAACTGGCTCTTCTCACTGTCTATGTTTTGGACCTTTCCTGTGAGACCGGTTTTAGAATCAGATGCTTCACTTCAGGTTTACTGTATCCCTCTTAACTTCTTATTGACGATGAAACACAGAAATTGCATCGGAATTAAATACAAAAAGCACAATGCCGACTTAAGTACAAGATGACTGACTCTTCTTACTCTCTTTGTTGTGAACCATTCCTGTGACACTAGTTATAGATTCCGATGCTTCACTCCAGGTTTACTGTATCCCTTGGACCTTCTTGTTGTCGATTAAACATTGAAATTGCATCGGAATTAAATACAAAAGGCACAATGCCGACTTAAGTACAAGAAGACTGACTCTTCTTACTGTCTATGTTTAGATTCATTCCTGTGACACTAGTTATAGATTCCGATGCTTCACTCCAGGTTAACTGTATCCCTTGGACCTTCTTATTGACGATGATACACAGAAATTGCATCGGAATGCCGACTTAAGTACAAGAAGACTGACCCATCTTACTGACTATGTTTTGAACCATTCCTGTGACACTAGTTATAGATTCCGATGCTAATCTTCAGGTTTGCTGTATCCCTCTGACCTTCTTATTGACGATGAAACACAGAAATTGCATCGGAATTAAATACAAAAGTCACAATGCCGACTCAAGTACAAGAAGACTGGCTCTTCTCACTGTCTATGTTTTGGACCTTTCCTGTGAGACTGGTTTTAGATTCCGATGCTTCACTTCAGGTTTACTGTATCTCTCTTACGCTCTTATTGACGATGAAACACCGAAATTGCATCGAAATTAAATACAAAATGCACAATGCTGACTTAAGTACAAGAAGGCTGACTCTTCCTACTGTCTATGCTTTGAACCATTCCTGTGACACTAGTTGTAGATTCCGACGCTTCACTTCAGGTTTTCTGTATCCCTTGGACCTTCTTATTGAAGAAGATTGACATAAATAGCATCGGAATTAAATACAAAAGACATAATGCCGACTTGAGTCAAGAAGACTCACTCTTCTTACTGACTATGTTTTGAACCATTCCTGTGACACTAGTTACAGATTCCGATGCTTCACTCCAGGTTTACAGTATCCCTTGGACCTTCTTATTGACGAAAAAACACAGAAATTGCATCGGAAGTAAATAGAAAAGGCATAATGCCAACTTAACTTCAAGAAGACTGACCCTTCTTACTGACTTTGTTTTGAATCATTCCTGTGACACTAGTTATAAATTCCGAAGCTTCACTTCAGGTTTACTGTATCCCTCTGACCTTCTTATTGACGATGAAACACAGAAATTGCATCGGAATTAAATACAAAAGGCACTATTCCGACTTAAGTAAAAGATGACTGACTCTTCTTACTGTCTTTGTATTGAACCATTCCTGTGACACTAGTTATAGATTCCGATGCTTCACTCCAGGTTTACTGTATCCCTTGGACCTTCTTATTGACGATGATACACAGAAATTGCATCGGAATGCCGACTTAAGTACAAGAAGGCTGACACTACTTACTGACTATGTTTTGAACCATTCCTGTTACACTAGTTATAGATTCCCATGCTTCACCTCAGGTTTAGTGTATCCCTTGGACCTTCTTATTGACGATGAAACACAGAAAGTGCATCGGAATTAAATACAAATGCACAATGCCGACTTAAGTTCAAGAGGACTTACTCTTCTTACTGTCTATGTTTGAACCATTCCTGTGGCACTAGTTATAGATTCCGATGCTTCACTTCAGGTTTACTGTATCCCTCTGACCTTCGTATTGACGATGAGACACAGAAATTGCATCGGAATTTAATACAAAAGACACATTGCCGAATTAAGTACAAGAATACTGACTCTTCTTATTGTCTCTGTTTTGAACCATTCCTGTGACACTAGTTATAGATTCCGATGCTTCACTTCAGGTTTACTGTATCCCTCTTACCTTCTTATTGACGATGAAACACAGAAATTGCATCGGAGTTAAATACAAAATGCACAATGCCGACTTAAGTACAAGAAGACTGACTCTTCCTACTGTCTATGTTTTGAACCATTCCTGTGACACTAGTTATAGATTACGATGCTTCACTTCAGGTTTACTGTATCCCTTGGACCTTCTTATTGAAGATGAAAGACATAAATTGCATCGGAATTAAATACAAAAGACACAATGCTGACTTGAGTGCAAGAAGACTGACTCTTCTTAATGACTATGTTTTGAACCACTCCTGTGACAGTAGTTATAGATTCCAATGCTAATCTTCAGGTTTGCTGTATCCCTCTGACCTTCTTATTGACGTTGAAGGACAGAAATTGCATCGGAATTAAATACAAAAGTCACAATGCCGACTCAAGTACAAGAACACTGGCTCTTCTCACTGTCTATGTTTTGGACCTTTCCTGTGAGACCGGTTTCAGATTCCGATGCTTCACTTCAGGTTTACTGTATCCCTCTTACCTTCTTATTGACGATGAAACACAGAAATTGCATCTGAATTAAATACAAAAGTCACAATGCCGTCTCAAGTACAAGAAGACTGGCTCTTCTTACTGTCTATGCTTTGGACCTTTCCTGTGAGACCGGTTTTAGATTCCGATGCTTCACTTCAGGTTAACTGTATCCCTCTTACCTTCTTATTGACGATGAAACACAGAAATTGCATCGGAATTAAATACAAAAAGCACAATGCCGACTTAAGTACAAGAAACCTGACTCTTCATACTGTCTATGTTTTGAACCATTCCTGTGACACTAGTTACAGATTCCGATGCTTCACTCCAGGTTTACTGTATCTCTTGGACCTTCTTGTTGACGATGGAACATTGAAATTGCATCGGAATTAAATACAAAGTTCACAAGGCCGACTTAAGTACAAGAAGACCGACTCTTCTTACTGACTATGTTTTTATTCATTCCTGTGACACTAGTTATAGATTCCGATGCTTCACTCCAGGTTTACTGTGTCCCTTGTACCTTCTTGTTGACGATGATACACAGAAATTGCATCGGAATGCCGACTTAAGTACAAGAAGACTGACCCTTCTTACGGACTATGTTTTGAACCATTCCTTTGACACTAGTTATAGATTCCGATGCTTCACTTCAGGTTTACTGAATCCCCCTTACCCTCTTATTGACGATGAAACACAGAAATTGCATCGGAATTAAATACAAAATGCACAATGCTGACTTAGGTACAAGAAGGCTGACTCTTCCTACTGTCATTGTTTTGAACCATTCCTGTGACACTAGTTATAGATTCCGATGCTTCACTCCAGGTTTACTGTATCCCTTGGACCTTCTTATTGACGATGAAACACAGACATTGCATCGGAATTAAATACAAAAGGCACAATGCCGACTTATGTACAAGAAGACTTACACTTCTTACTGACTATGTTTTGAACCATTCCTGTGACACTAGTTATAGACTCTGATGCTTCACTTCAGGTTTACTGTATCCCTTGGACCTTCTTATTGACGATGAAACAAAGAAATTGCAACGGAATTAAATACAAAAGGCACAATGCCGACTTTAGTACAAGAAGACTGACTCTTCTTACTGACTATGTTTTGATTCATTCCTGTGACACTAGTTATAGATTCTGATGCTTCACTGCAGGTTTACTGTATCCCTTGGACCTTTTTATTGACGATTAAACACAGAAATTGCATCGGAATTAAATAAAAAAGGCACAATGCCGACATAAGTACAAGAGGATTGACGCATCTTACTGTCTATGATTTGTACCATTCGTGTGACACTAGTTACAGATTCCGATGCTTCACTCCAGGTTTAGTGTATCCCTGGGACCTTCTTATTGACGATGAAACACAGAAATTGTATCGGAATTAAATACAAACGGCACAATGCCGACTTAAGTACAAGAAGACTGACTCTTCTTACTGACTATGCTTTGAACCATTTATGTGACTCTAGTTATAGATTCCGATGCTTCACTTCAGGTTTACTGTATCCCTTGGACCACCTTGTTGACGATGATACACAGCAATTGCATCGGAATTAAATAGAAAAGACGCAATGCCGACGTAAGTGCAAGAATACTGACTCTTCTTACTGTCTATGTTTGAAACTTTCATGTTACACTAGTTATAGATTCCGATGCTTCACTTGAAGTTTACTGTATCCCTTGCACCTTCTTATTGGCGATGAAACAAAGAAATTGCATCGGAATTAAATACAAAAGATAGCATGCCGACTATGTACAAGAAGACTGACTCTTCTTACTGACTATGTTTTGAACCATTCCTGTGACACTAGTTATAGACTCTGATGTTTCACTTCAGGTTTACTGTATCCCTTGGACCTTCTTATTGAAGATGAAACACAGAAACTGCATCGGAACTAAATACAAAAGGCACAATGCCGACTTAAGTAAAAGAATGCTGACTGTTCTTACTGTCTATGTTTTGAACCATCCCTGTGACACTAGTTATAGATTCCGATGCTTCACTCCAGGTTTACTGTATCCCTTGGACCTTCTTATTGACGATGAAACACAGACATTGCATCGGAATTAAATACAAAATGCACAATGCCGACTTTAGTACAAGAACACTGACTCTTCTTACTGACTATGTTTTGTTTCATTCCTGTGACACTAATTATAGATTCCGATGCTTCACCTTAGGTTTACTGTATCCCTTGGACCTTCTTATTGACGATGAAACGTAGAAATTGCATCGGAATGAAATACATAAGGCACAATGCCGACTTTAGTACAAGAAGACTGACTCTTCTTACTGACTGTGTTTTGAACCATTCCTGTGACACTAGTTATATATTCCGATGCTTCACTTCTGATTTACTGTATCCCTCTGACGTTCTTATTGACGATGAAACACAGAAATTGCGTCGGAATTAAATACAAAAGGCACAATGCCGAATTAAGTACAAGAAGACTGACTCTTCTTAGTGTCTATGTTTTGAACCATTCCTGTGACACTAGTTGTAGATTCCGATGCTTCACTCTAGGTTTACTGTGTCCCTCTGACCTTCTTATCGACGTTGAAACACAGAAATTGCATCGGAGTTATATACGAAAGCCACAATGCTGACATAAGTACAAGAAGACTGACTCTTCCCACTGTCTATGTTTTGAACCATACCTGTTACACTAGTTATGGATTCCGATGCTTCACTGCAGGTTTACTGTATCCCTTGGACCTTCTTATTGACGATTAAACACAGAAATTGCATCGCAATTAAATAAAAAAGGCACAATGCCGACATAAGTACAAGAGGTCTGAGTCATCTTTCTGTCTATGATTTGCACCATTCCTGTGACACTAGTTACAGATTCCGATGCTTCACTCCAGGTTTAGTGTATCCCTTGGACCTTCTTATTGACGATGAAACACAGAAATTGTATCGAAATTAAATACAAACGGCACAATGCCGACTTAAGTACAAGATGACTGACTCTTCTTACTGACTATGCTTTGAACCATTTATGTTACACTAGTTATAGATTCCGATGCTTCACTTCAGGTTTACTGTATCCCTTGGACCATCTTATTGACGATGATACAAAGCAATTGCATCGGAATTAAATAGAAAAGACACAATGCCGACTTAAGTGCAAGAAGACTGACTCTTCTTACTGTCTATGTTTTGAACCTTTCATGTTACACTAGTTATAGATTCCGATGCTTCACTTCAGGTTTACTGTATCCCTTGCACCTTCTTATTGGCGATGAAACAAAGAAATTGCATCGGAATTAAATACAAAAGATACCATGCCGACTTATGTACAAGAAGACTGACTCTTCTTACTGACTATGTTTTGAACCATTCCTGTGACACTGGTTACAGACTCTGATGCTTGACTTCAGGTTTACTGTATCCCTCTGACCTTCTTATTGACGATGAAACACAGAAATTGCATCGGAATTAAATACAAAAAGCACAATTCCGACTTAAGTACAAAATGACTGACTCTTCTTACAGTCTCTGTTTTGAACCGTTCCTGTGACACTAGTTATAGATTCCCATGCTTCACCTCAGGTTTAGTGTATCCCTTGGACCTTCTTATTGACGATGAAACACAGAAAGTGCATCGGAATTAAATACAAAAGGCACAATGCCGACTTAAGTACAAGAAGACTGTCTCTTCCTACTGTCTATGTTTTGAACCATTCCTGTGACACTAGTTATAGATTCCGCTGCTGCACTTCAGGTTCACTGTATCCCTCTGACCTTCTCATTGACGATGAAACACAGAAATTGCATCGGAATTAAATACAAAAGGCACAATTCCGACTTAAGTACAAGATGACTGATCCTTCTTACTGTCTTTGTTGTGAACCATTCCTGTGACACTAGTTACAGATTCCGATGCTTCACTCCAGGTTTACTGTATCTCTTGGACCTTCTTGTTGACGATGGAACATTGAAATTGCATCGGAATTAAATACAAAGTTCACAAGGCCGACTTAAGTACAAGAAGACCGACTCTTCTTACTGACTATGTTTTTATTCATTCCTGTGACACTAGTTATAGATTCCGATGCTTCACTCCAGGTTTACTGTGTCCCTTGTACCTTCTTGTTGACGATGATACACAGAAATTGCATCGGAATGCCGACTTAAGTACAAGAAGACTGACCCTTCTTACGGACTATGTTTTGAACCATTCCTTTGACACTAGTTATAGATTCCGATGCTTCACTTCAGGTTTACTGAATCCCCCTTACCCTCTTATTGACGATGAAACACAGAAATTGCATCGGAATTAAATACAAAATGCACAATGCTGACTTAGGTACAAGAAGGCTGACTCTTCCTACTGTCATTGTTTTGAACCATTCCTGTGACACTAGTTATAGATTCCGATGCTTCACTCCAGGTTTACTGTATCCCTTGGACCTTCTTATTGACGATGAAACACAGACATTGCATCGGAATTAAATACAAAAGGCACAATGCCGACTTATGTACAAGAAGACTTACACTTCTTACTGACTATGTTTTGAACCATTCCTGTGACACTAGTTATAGACTCTGATGCTTCACTTCAGGTTTACTGTATCCCTTGGACCTTCTTATTGACGATGAAACAAAGAAATTGCAACGGAATTAAATACAAAAGGCACAATGCCGACTTTAGTACAAGAAGACTGACTCTTCTTACTGACTATGTTTTGATTCATTCCTGTGACACTAGTTATAGATTCTGATGCTTCACTGCAGGTTTACTGTATCCCTTGGACCTTTTTATTGACGATTAAACACAGAAATTGCATCGGAATTAAATAAAAAAGGCACAATGCCGACATAAGTACAAGAGGATTGACGCATCTTACTGTCTATGATTTGTACCATTCGTGTGACACTAGTTACAGATTCCGATGCTTCACTCCAGGTTTAGTGTATCCCTGGGACCTTCTTATTGACGATGAAACACAGAAATTGTATCGGAATTAAATACAAACGGCACAATGCCGACTTAAGTACAAGAAGACTGACTCTTCTTACTGACTATGCTTTGAACCATTTATGTGACTCTAGTTATAGATTCCGATGCTTCACTTCAGGTTTACTGTATCCCTTGGACCACCTTGTTGACGATGATACACAGCAATTGCATCGGAATTAAATAGAAAAGACGCAATGCCGACGTAAGTGCAAGAAGACTGACTCTTCTTACTGTCTATGTTTGAAACTTTCATGTTACACTAGTTATAGATTCCGATGCTTCACTTGAAGTTTACTGTATCCCTTGCACCTTCTTATTGGCGATGAAACAAAGAAATTGCATCGGAATTAAATACAAAAGATAGCATGCCGACTATGTACAAGAAGACTGACTCTTCTTACTGACTATGTTTTGAACCATTCCTGTGACACTAGTTATAGACTCTGATGTTTCACTTCAGGTTTACTGTATCCCTTGGACCTTCTTATTGAAGATGAAACACAGAAACTGCATCGGAACTAAATACAAAAGGCACAATGCCGACTTAAGTAAAAGAATGCTGACTGTTCTTACTGTCTATGTTTTGAACCATCCCTGTGACACTAGTTATAGATTCCGATGCTTCACTCCAGGTTTACTGTATCCCTTGGACCTTCTTATTGACGATGAAACACAGACATTGCATCGGAATTAAATACAAAATGCACAATGCCGACTTTAGTACAAGAACACTGACTCTTCTTACTGACTATGTTTTGATTCATTCCTGTGACACTAATTATAGATTCCGATGCTTCACCTTAGGTTTACTGTATCCCTTGGACCTTCTTATTGACGATGAAACGTAGAAATTGCATCGGAATGAAATACATAAGGCACAATGCCGACTTTAGTACAAGAAGACTGACTCTTCTTACTGACTGTGTTTTGAACCATTCCTGTGACACTAGTTATATATTCCGATGCTTCACTTCTGATTTACTGTATCCCTCTGACGTTCTTATTGACGATGAAACACAGAAATTGCGTCGGAATTAAATACAAAAGGCACAATGCCGAATTAAGTACAAGAAGACTGACTCTTCTTAGTGTCTATGTTTTGAACCATTCCTGTGACACTAGTTGTAGATTCCGATGCTTCACTCTAGGTTTACTGTGTCCCTCTGACCTTCTTATCGACGTTGAAACACAGAAATTGCATCGGAGTTATATACGAAAGCCACAATGCTGACATAAGTACAAGAAGACTGACTCTTCCCACTGTCTATGTTTTGAACCATACCTGTTACACTAGTTATGGATTCCGATGCTTCACTGCAGGTTTACTGTATCCCTTGGACCTTCTTATTGACGATTAAACACAGAAATTGCATCGCAATTAAATAAAAAAGGCACAATGCCGACATAAGTACAAGAGGACTGAGTCATCTTTCTGTCTATGATTTGCACCATTCCTGTGACACTAGTTACAGATTCCGATGCTTCACTCCAGGTTTAGTGTATCCCTTGGACCTTCTTATTGACGATGAAACACAGAAATTGTATCGAAATTAAATACAAACGGCACAATGCCGACTTAAGTACAAGATGACTGACTCTTCTTACTGACTATGCTTTGAACCATTTATGTTACACTAGTTATAGATTCCGATGCTTCACTTCAGGTTTACTGTATCCCTTGGACCATCTTATTGACGATGATACAAAGCAATTGCATCGGAATTAAATAGAAAAGACACAATGCCGACTTAAGTGCAAGAAGACTGACTCTTCTTACTGTCTATGTTTTGAACCTTTCATGTTACACTAGTTATAGATTCCGATGCTTCACTTCAGGTTTACTGTATCCCTTGCACCTTCTTATTGGCGATGAAACAAAGAAATTGCATCGGAATTAAATACAAAAGATACCATGCCGACTTATGTACAAGAAGACTGACTCTTCTTACTGACTATGTTTTGAACCATTCCTGTGACACTGGTTACAGACTCTGATGCTTGACTTCAGGTTTACTGTATCCCTCTGACCTTCTTATTGACGATGAAACACAGAAATTGCATCGGAATTAAATACAAAAAGCACAATTCCGACTTAAGTACAAAATGACTGACTCTTCTTACAGTCTCTGTTTTGAACCGTTCCTGTGACACTAGTTATAGATTCCCATGCTTCACCTCAGGTTTAGTGTATCCCTTGGACCTTCTTATTGACGATGAAACACAGAAAGTGCATCGGAATTAAATACAAAAGGCACAATGCCGACTTAAGTACAAGAAGACTGTCTCTTCCTACTGTCTATGTTTTGAACCATTCCTGTGACACTAGTTATAGATTCCGCTGCTGCACTTCAGGTTCACTGTATCCCTCTGACCTTCTTATTGACGATGAAACACAGAAATTGCATCGGAATTAAATACAAAAGGCACAATTCCGACTTAAGTACAAGATGACTGATCCTTCTTACTGTCTTTGTTGTGAACCATTCCTGTGACACTAGTTATAGATTCCGATGCTTCACTCCAGGTTTACTGTATCCCTTGGACCTTCTTGTTGACGATTAAACGTTGAAATTGCATCGGAATTAAATACAAAAGGCACAATGCCGACTTAAGTACAAGAAGACTGACTCTTCTTACTGTCTATGATTTGATTCATTCCTGTGACACTAGTTATAGATTCCGATGCTTCACTCCAGGTTAACTGTATCCCTTGGACCTTCTTATTGACGATGATACACAGAAATTGCATCGGAATGCCGACTTAAGTACAAGAAGACTGACCCATCTTACTGACTATGTTTTGAACCATTCCTGTGACACTAGTTATAGATTCCGATGCTTCACTTTTTACTGTATCCCTCTTACGCTCTTATTGACGATGAAACACAGAAATTGCATCGAAATTAAATACAAAATGCACAATGCTGACTTAAGTACAAGAAGGCTGACTCTTCCTACTGTCTATGCTTTGAACCATTCCTGTGACACTAGTTATAGATTCCGACGCTTCACTTCAGGTTTTCTGTATCCCTTTTACCTTCTTATTGAAGATGAAAGACATAAATAGCATCGGAATTAAATACAAAAGACACAATGCCGACTTGAGTGCAAGAAGACTGACTCTTCTTACTGACTATGTTTTGAACCATTCCTGTGACAGTTGTTATAGATTCCGATGCTTCACTTCAGGTTTACTATATCCCTTGGACCTTCTTGTTGACGATGAAACATTGAAATTGCATCGGAATTAAATACAAAATTCACAATGCCGACTTAAGTACAAGAAGACCGACTCTTCCTACTGACTATGTTTTTATTCATTCCTGTGACACTAGTTATAGATTCCGATGCTTCACTCCAGGTTTACTGTATCCCTTGTACCTTCTTATTGACGATGATACACAGAAATTGCATCGGAATGCCGACTTAAGTACAAGAAGACAGACCCTTCTTACTGACTATGTTTTGAACCATTCCTTTGACACTAGTTATAGATTCCGATGCTTCACTTCAGGTTTACTGTATCCCTCTTACCCTCTTATTGACGATGAAACACAGAAATTGCATCGGAATGAAATACAAAATGCACAATGCTGACTTAGGTACAAGAAGGCTGACTCTTCCTACTGTCTATGCTTTGAACCATTCCTGTGACACTATTTATAGATTCCGATGCTTCACTTCAGGTTTTCTGTATCCCTTGGACCTTCTTATTGAAGAAGAAAGACATAAATAGCATCGGAATTAAATACAAAAGACACAATGCCGACTTGAGTCATGAAGACTGACTCTTCTTACTGACTATGTTTTGAACCATTCCTGTGATACTAGTTATAGATTCCGACGCTTCACTCAAGGTTTACTGTATCCCTTGGACCTCCTTATTGACGATCAAATACAGAAATTGCATCGGAATTAAATACAAACGGCACAATGCCGACTTAAGTACAAGAAGACAGACTCTTCTTACTGTCTATGTTTGAACCATTCCTGTGGCACTAGTTATAGATTCCGATGCTTCACTTCAGGTTTACTGTATCCCTCTGACCTTCGTATTGACGATGAGACACAGAAATTGCATCGGAATTAAATACAAAAGACACATTTCCGAATTAAGTACAAGAATACTGACTCTTCTTACTGTCTATGTTTTGAACCTTTCATGTTACACTAGTTATAGATTCCGATGCTTAACTTCAGGTTTACTGTATCCCTTGCACCTTCTTATTGGCGATGAAACAAGGAAATGGAATCGGAATTAAATACAAAAGATACCATGCCGACTTATGTACAAGAAGACTGACTCTTCTTACTGACTATGTTTTGAACCATTCCTGTGACACTAGTTATAGACTCTGATGCTTCACTTCAGGTTTACTGTAACCCTTGGACCTTCTTATTGAAGATGAAACACAGAAACTGCATTGGAACTAAATACAAATCGCACAATGCCAACTTAAGTAAAAGAATGCTGACTATTCTTACTGCCTAAGTTTTGAACCATCCCTGTGACACTAGTTATAGATTCCGATGCTTCACTCCAGGTTTACTGTATCCCTTGGACCTTCTTATTGACGATGACACACAGAAATTGCATCGGAATTAAATACAAAAGGCACAAGGCCGACTTTAGTACAAGAACACTGACTCTTCTTACTGACTATGTTTTGATTCATTCCTGTGACACTAGATATAGATTCCGATGCTTCACTCCAGGTTTACTGTATCCCTTGGACCTTCTTATTGACGATGAAACATAGAAATTGCATCGGAATGAAATACATAAGGCACAATGCCGACTTTAGTACAAGAAGACTGACTCTTCTTACTGACTGTGTTTTGAACCATTCCTGTGACACTAGTTATAGATTCCGATGCTTCACTTCCGATTTACTGTATCCCTCTGACGTTCTTATTGACGATGAAACACAGAAATTACGTCGGAATTAAATACAAAAGGCACAATGCCGAATTAAGTACAAGAAGACTGACTCCTCTTACTGTCTATGCTTTGAACCATTCCAGTGACACTAGTTGTAGATTCCGATGCTTCACTCTAGGTTTACTGTATCCCACTGACCTTCTTATTGACGTTGAAACACAGAAATTGCTTCGGAGTTATATACGAAAGCCACAATGCCGACTTAAGTACAAGAAGACTGACTCTTCCCACTGTCTATGTTTTGAACCATACCTGTTACACTAGTTATGGATTCCGATGCTTCACTTCAGGTTTACTGTATTACGTGGACCTTCTTATTGACGATGAAACACAGAAATTGCATCGGAATTAAATACAAATGGCACAACGCCGACTTATGTATAAGAAGACTGACTCTTCTTACTGACTATGTTTTGAACCATTCCTGTGACACTAGTTATAGATTACGATGCTTGACTTCAGGTTTACTGTATCCCTTGGACCTTCTTATTGAAGATGAAAGACATAAATTGCATCGGAATTAAATACAAAAGACACAATGCCGACTTGAGTGCAAGAAGACTGACTCTTCTTAATGACTATGTTTTGAACCACTCCTGTGACAGTAGTTATAGATTCCGATGCTAATCTTCAGGTTTGCTGTATCCCTCTGACCTTCTTATTGACGATGAAACACAGAAATTGCATCGGAATTAAATACGAAAGTCACAATGCCGACTCAAGTACAAGAAGACTGGCTCTTCTCACTGTCTATGTTTTGGACCTTTCCTGTGGGACCGGTTTTAGATTCCGATGCTTCACTTCAGGCTTACTGTATCCCTCTTACCTTCTTATTGACGATGAAACACAGAAATTGCATCGGAATTAAATAAAAAAGTCACAATGCCGTTTCAAGTACAAGAAGACTGGCTCTTTTTACTGTCTATGCTTTGGACCTTTCCTGTGAGACCGGTTTTAGATTCCGATGTTTCACTTCAGGTTTACTGTATCGCTCTTACCTTCTTATTGACGATGAAACACAGAAATTGCATCGGAATTAAATACAAAAAGCACAATGCCGACTTAAGTACAAGAAGACTGACTCTTCCTACTGTCTATGCTTTGAACCATTCCTGTGACACTAGTTATCGATTCCGCTGCTGCACTTCTGGTTTACTGTATCCCTCTGACCTTCTTATTGACGATGAAACACAGAAATTGCATCGGAATTAAATACAAAAGGCACAATTCCGACTTAAGTACAAGATGACTGACTCTTCTTACTGTCTTTGTTGTGAACCATTCCTGTGACACTAGTTATAGATTCCGATGCTTCACTCCTGGTTTAGTATATCCCATGGACCTTCTTGTTGACGATTAAACATTGATATTGCATCGGAATTAAATACAAAAGGCACAATGCCGACTTAAGTACAAGAAGACTTTCTCTTCTTACTGTCTATGATTTGATTCATTCCTGTGACACTAGTTATAGATTCCGATGCTTCACTCCAGGTTAACTGTATCCCTTGGACATTCTTATTGACGATGATACACAGAAATTGCATCGGAATGCCGACTTAAGTACAAGAAGACTCACCCATCTTACTGACTATGTTTTGAACCATTCCTGTGACACTAGTTATAGATTCCGATACTTCACTTCAGGTTTACTGTATCCCTCTTACGCTCTTATTGACGATGAAACACAGAAATAGCATCGAAAATAAATACAAAATGCACAATGCTGACTTAAGTACAAGAAGGCTGACTCTTCCTACTGTCTATGTTTTGAACCATTCATGTGACACTAGTTATAGATTCCGATGCTTCACTCCAGGTTAACTGTATCCCTTGGACCTTCTTATTGACGATGATACACAGAAATTGCATCGGAATGCCGACTTAAGTACAAGAAGACTGACCCATCTTACTGACTATGTTTTGAACCATTCCTGTGACACTAGTTATAGATTCCGACGCGTCACTTCGGGTTTTCTGTATCCCTTGGAACTTCTTATTGAAGATGAAAGACATAAATAGCATCGGGATTAAATACAAAAGACACAATGCCGACTTGAGTGCAAGAAGACTGACTCTTCTTACTGACTATGTTTTGAACCATTCCTGTGACAGTAGTTATAGATTCCGATGCTTCACTTCAGGTTTACTGTATCCCTTGGACCATCTTGTTGACGATGAAACATTGAAATTGCATCGGAATTAAATACAAAATTCACAATGCCGACTTAAGTACAAGAAGACCGACTCTTCTTACTGACTATGTTTTTATTCATTCCTGTGACACTAGTTATAGATTCCGATGCTTCACTCCAGGTTTACTGTATCCCTTGTACCTTCTTATTGACGATGATACACAGAAATTGCATCGGAATGCCGACTTAAGTACAAGAAGACTGACCCTTCTTACTGACTATGTTTTGAACCATTCATTTGACACTAGTTATAGATTCCGATGCTTCACTTCAGGTTTACTGTATCCCTCTTACACTCTTATTGACGATGAAACACAGAAATTGCATCGCAATTAAATACAAAATGCACAATGTTGACTTAGGTACAAGAAGGCTGACTCTTCCTACTGTCTATGTTTTGAACCATTCCTGTGACACTAGTTATAGATTCCGATGCTTCACTTCAGGTTTTCTGTATCCCTTGGACCTTCTTATTGAAGAAGAAAGACATAAATAGCATCGGAATTAAATACAAAAGACACGATGCCGACTTGAGACAAAAAGACTGACTCTTCTTACTGACTATGTTTTGAACCATTCCTGTGACACTAGTTATAGATTCCGATGCTTCACTCAAGGATTACTGTATCCCTTGGACCTCCTTATTGACGATCAAACACAGAAATTGCATCGGAATTAAATACAAACGGCACAATGCCGACTTAAGTACAAGAAGACAGACTCCTCTTAATGTCTATGTTTTGAACCATTCCTGTGACACTAGTTACAGATTCCGATGCTTCATTCCAGGTTTACTGTATCCCTTGGACCTTCTTATTGACGATGATACACTGAAATTGCATCGGAATGCCGACTTAAGTACAAGAAAGCTGACCCTACTTACTGACTATGTTTTTAACCATTCCTTTTACACTAGTTATAGATTCCGATGCTTGACTTCAGGTTTACTGTATACCTTGCACCTTCTTACTGGCGATGAAACACAGAAATTGCATCGGAATTAAATACAAAAGGCACAATGCCGAGTTTAGTACAAGAAGACTGACTCTTCTTACTGACTATGTTTTGATTCATTCCTGTGACACTAGTTATAGATTCCGATGCTTCACTGCAGGTTTACTGTATCCCTTGGACCTTCTTATTGATGATTAAACACAGAAATTGCATCGGAATTAAATAAAAAAGGCACAATGCCGACATAAGTACGAGAGGACTGACTCATCTTACTGTCTATGTTTTGAAACATTCCTGTGACACTAGTTACAGATTCCGATGCTTCACTCCAGGTTTAGTGTATCCCTTGGACCTTCTTAATGACGATGAAACACAGAAATTGTATCGGAATTAAATACAAACGGCACAATGCCGACTTAATTACAAGAAGACTGACTCTTCTTACTGACTATGCTTTGAACCATTTATGTGACACTAGTTATAGATTCCGATGCTTCACTTCAGGTTTACTGTATCCCTTGGACCTTCTTATTGAAGATGAAACACTGAAATTGCATCGGAACTAAACACAAACGGCACAATGCCGATTTAAGTAAAAGAATACTGACTCTTCTTACTGTCTATGATTTGAACCATCCCTGTGACACTAGTTATAGATTCCGATGCTTCACTCCAGATTTACTGTATCCCTTGGACCTTCTTATTGACGATGAAACACAGAAATTGCATCGGAATTAAATACAAAAGGCACAATGCCGACTTAAGTACAAGAAATCTGACTCTTCTTACTGACTATGCTTTGATTCATTCCTGTGACACTAGTTATAGTTTCCGATGCTTCACTGCAGGTTTACTGTATCCCTTGGACCTTCTTATTGATGATTAAACACAGAAATTGCATCGGAATTAAATAAAGAAGGCACAATGCAGACATAAGTACGAGAGGACTGACTCATCTTACTGTCTATGATTTGTACCATTCCTGTGACACTAGTTACAGATTCCGATGCTTCACTCAAGGTTTGGTGTATCCCTTGGACCTTCTTATTGACGATGAAACACAGAAATTGTATCGGAATTAAATACAAACGGCACAACGCCGACTTAAGTACAAGAAGACTGACTCTTCTTACTGACTATGCTTTGAATCATTTATGTGACACTAGTTATAGATTCCGATGCTTCACTTCAGGTTTACTGTATCCCTTGGACCATCTTATTGACGATGATACACAGCAATTGCATCGGAATTAAATAGAAAAGACACAATGCCGACTTAAGTGCAAGAAGACTGACTCTTCTTACTGTCTATGTTTTGAACCATCCCTGTGACACTGGTTATAGATTCCGATGCTTCACTTCAGGTTTACTGTATCCCTTGCACCTTCTTATTGGCGATGAAACAAAAAAATTGCATCGGAATTAAATACAGAAGATACCATGCCGAGTTATGTACAAGAAGACTGACTCTTCTTACTGACTATGTTTGAACCATTCCTGTGACACTAGTTATAGTCTCTGATGCTTCACTTCAGGTTTACTGTATCCCTTGGACCTTCTTATTGAAGATGAAACACAGAAACTGCATCGGAACTAAATACAAAAGGCACAATGCCGACTTAAGTAAAAGAATACTGACTATTCTTGCTGTCTATGGTTTGAACCATCCCTGTGACACTAGTTATTGATTCCGATGCTTCACTCCAGGTTTACTGTATCCCTTGGACCTTCTTATTGACGATGAAACACAGAAATTGCATCGGAATTAAATACAAAAGGCACAATGCCGACTTTAGTACAAGAACACTGACTCTTCTTACTGACTATGTTTTGATTCATTCCTGTGACACTAGTTATAGATTCCGAGGCTTCACTCCAGGTTTACTGTATCCCTTGGACCTTCTTATTGACGATGAAACACAGAAACTGCATCGGAATTAAATACAAAAGGCAAAATGCCGAATTAAGTACAAGAAGACTGACTTTTCTTACTGTCTATGTTTTGAACCATTCCTGTGACACTAGTTGTAGATTCCGATGCTTCACTCTAGGTTTACTGTATCCCTCTGACCTTCTTATCGACGTTGAAACACAGAAATTGCATCGGAATTATATACGAAAGTCACAATGCCGACTTAAGTACAAGAAGACTGACTCTTCCCACTGTATATGTTTTGAACCATACCTGTTACACTACTTATGGATTCCGATGCTTCACTTCAGGTTTACTGTATTACTTGGACTTTCTTATTGACGATGAAACAGAAATTGCATCGCAATTAAATACAAAAGGCACAACGCCGACTTTTGTATAAGAAGACTGACTCTTCTTACTGACTATGTTTGAACCATTCCTGTGACACTAGCAATAGACTCTGATGCATCACTTCAGGTTTACTGTATCCCTTGGTCCTTCTTAATGAAGACGAAACACAGAAATTGCATCGGAATTAAATACAAATGGCACAATGCCGACTTAAGTACAAGAAGACTGACTCTTCTTACTGTCTATGTTTTGAACCATTCATGTGACTCTAGTTATAGATTCCGATGCTTCACTCCAGGTTTACTGTATCCCTTGGACCTTCTTATTGACGATGAAACACAGAAATTGCATCGGAATTAAATCCAAAAGGCAGAATGAGGACTTAAGTACAAGAATACTGACTCTTCTTACTGACTATGTTTTGAACCATTCATGTGACACTTGTTATAGATTCCGGTGTTTCACTTCTGTTTTACTCTATCACTTGGACCTTCTTATTGACGATGAAACACAGAAATTGCATCGGAATTATATAAAAAAGGCACAATGCCGACTTAAGCACAAGAAGACTGACTCTTCTTACTGACTATGCTTTGAACCATTCCTGTCACACTAGTTATTGATTCCGATGCTTCACTCCAGGTTTACTGTATCCCTTGGACCTTCGTATTGACGATGAAACACTGATATTGCAACGAAATTAAATACAAAATGCACAATGCCGACCTTAGTACAAGAAGACAGACTCTTCTTACTGACTATGATTAGATTCATTCCTTTGACAGTAGTTACAGATTCCGATGCTTCACTCCAGGTTTAGTGTATCCCTTGGACCTTCTTATTGACGATGAAACACAGAAATTGCGTCGGAATTGAATACAAAAGGCACAATGCCGACTTTAGTACAAGAAGACTGACTCTTCTTACTGACTGTGTTTTGAACCATTCCTGTGACACTAGTTATAGATTCAGATGCTTCACTTCAGATTTACCGTATTCCTCTGAGGTTATTATTGACGATGAAACACAGAGATTGCGTCGGAATTAAATACAAAAGGCACAATGCCGAATTAAGTACAAGAAGACTGACTCTTCTTGCTGTCTATGTTTTGAACCATTCCTGTGACACTAGTTATGGATTCCGATGCTTCACTCTAGGTTTACTGTATCCCTTGGACCTTATTATTGACGATGAAACACAGAAATTGCATCGGAATTAAATAAAAAATGCTCAATGCCGACATAAGTACACGAGGACTGACTCATCTTACTGTCTATGATTTGAACCATTCCTGTGACACTAGTTACAGATTCCGATGCTTCAGTCCAGGTTTACTGTATCCCTTGGACCTTCTTATTGACGATGAAACACAGATATTTTATCGGAATTAAATACAAACGGCACAATGCCGACTTAAGTACAAGAAGACTGACTCTTCTTACTAACTATGCTTTGAACCATTTACGTGACACTAGTTATAGATTCCGATGCTTCACTTCAGGTTTACTGTATCCCTTGGACCTTCTTAATGACGATGAAACTCAGAAATTGCATCGGAATTAAATAGAAAAGACACAATGCCGACTTAAGTTCATAAAGACTGACTCTTCCTACTGTCTATGTTTTGAACCATTCCTGTGTCACTAGTTAAAGATTACGATGCTTCACTCCAGGTTTACTGTTCCCTTGGACCTTCTTATTGACGATGAAACACAGAAATTGCATCGTAATTAAATACAAAAGGCACAATGCCGACTTTAGTACAAGAAGACTGACTCTTCTAACTGTCTATGTTTTGAAACTTTCATGTGACACTAGTTATAGATTCCGATGCTTCACTTCAGGTTTACTGTATCCCTTGCACCTTCTTATTGGCGATGAAACACAGAAATTGCATCGGAATTAAATACAAAAGATACAATGCCGACTTATGTACATGAAGACTGACTCTTCTTACTGACTATGTTTTGAACCATTCCTGTGACACTAGTTATAGATTCCGATGCTTCACTTCAGGTTTACTGTATCCCTCTGACCTTCTTATTGACGATGAAACACTGAAATTGCATCCGAATTAAATGCAAAATGCACAATGCCGACTTTAGTACAAGAAGACTGACTCTTCTTACTGACTATGCTTTGAACCATTTATGTGACACTAGTTATAGATTCCGATGCTTTAACTTCAGGTTTACTGTATCCCTTGGACCTTCTTATTGACGATGAAACACAGCAATTGCATCGGAATTAAATAGAAAAGACACAATGCCGACTTAAGAGCAAGAAGACTGACTCTTCCTACTGTCTATGTTTTGAACCATTCCTGTGTCACTAGTTAAAGATTACGATGCTTCACTCCAGGTTTACTGTTCCCTTGGACCTTCTTGTTGACGATGAAACACAGATATTGCATCGGAATTAAATACAAAAGGCACAATGCCGACTTTAGTACAAGAAGACTGACTCTTCTTACTGTCTATGTTTTGAAACTTTCATGTGACACTAGTTATAGATTCCGATGCTTCACTTCAGGTTTACTGTATCCCTTGCACCTTCTTATTGGCGATGAAACACAGAAATTGCATCGGAATTAAATACAAAAGATACAATGCCGACTTATGTACATGAAGACTGACTCTTCTTACTGACTATGTTTTGAACCATTCCTGTGACACTAGTTATAGATTCCGATGCTACACTTCAGGTTTACTGTATCCCTCTGACCTTCTTATTGACGATGAAACACTGAAATTGCATCGGAATTAAATTCAAAATGTACAATGCCGACTTTAGTACAAGAAGACTGACTCTTCTTACTGACTATGCTTTGAACCATTTATGTGACACTAGTTATAGATTCCGATGCTTCACTTCAGGTTTACTGTATCCCTTGGACCTTCTTATTGACGATCAAACACAGCAATTGCATCGGAATTAAATAGAAAAGACACAATGCCGACTTAAGAGCAAGAAGACTGACTCTTCCTACTGTCTATGTTTTGAACCATTCCTTTGTCACTAGTTAAAGATTCCGATACTTCACTCCTGGTTTACTGTTCCCTTGGACCTTCTTAATGACGATGAAACACAGAAATTGCATCGGAATTAAATTCGAAAGGCACAATGCCGACTTACGTTCAAGAAGACTGACTCTTCTCATTGACTATGTTTTGAACCATTCCTGTGACACTAGTTATAGATTCCGATGCCTCACTTCATGTTTACTGTATCCCTCTGACCTTCGTATTGACGATGAAACACAGAAATTGCATCGGACTTAAATACAAAACGCACAATGCCGAATTAAGTACAAGAAGACTGACTCTTCTTACTGTCTATGTTTTGAACCTTTCATGTGACACTAGTTATAGATTCCGATGCTTAACTTCAGGTTTACTGTATCCCTTGCACCTTCTTATTGGCGATGAAACAAAGAAATTGCATCGGAATTATATACAAAAGATACAATGCCGAATTAAGTACAAGAAGACTGACTCTTCTTACTGTCTATGTTTTGAACGATTCCTGTGACACTAGTTATAGATTCCGATGCTTCACTCTCGGTTTACTGTATCCCTTGGACTTTCTTATTGACGGTGAAATACAGAAATTGCATCAGAATAAAATAAAATGCACAATGCCGACATAAGTACAAGACAACTGACTCATCTTACTGTCTATGATTTGAACCATTCCTGTGACACTATTTACAGATTCCGATGCTTCACTCCAGGTTTACTGTATCCCTTGGACCTTCTTATTGACGATGAAACACAGAAATTGTATCGGAATTAAATACAAACCGCACAATGCCGACTTAAGTACAAGAAGACTGACTCTTGTTACTGACTATGCTTTGAACCATTTATGTGACACTAGTTATAGATTCCGATGCTTCACTTCAGGTTTACTGTATCCCTTGGACCTTCTTATTGACGATGAAACACAGCAATTGCATCGGAATTAAATAGAAAAGACACAATGCCGACTTAAGTGCAAGAAGACTGACTCTTCCTACTGTCTATGTTTTGAACCATTCCTGTGTCACTAGTTAAAGATTCCGATGCTTCACTCCAGGTTTACTGTTCCCTTTGACCTTCTTATTGACGATGAAACACAGAAATTGCATCGGAATTAAATACGAAAGGCGCAATAATGACTTACGTTCAAGAAGACTGACTCTTCTTATTGACTATGTTTTGAACCATTCCTGTGACACTAGTTATAGATTCCGATGCCTCACTTCATGTTAACTGTATCCCTCTGACCTTCGTATTGACGATGGAACACAGAAATTGCATCGGAATTAAATGGAAAAGACACAATGCCGACTTAAGTGCAAGAAGACTGACTCTTCTTACTGTCTATGTTTTGAACCGTCCCTGTGACACTAGTTATAGATTCCGATGCTTCACTTCAGGTTTACTGTATCCCTTGCACCTTCTTATTAACGATGAAACAAAGAAATTGCATCGGAATTAAATACAGAAGATACCATGCCGAGTTATGTACAAGAAGACTGACTCTTCTTACTGACTATGTTTTGAACCATTCCTGTGACACTAGTTATAGACTCTGATGCTTCACTTCAGGTTTACTGTATCCCTTGGACCCTCTTACTGAAGATGAAACACAGAAACTGCATCGGAACTAAATACAAAAGGCACAATGCCGACTTAAGTAAAAGAATACTGACTATTCTTACTGTCTATGTTTTGAACCATCCCTGTGACACTAGTTATAGATTCCGATGCTTCACTCCAGGTTTACTGTATCCCTTGGACCTTCTTATTGACGATGAAACATAGAAATTGCATCGGAATTAAACACAAAAGGCACAATGCCGACTTTAGTACAAGAACACTGACTCTTCTTACTGACTATGTTTTGATTCATTCCTGTGACACTAGTTATAGATTCCGATGCTTCACTCCAGGTTTACTGTATCCCTTGGACCTTCTTATTGACGATGAAACATAGAAATTGCATCGGAATGAAATACATAAGGCACAATGGCGACTTTAGTACAAGAAGACTGACTCTTCTTACTGACTGTGTTTTGAACCATTCCTATGACACTAGTTATAGATTCCGATGCTTCACTTCAGATTTACTGTATCCCTCTGACGTTCTTATTGACGATGAAACACAGAAATTGCGTCGGAATTAAATACCAAAGGCACAATGCCGAATTAAGTATAAGAAGACTGACTCTTCTTACTGTCTATGTTTTGAACCATTCCTGTGACACTAGTTGTAGATTCCGATGCTTCACTCTAGGTTTACTGTATCCCTCTGACCTTCTTATCGACGTTGAAACACAGAAATTGCATCGGAATTAGATACGAAAGTCACAATGCCGACTTAAGTACAAGAAGACTGACTCTTCCCACTGTCTATGTTTTGAACCATACCTGTTACACTAGTTATGGATTCCGATGCTTCACTTCAGGTTTACTGTATTACTTGGACTTTCTTATTGACGATGAAACACAGAAATTGCATCGGAATTAAATACAAAAGGCACAACGCCGACTTATGTATAAGAAGACTGACTCTTCTTACTGACTATGTTTGAACCATTCCTGTGACACTAGCAATAGACTCTGATGCATTACTTCAGGTTTACTGTATCCCTTGGTCCTTCTTAATGAAGATGAAACACAGAAATTGCATCGGAATTAAATACAAAAGGCATAACGCCGACTTATGTATAAGAAGACTGACTCTTCTTACTGACTATGTTTAAACCATTCATGTGACACTAGTTATAGATTCCGATGCTTCACTCCAGGTTTACTATATCGCTTGGACCTTCTTATTGACGATGAAACACAGAAATTGCATCGGAATTAAATCCAAAAGGCACAATGAGGACTTAAGTACAAGAATACTGACTCTTCTTACTGACTATGTTTGGAACCATTCATGTGACACTTGTTATAGATTCCGGTGTTTCAATTCAGTTTTACTCTATCCCTTGGACCTTCTTATTGACGATGAAACACAGAAATTGCATAGGAAATAAATACAAAAGGCACAATGCCGACTTAATTACTAGAAGACTGACTTTTCTTACTGACTATGTTTTGAACTATTCCTGTGACACTAGTTATAGATTCCGATGCTTCACTCCAAGTTTACTGTATCCCTTGGACCTTCTTATTGACGATGAAACACAGAAATTGCATCGGAATTATATAAAAAAGGCACAATGCCGACTTAAGTACAAGAAGACTGACTCTTCTTACTGACTATGCTTTGACCCATTCCTGTGACACTAGTTATTGATTCCGATGCTTCACTCCAGGTTTACTGTATCCCATGGACCTTCTTATTGACGATGAAACACTGATATTGCATCGAAATTAAATACAAAATGCACAATGCCGACCTTAGTACAAGAAGACAGACTCTTCTTACTGACTATGATTTGAATCATTCCTTTGAAAGTAGTTACAGATTCCGATGCTTCACTCCAGGTTTAGTGTATCCCTTGGACCTTCTTATTGACAATGAACTACAGAAATTGCGTCGGTATTGAATACAAAAGGCACAATGCCGACTTTAATGCAAGAAGACTGACTCTTCTTACTGACTGTGTTTTGAACCATTCCTGTGACACTAGTTACAGTTTCAGATGCTTCACTTCAGATTTACTTAATTCCTCTGAGGTTATTATTGACGATGAAACACAGAGATTGCGTCGGAATTAAATACAAAAGGCACAATGCCGAATTAAGTACAAGAAGACTGACTCTTCTTACTGTCTATGTTATGAACCATTCCTGTGACACTAGTTATGGATTCCGATGCTTCACTCTAGGTTTACAGTATCCCTTGGACCTTATTATTGACGATGAAACACAGAAATTGCATCGGAATTAAATAAAAAACGCACAATGCCGACATAAGTACACGAGGACTGACTCATCTTACTGTCTATGATTTGAACCATTCCTGTGACACTAGTTACAGATTCCGATGCTTCAGTCCAGGTTTACTGTATCCCTTGGACCTTCTTATTGACGATGAAACACAGATATTGTATCGGAATTAAATACAAACGGCACAATGCCGACTTAAGTACAAGAAGACTGACTCTTCTTACTAACTATGCTTTGAACCATTTATGAGACACTAGTTATAGATTCCGATGCTTCACTTCAGGTTTACTGTATCCCTTGGACCTTCTTATTGACGATGAAACACAGAAATTGCATCGGAATTAAATAGAAAAGACACAATGCCGACTTAAGTTCAAGAAGACTGACTCTTCCTACTGTCTATGTTTTGAACCATTCCTGTGTCACTAGTTAAAGATTACGATGCTTCACTCCAGGTTTACTGTTCCCTTGGACCTTCTTATTGACGATGAAACACAGAAATTGCATCGGAATTAAATACAAAAGGCACAATGCCGACTTTAGTACAAGAAGACTGACTCTTCTTACTGTCTATGTTTTGAAACTTTCATGTGACACTAGTTATAGATTCCGATGCTTCACTTCAGGTTTACTGTATCCCTCTGACCTTCTTATTACGATGAAACACTGAAATTGCATCGGAATTAAATACAAAATGCACAATGCCGACTTTAGTACAAGAAGACTGACTCTTCTTACTGACTATGCTTTGAACCATTTATGTGACACTAGTTATAGATTCCGATGCTTCACTTCAGGTTTACTGTATCCCTTGGACCTTCTTATTGACGATGAAACACAGCAATTGCATCGGAATTAAATAGAAAAGACACAATGCCGACTTAAGTGCAAGAAGACTGACTCTTCCTACTGTCTATGTTTTGAACCATTCCTGAGTCACTAGTTAAAGATTACGATGCTTCACTCCTGGTTTACTGTTCCCTTGGACCTTCTTATTGACGATGAAACACAGAAATTGCATAGGAAATAAATACAAAAGGCACAATGCCGACTTAATTACTAGAAGACTGACTTTTCTTACTGACTATGTTTTGAACTATTCCTGTGACACTAGTTATAGATTCCGATGCTTCACTCCAAGTTTACTGTATCCCTTGGACCTTCTTATTGACGATGAAACACAGAAATTGCATCGGAATTATATAAAAAAGGCACAATGCCGACTTAAGTACAAGAAGACTGACTCTTCTTACTGACTATGCTTTGACCCATTCCTGTGACACTAGTTATTGATTCCGATGCTTCACTCCAGGTTTACTGTATCCCATGGACCTTCTTATTGACGATGAAACACTGATATTGCATCGAAATTAAATACAAAATGCACAATGCCGACCTTAGTACAAGAAGACAGACTCTTCTTACTGACTATGATTTGAATCATTCCTTTGAAAGTAGTTACAGATTCCGATGCTTCACTCCAGGTTTAGTGTATCCCTTGGACCTTCTTATTGACAATGAACTACAGAAATTGCGTCGGTATTGAATACAAAAGGCACAATGCCGACTTTAATGCAAGAAGACTGACTCTTCTTACTGACTGTGTTTTGAACCATTCCTGTGACACTAGTTACAGTTTCAGATGCTTCACTTCAGATTTACTTAATTCCTCTGAGGTTATTATTGACGATGAAACACAGAGATTGCGTCGGAATTAAATACAAAAGGCACAATGCCGAATTAAGTACAAGAAGACTGACTCTTCTTACTGTCTATGTTATGAACCATTCCTGTGACACTAGTTATGGATTCCGATGCTTCACTCTAGGTTTACAGTATCCCTTGGACCTTATTATTGACGATGAAACACAGAAATTGCATCGGAATTAAATAAAAAACGCACAATGCCGACATAAGTACACGAGGACTGACTCATCTTACTGTCTATGATTTGAACCATTCCTGTGACACTAGTTACAGATTCCGATGCTTCAGTCCAGGTTTACTGTATCCCTTGGACCTTCTTATTGACGATGAAACACAGATATTGTATCGGAATTAAATACAAACGGCACAATGCCGACTTAAGTACAAGAAGACTGACTCTTCTTACTAACTATGCTTTGAACCATTTATGAGACACTAGTTATAGATTCCGATGCTTCACTTCAGGTTTACTGTATCCCTTGGACCTTCTTATTGACGATGAAACACAGAAATTGCATCGGAATTAAATAGAAAAGACACAATGCCGACTTAAGTTCAAGAAGACTGACTCTTCCTACTGTCTATGTTTTGAACCATTCCTGTGTCACTAGTTAAAGATTACGATGCTTCACTCCAGGTTTACTGTTCCCTTGGACCTTCTTATTGACGATGAAACACAGAAATTGCATCGGAATTAAATACAAAAGGCACAATGCCGACTTTAGTACAAGAAGACTGACTCTTCTTACTGTCTATGTTTTGAAACTTTCATGTGACACTAGTTATAGATTCCGATGCTTCACTTCAGGTTTACTGTATCCCTCTGACCTTCTTATTACGATGAAACACTGAAATTGCATCGGAATTAAATACAAAATGCACAATGCCGACTTTAGTACAAGAAGACTGACTCTTCTTACTGACTATGCTTTGAACCATTTATGTGACACTAGTTATAGATTCCGATGCTTCACTTCAGGTTTACTGTATCCCTTGGACCTTCTTATTGACGATGAAACACAGCAATTGCATCGGAATTAAATAGAAAAGACACAATGCCGACTTAAGTGCAAGAAGACTGACTCTTCCTACTGTCTATGTTTTGAACCATTCCTGAGTCACTAGTTAAAGATTACGATGCTTCACTCCTGGTTTACTGTTCCCTTGGACCTTCTTATTGACGATGAAACACAGAAATTGCATCGGAATTAAATACGAAAGGCACAATGCCGACTTACGTTCAAGAAGACTGACTCTTCCCATTGACTATGTTTTGAACCATTCCTGTGACACTAGTTATAGATTCCGATGCCTCACTTCATGTTAACTGTATCCCTCTGACCTTCGTATTGACGATGAAACACAGAAATTGCATCGGAATAAAATACAAAAGGCACAATGCCGAATTAGGTACAAGAAGACTGACTCTTCTTACTGTCTATGTTTTGAACCTTTCATGTGACACTAGTTATAGATTCCGATGCTTCACTTCAGGTTTATTGTATCCCTTGCACCTTCTTATTGGCGATGAAACACAGAAATTGCATCGGAATTAAATACAAAAGATACAATGCCGACTTATGTACATGAAGACTGACTCTTCTTACTGACTATGTTTTGATTCATTCCTGTGACACTAGTTATTGATTCCGATGCTTCACTCCAGGTTTACTGTATCTTTTGGACCTTCTTATTTCGATGAAACATAAAAATTGCATCGGAATTAAATACAAAAGGCACAATGCCGACTTTAGTACAAGAAGACTGACTCTTCTTACTGACTGTGCTTTGAACCATTCCTGTGACACTAGTAATAGTTTCCGTTGCTTCACTTCAGATTTACTGTTTCCCTCTGACGTTATTATTGACGATGAAACACAGAAATTGCGTCGGAATTAAATACAAAAGTCACAATGCCGAATTAAGTACAAGAAGACTGACTCTTCTTACTGTCTATGTTTAGAACCATTCCTTTGACACTACTTGTAGATTCCGATGCTTCACTCTAGGTTTACTGTATCCCTTGGACCTTCTTATTGACGATGAAACTCAGAAATTGTATCGGAATTAAATACAAACGGCACAATGCCGACTTAAGTACAAGAAGACTGACTCTTCTTACTGACTATGCTTTGAACCATTTATGGGACACTAGTTATAGATTCCGATGCTTCACTCCAGGTTTAATGTATCCCTTGGACCTTCTTATTGACGATGAAACACAGATATTACATCGGAATTAAATACTAAAGGCACGATGCTGATTTAAGTACAAGAAGACTGACTCTTCTTACTGTCGCTGTTTTTGAACCATTCCTGTGACACTAGTTATAGATTCCGATGCCTCACTCCAGGTTTACTGTATCCCTTGGAACTTCTTATTGACGATGAAACACAGAAATTGCATCGGAATTAAATACAAAAGGCACAACGCCGACTTATGTATAAGAAGACTGACTCTTCTTACTGACTATGTTTGAACCATTCCTGTGACACTAGCTATAGACACTGATGCTTCACTTCAGGTTTACTGTATCCCTTGGACCTTCTTGTTGACGATGAAACACTGAAATTGTATCGGAATTAAATACAAAAGGCTCAATGGTGACATAAGTACAAGAAGACTGATTCTTCTTACTGACTATGATTTGAACCATTCATGTGACACTAGTTATAGATTCCGATGCTTTACTCCAGGCCTACTATATCCCTTGGACCTTCTTATTGACGATGAAACACAGAAATTGCATAGGAATGAAATAGAAAACGCACAATGCCGACTTAAGTACAAGTAGGCTAACTCTTCCTACTGTCTATGTTTAAACCATTCCTGTGACATTAGTTATAGATTCCGATGCTTCACTTCAGGTTTACTGTATCCCTCTGAACCTTCTTATTGACGATGAAACACAGAAATTGCATCGGATTTAAATACGAAAGTAACAATGCCGACTTCAGTACAAGAAGACTGTCTTTTCCCACTGTCTATGTTTTGAACCATTCCTGTTACACTAGTTATGGATTCCGATGCTTCACTTCAGGTTTACTGAATTACTTGGACCTGCTTATTGACGATGAAACACAGAAATTGCATCGAAATTCAATACAAAAGGCACAACGCCGACTTATGTATAAGAAGACTGACTTTTCTTACTGACTATGATTGAGCCATTCCTGTGACACTAGCTATAGTCTCTGATGCTTCACTTCAGGTTTACTGTATCCCTTGGTCCTTCTTATTGAAGATGAAACACAGAAATTGCATCGGAATTAAATACAAATATCACAATGCCGACTTAAGTACAAGAATACTGACTCTTCTTACTGTCTATGTTTTGAACCATCCCTGTGACACTAGTTATAGATTCCGATGCTTCACTCCAGGTTTACTGTATCCCTTGGACCTTCTTATTGACGATGAAACACAGATATTGCATCGGAATTAAATAAAAAAGCACAATGCCGACATAAGTACAAGTGGACTGACTCATCTCACTGTCTATGATTTGAACCATTCGTGTGACACTAGTTACAGATTCCGATGCTTCACTCCAGGTGTACTGTATCCGTTGGACCTTCTTATTGACGATGAAACACAGAAATTGTGTCGGAATTAAATACAAACGGCACAATGCCGACTTAAGTACAAGAAGACTGACTCTTCTTACTGACTATGCTTTGAACCAATTATGCGACACTAGTTATAGATTCCGATGCTTCACTTCAGGTTTACTCTATCCCTTGGACCTTCTTATTGACGATGAAACACAGCAATTGCATCGGAAATAAATAGAAAAGACACAATGCCGACTTAAGGTCAAGAAGACTGACTCTTCCTACTGTCTATGTTTTGAACCATTCCTGTGTCACTAGTTAAAGATTCCGATGCTTCACTCCAGGTTTACTGTATCCCTTGGACCTTCTTATTGACGATGAGACACAGAAATTGCATCGGAATTAAATACAAAAGGCACAATGCCGACTTAAGTTCAAGAAGACTGACTCTTCTTACTGACCATGCTTTGAACCATTCCTGTGACACTAGTTATAGATACCGATGCTTCAATTCAGGTTTACTGTAACCCTCTGACCTTCTTATTGACGATGAAGCACAGAAATTGCATCGGAATTAAATACAAAAGGCACAATGCCGAATTAAGTACAAGAAGACTGACTCTTCTTACTGTCTATGTTTTGAACCTTTCATGTGACACTAGTTATAGATTCCGATGCCTCACTCCGGGTTTACTGTATCCCTTGGACCTTCTTATTGACGATGAAACACAGAAATTGCATCGGAATTAAATACAAAAGGCACAATGCAGAATTAAGTACAAGAAGACTGATTCTTCTTACTGACTATGATTTGAACCATTCATGTGACACTAGTTATAGATGCCGGTGCTCCACTTCAGGTTTACTGTATCCCTTGGACCTTCTTATTGACGATGAAACACAGAAATTGCATCGTAAATAAATACAAAAGGCACAATGCCGGCTTAAGTACAAGAAGACTGAATCTTCTTACTGACTTTGATTTGAACCATTCCTGTGACACTAGTTATAGATTCTGATGCTTCACTTCAGGTATACTGTATCCCTTGGATCTTCTTATTGACGATGAAACACAGAAGTTGCATCGGAATTAAATGCAAAAGGCACAATGCCGTCTTAAGTACAAGTAGACTGACTCTTCTTACTGACTATGTTTTGAACCATTCCTGTGACACTAGTTATAGATTCCGATGCTTGACTTCAGATTTACTGTATCCCTCTGACCTTCTTATTGACGATGAAACACAGAAGTTGCATCGGAATGAAATACTAAAATCACAATGCCGAATTAAGTACAGGAAGACTGACTCTTCTTACTGTCGATGTCTTTGAACCATTCCTGTGACACTAGTTATAGATTCCGATGCTTCACTCCAGGTTTACTGTATCCCTTGGAATTTCTTATTGACGATGAAACACAGAAATTGCATCGGAATTATATAAAAAAGGCACAATGCCGACTTAAGTACAAGAAGACTGACTCTTCTTACTGTCTATGTTTTGAACCATTCCTGTGACACTAGTTATAGATTCCGATGCTTCACTCTAGGTTTACTGTATCGCTTGGACCTTCTTATTGACGATGACATACAGAAATTACATCAGAATAAAATAAAAAAGGCACAATGCCGACATAAGTACGAGAGGACTGACTCATCTTACTGTCTATGATTTGAACCATTCCTGTGACACTATTTACAGATTCCGATGCTTCACTCCAGGTTTACTGTATCCCTTGGACCTTCTTATAGACGATGAAACACAGAAATTGTATCGTAATTAAATACAAACCGCACAATGCCGACTTAAGTACAAGAAGACTGACTCTTCTTATTGACTATGCTTTGAACCATTCCTGTGACACTAGTTATACATTCCGATGCCTCACTTCATGTTTACTGCATCCCTCTGACCTTCGTATTGACGATGAAACACAGAAATTGCATCGTAATTAAATACAAAAGGCACAATGCCGAATTAAGTACAAGAAGACTGACTCTTCTTACTGTCTATGTTTTGAACCTTTCATGTGACACTAGTTATAGATTCCGATGCTTCACTTCAGGTTTACTGTATCCCTTGCACCTTCTTATTGGCGATGAAACACAGAAATTGCATCGGAATTAAATACAAAAGATACAATGCCGACTTATGTACATGAAGACTGACTCTTCTTACTGACTATGCTTTGAACCATTCCTGTGACACTAGTTATAGACTCTGATGCTTCAGTACAGGTTTACAGTATCCCTTGGACCTTCGTATTGAAGATGAAACACAGAAATTGCATCGGAACAAAATACAAAAGGCACAATGCCGACTTAAGTTAAAGAATACTGACTCTTCTTACTGTCTATGTTTTGAACCATCCCTGTGACACTAGTTATAGATTCCGATGCTTCACTCCAGGTTTACTGTATCCCTTGGACCTTCTTAATGACGATGAAACACAGAAATTGCATCGGAATTAAATACAAAAGGCACAATGCCGACTTTAGTACAAGAAGACTGACTCTTCTTACTGACTATGTTTTGATTCATTCCTGTGACACTAGTTATTGATTCCGATGCTTCACTCCAGGTTTACTGTATCTTTTGGACCTTCTTATTACGATGAAACGTAAAAATTGCATCGGAATTAAATACAAAAGGCAGAATGCCGACTTTAGTACAAGAAGACTGACTCTTCTTACTGACTGTGCTTTGAACCATTCCTGTGACACTAGTAATAGATTCCGTTGCTTCACTTCAGATTTACTGTTTCCCTCTGACGTTCTTATTGACGATGAAACACAGAAATTGCGTCGGAATTAAATACAAAAGTCACAATGCCGACTTAAGTACAAGAAGACTGTCTCTTCTTACTGACTATGCTTTGAAACATTTATGGGACACTAGTTATAGATTCCGATGCTTCACTCCAGGTTTAATGTATCCCTTGGACCTTCTTATTGACGATGAAACACAGAAAGTGCATCGGAATTGAATACAAAAGGAACAATGGCGACTTAAGTACAAGAAGACTGACTCTTCTTACAATGATTTGAAACATTCCTGTGACACTAGTTATAGATTCTTATGCTTCACTCCAGGTATACTGTATCCCTTGCACCTTCTTATTGACGATGAAACACACAAGTTGCATCGGAATTAAATACAAAAGGCACAATGCCGTCTTAAGTACAAGAAGACTGACTCTTCTTACTGACTATGCTTTGAACCATTCCTGTGACACTAGTTAGAGATTCCGATCCTTCCCTTCAGGTTTACTGTATCCCTCCGACCATCTTATTGACGATTAAACACAGAAATTGCATCGGAATTAAATACAAAAGGCACAATGCCGACTTAAGTACAAGAAGACTGACTCTTCTTACTGACTATGTTTGAACCATTCCTGTGACGCTAGTTACAGATTCCGATGCTTCACCTCAGGTTTATTCTATCCCTTGGACCTTCTTATTGACGATGAAACACAGAAATTGCATCGGAATTAAATAGAAAAGGCACAATGCCGACTAAAGTACAAGACGACTGACTCTTCTTACTGTCTATGATTTGAACCATTTCTGTGACACTAGTTATAGATTCCGATGCTTCACTTCAGGTTTACTGTATCCCTTGGACCTTCTTATTGACGATGAAACACAGAAATTGCATCGGAATTAAATAGAAAAGGCACAATGCCGACTAAAGTACAAGACGACTGACTCTTCTTACTGTCTATGCTTTGAACCGTGCCTGTGACGCTAGTTACAGATTCCGATGCTTCACTTCAGGTTTACTGTATACCTCTGACCTTCTTATTGACGATGAAACACAGAAATTGCATCGGAATTAAATAGAAAAGGCACAATGCCGACTTAAGTACAAGATAACTGACTCCTCTTACTGACTGTTTTGAACCATTCCTGTGACACTAGTTATAGATTCCGAAGTTTCACTTCAGGTTTTCTGTATCCCTTGGACCTTCTTATTGACGATGAAACACAGAAATTGCATCGGAATTACATACAAAAGGCACAATGCCGACTTCTGTACAAGAAGACTGACTCTTCTTTTTGTCTATGATTTGAACCATTCCTGTGACACTAGTTATAGATTCCGATGCTTCACTTCAGGTTTACTGTATCCCTTGGACCTTCTTATTGACGATGAAACACAGAAATTGCATCGGAATTAAATACAAAAGGCACAATGCCGACTTAAGTACAAGAAGACTGGCTCTTCGTACTGGCTATGTTTTGAACCATTCGTGTGACACTAGTTATAGATTCCATCGGAATTAAATAGAAAAGGAACAATGCCGACTTAAGTACAAGAAGACTGACTCTACCTACTGTCTATGTTTTGAACCATTCCTGTGACACTAGTTATAGATCCCGGTGCCTCACTTCAGGTTAACTGCATCCCTCTGACCTTTTTACTGACGATGAAACACAGTAATTGCATCGGAATTAAATTTAAAAGGCACAATACTGACTTAAGTACAGGAAGACAGACTCTTCTTACTGACTGCTTTTAACCATTCCTGTGACACTAGTTATAGATCCCGGTGCCTCACTTCAGGTTTACTGCATCCCTCTGACCTTTTTACTGACGATGAAACACAGTAATTGCATCGGTATTAAATTCAAAAGGCACAATGCTGACTTAAGTACAAGAAGACTGACTCTTCTTACTGACGATGTTTGAAACCATTCCTGTGACGTTAGTTATAGATTCCGATGCTTCACTTGAGGTTTACTGTATCCCTTGGACTTTATTATTGACGATGAAACACAGATATTGCATCGGAATTAAACAGAAAAGGCACAATGCCGACTTAAGTACAAGAAGACTGACTCTTCTTACAGTCTATGATTTGAACCATTCCTGTGACACTAGTTATAGATTACGATGCTTCACTTCAGGTTTACTGTATCCCTTGGACCTTCTTATTGGCGATGAAACACAGCAATTGCATCGGAGTTAAATAGAAAAGGCACATGCCGACTTAAGTACAAGAAGACTGACTCTTCTTACTGTCTATGTTTGAACCATTCCTGTGACACTAGTTACAGATTCCGGTGCGTCACTTCAGGTTTACTGTATCCCTCTGACCTTCTTATTGACGATGAAACACAGAAATTGCATCAGAATTAAATAGAAAAGGCATTATGCCAACTTAAGTACAAGAAGTCTGACTCTTCTTACTGCCTATATTTTGAACCATTCCTGTGACACTAGTCATAGATTCCGATGCTTCACTTCAGGTTTACCGTTTCCCTTGGACCTTCTTATTGACGATGAAACACAGAAATTGCATAGGAATGATATAGAAAACGCACAATGCCGACTTAAGTACAAGAAGGCTAACTCTTCCTACTGTCTATGTTTAAACCATTCCTGTGACATTAGTTATAGATTCCGATGCTTCACTTCAGGTTTACTGTATCCCTCTGAACCTTCTTATTGACGATGAAACACAGAAATTGCATCGGATTTAAATACGAAAGTCACAATGCCGACTTCAGTACAAGAAGACTGTCTTTTCCCACTGTCTATGTTTTGAACCATTCCTGTTACACTAGTTATGGATTCCGATGCTTCACTTCAGGTTTACTGAATTACTTGGACCTGCTTATTGACGATGAAACACAGAAATTGCATCGAAATTCAATACAAAAGGCACAACGCCGACTTATGTATAAGAAGACTGACTTTTCTTACTGACTATGATTGAGCCATTCCTGTGACACTAGCTATAGTCTCTGATGCTTCACTTCAGGTTTACTGTATCCCTTGGTCCTTCTTATTGAAGATGAAACACAGAAATTGCATCGGAATTAAATACAAATATCACAATGCCGACTTAAGTACAAGAATACTGACTCTTCTTACTGTCTATGTTTTGAACCATCCCTGTGACACTAGTTATAGATTCCGATGCTTCACTCCAGGTTTACTGTATCCCTTGGACCTTCTTATTGACGATGAAACACAGATATTGCATCGGAATTAAATAAAAAAGCACAATGCCGACATAAGTACAAGTGGACTGACTCATCTCACTGTCTATGATTTGAACCATTCGTGTGACACTAGTTACAGATTCCGATGCTTCACTCCAGGTGTACTGTATCCGTTGGACCTTCTTATTGACGATGAAACACAGAAATTGTGTCGGAATTAAATACAAACGGCACAATGCCGACTTAAGTACAAGAAGACTGACTCTTCTTACTGACTATGCTTTGAACCAATTATGCGACACTAGTTATAGATTCCGATGCTTCACTTCAGGTTTACTCTATCCCTTGGACCTTCTTATTGACGATGAAACACAGCAATTGCATCGGAAATAAATAGAAAAGACACAATGCCGACTTAAGGTCAAGAAGACTGACTCTTCCTACTGTCTATGTTTTGAACCATTCCTGTGTCACTAGTTAAAGATTCCGATGCTTCACTCCAGGTTTACTGTATCCCTTGGACCTTCTTATTGACGATGAGACACAGAAATTGCATCGGAATTAAATACAAAAGGCACAATGCCGACTTAAGTTCAAGATGACTGACTCTTCTTACTGACCATGCTTTGAACCATTCCTGTGACACTAGTTATAGATACCGATGCATCAATTCAGGTTTACTGTAACCCTCTGACCTTCTTATTGACGATGAAGCACAGAAATTGCATCGGAATTAAATACAAAAGGCACAATGCCGAATTAAGTACAAGAAGACTGACTCTTCTTACTGTCTATGTTTTGAACCTTTCATGTGACACTAGTTATAGATTCCGATGCCTCACTCCGGGTTTACTGTATCCCTTGGACCTTCTTATTGACGATGAAACACAGAAATTGCATCGGAATTAAATACAAAAGGCACAATGGCGACTTAAGTACAAGAAGACTGATTCTTCTTACTGACTATGATTTGAACCATTCATGTGACACTAGTTATAGATGCCGGTGCTCCACTTCAGGTTTACTGTATCCCTTGGACCTTCTTATTGACGATGAAACACAGAAATTGCATCGTAAATAAATACAAAAGGCACAATGCCGGCTTAAGTACAAGAAGACTGAATCTTCTTACTGACTTTGATTTGAACCATTCCTGTGACACTAGTTATAGATTCTGATGCTTCACTTCAGGTATACTGTATCCCTTGGATCTTCTTATTGACGATGAAACACAGAAGTTGCATCGGAATTAAATACAAAAGGCACAATGCCGTCTTAAGTACAAGTAGACTGACTCTTCTTACTGACTATGTTTTGAACCATTCCTGTGACACTAGTTATAGATTCCGATGCTTGACTTCAGATTTACTGTATCCCTCTGACCTTCTTATTGACGATGAAACACAGAAGTTGCATCGGAATGAAATACTAAAATCACAATGCCGAATTAAGTACAGGAAGACTGACTCTTCTTACTGTCGATGTCTTTGAACCATTCCTGTGACACTAGTTATAGATTCCGATGCTTCACTCCAGGTTTACTGTATCCCTTGGAATCTCTTATTGACGATGAAACACAGAAATTGCATCGGAATTATATAAAAAAGGCACAATGCCGACTTAAGTACAAGAAGACTGACTCTTCTTACTGTCTATGTTTTGAACCATTCCTGTGACACTAGTTATAGATTCCGATGCTTCACTCTAGGTTTACTGTATCGCTTGGACCTTCTTATTGACGATGACATACAGAAGTTACATCAGAATAAAATAAAAAAGGCACAATGCCGACATAAGTACGAGAGGACTGACTCATCTTACTGTCTATGATTTGAACCATTCCTGTGACACTATTTACAGATTCCGATGCTTCACTCCAGGTTTACTGTATCCCTTGGACCTTCTTATAGACGATGAAACACAGAAATTGTATCGTAATTAAATACAAACCGCACAATGCCGACTTAAGTACAAGAAGACTGACTCTTCTTATTGACTATGCTTTGAACCATTCCTGTGACACTAGTTATACATTCCGATGCCTCACTTCATGTTTACTGCATCCCTCTGACCTTCGTATTGACGATGAAACACAGAAATTGCATCGTAATTAAATACAAAAGGCACAATGCCGAATTAAGTACAAGAAGACTGACTCTTCTTACTGTCTATGTTTTGAACCATCCCTGTGACACTAGTTATAGATTCCGATGCTTCACTCCAGGTTTACTGTATCCCTTGGACCTTCTTAATGACGATGAAACACAGAAATTGCATCGGAATCAAATACAAAAGGCACAATGCCGACTTTAGTACAAGAAGACTGACTCTTCTTACTGACTATGTTTTGATTCATTCCTGTGACACTAGTTATTGATTCCGATGCTTCACTCCAGGTTTACTGTATCTTTTGGACCTTCTTATTACGATGAAACGTAAAAATTGCATCGGAATTAAATACAAAAGGCAGAATGCCGACTTTAGTACAAGAAGACTGACTCTTCTTACTGACTGTGCTTTGAACCATTCCTGTGACACTAGTAATAGATTCCGTTGCTTCACTTCAGATTTACTGTTTCCCTCTGACGTTCTTATTGACGATGAAACACAGAAATTGCGTCGGAATTAAATACAAAAGTCACAATGCCGACTTAAGTACAAGAAGACTGTCTCTTCTTACTGACTATGCTTTGAAACATTTATGGGACACTAGTTATAGATTCCGATGCTTCACTCCAGGTTTAATGTATCCCTTGGACCTTCTTATTGACGATGAAACACAGAAAGTGCATCGGAATTGAATACAAAAGGAACAATGGCGACTTAAGTACAAGAAGACTGACTCTTCTTACTATGATTTGAAACATTCCTGTGACACTAGTTATAGATTCTTATGCTTCACTCCAGGTATACTGTATCCCTTGCACCTTCTTATTGACGATGAAACACACAAGTTGCATCGGAATTAAATACAAAAGGCACAATGCCGTCTTAAGTACAAGAAGACTGACTCTTCTTACTGACTATGCTTTGAACCATTCCTGTGACACTAGTTATAGATTCCGATGCTTGACTTCAGATTTTCTGTATCCCTCTGACCTTCTTAATGACAATGAAACACAGAAATTACATCGGAATTAAATACAAAACGCACAACGCCGACTTATGTATAAGAAGACTGACTCTTCTTACAGACTATGTTTGATCCATTCCTGTGACACTAGCTATAGACACTGATGCTTCACTTCAGGTTTACTGTATCCCTTGGTCCTTCTTATTGAAGATGAAACACAGAAATTGCATCGGAATTAAATACAAAAGGCACAATGCGGACTTAAGTACAAGAATACTTACTGCCTATGTTCTAACCATCCCTGTGACACTAGTTATAGATTCCGATGCTTTACTCCAGGTTTACTGTATCCCTTGGACCTTCTTGTTGACGATGAAACACTGAAATTGCATCGGAATTAAATACAAGAGGCTCAATGGCGACTTAAGTACAAGAAGACTGACGCTACTTACTGTCTATATTTTGAACCATTCCTGTGACACTAGTTATAGATTCCGATGCTTCACTCCAGGTCTACTATATCCCTTGGACCTTCTTATTGACGATGAAACACAGAAATTGCATAGGAATTAAATAGAAAACGCACAATGCCGAATTAAGTACAAGAAGACTAACTCTCCCTACTGTCTATGCTTTGAACCATTCCTGTGACGTTACTTATAGATTCCGATGCTTCACTACAGGTTTACTGTATCCCTCTGACCTTCTTATTAACGATGAAACACAGAAATTGCATCGGAATTAAATACGAAAGTCACAATGCCGACTTAAGTACAAGAAGACTGACTCTTCCCACTGTCTATGTTTTGAACCATTTCTGTTACACTAGTTATGGATTCCGATGCTTCACTTCAGGTTTACTGTATTACTTGGACCTTCTTATTGACGATGAAACACAGAAATTGCATCGGAATTAAATACGAAAGTCACAATGCCGACTTAAGTAGAAGAAGACTGACTCTTCCCACTGTCTATGTTTTGAACCATTTCTGTTTCACTAGTTATGGATTCCGATGCTTCACTTCAGGTTTACTGTTTTACTTGGACCTTCTTATTGACGATGAAACACAGAAATTGCAACGGAATTAAATACCAAAGGCACAACGCCGACTTATGTATCAGAAGACTGACTCTTCTTACTGACTACGTTTGAGCCATTCCTGTGACACTAGCTATAGACTCTGATGCTTCACTTCAGGTTTACTGTATCCCTTGGTCCTTCTTATTGAAGATGAAACACAGAAATTGCATCGGAATTAAATACAAATATCACAATGCCGACTTACGTACAAGAATACTGACTCTTCTTACTGTCTATGTTTTGAACCATCCCTGTGACACTAGTTATAGATTCCGATGCTTCACTCCAGGTTTACTGTATCCCTTGGACCTTCTTATTGACGATGAAACACAGAAATTGCATCGGAATTAAATACAAAATGCACAATGCCGGATTAAGTAAAAGGAAACTGACTCTTCTTACTGACTATGTTTTGAACCATTCATGTGACACTAGTTATAGATTCCGATTCTTCACTTCAGGTTTACTGTATCCCTCTGACCTTCTTATTGACGATGAAACACAGAAATTGCATCGGAATTAAATACGAAAGTCACAATGCCGACTTAAGTAGAAGAAGACTGACTCTTCCCACTGTCTATGTTTTAAACCATTCCTGTTACAGTAGTTATTGATTCCGATGCTTCACTTCAGGTTTACTGTATTACTTGGACCTGCTTATTGACGATGAAACACAGAAATTGCATCGGAATTTAAGACAAAATGCACAACGCCGACTTATGTATGAGAAGACTGACTCTTCTTACTGACTATAATTGAGCCATTCCTGTGACACTAGTTACAGATTCCGATGCTTCACTCCAGGTGTACTGTATCCGTTGGACCTTCTTATTGACGATGAAACACAGAAATTGTATCGGAATTAAATACAAAAGGCACAATGCCGAATTAAGTACAAGAAGACTGACTCTTCTTACTGTCTATGTTTTGAACCTTTCATGTGACACTAGTTATAGATTCCGATGCCTCACTCCAGATTTACTGTATCCCTTGGACCTTCTTATTGACGATGAAACACAGAAATTGCATCGGAATTAAATACAAAAGGCACAATGGCGACTTAAGTACAAGAAGACTGATTCTTCTTACTGACTATGATTTGAACCATTCATGTGACACTAGTTATAGATGCCGGTGCTTCACTTCAGGTTTATTGTATCCCTTGGACCTTCTTATTGACGATGAAACACAGAAATTGCATCGTAAATAAATACAAAAGGCACAATGCCGGCTTAAGTACAAGAAGACTGACTCTTCTTACTGACTTTGTTTTGAACCATTCCTGTGACACTAGTTATAGATTCTGATGCTTCACTTCAGGTATACTGTATCCCCTGGATCTTCTTATTGACGATGAAACACAGAAGTTGCATCGGAATTAAATACAAAAGGCACAATAAAGTCTTAAGTACAAGAAGACTGACTCTTCTTACTGACTATGTTTTGAAGCATTCCTGTGACACTGGTTATAGATTCCGATGCTTGACTTCAGATTTACTGTATCCCTCTGACCTTCTTATTGATGATGAAACACAGAAATTGAATCGGAATTAAATACTAAAGGCACAATGCCGAATTAAGTAGAAGAAGACTGACTCTTCTTACTGTCGATGTCTTTGAACCATTCCTGTGACACTAGTTATAGATTCCGATGCTTCACTCCAGGTTTACTGTATCCCTTGGACCTTCTTATTGACGATGAAACACAGAAATTGCATCGGAATTATATAAAAAAGGCACAATGCCGACTTAAGTACAAGAAGACTGACTCTTCTTACTGTCTATGTTTTGAACCATTCCTGTGACACTAGTTATAGATTCCGATGCTTCACTCTAGGTTTACTGTATCCCTTGGACCTTCTTATTGACGATGAAATACAGAAATTACATCGGAATAAAATAAAAAATGCACAATGCCGACATAAGTACAAGAGGACTGACTCATCTTACTGTCTATGATTTGAACCATTCCTGTGACACTATTTACAGATTCCGATGCTTCACTCCAGGTTTACTGTATCCCTTGGACCTTCTTATAGACGATGAAACACAGAAATTGTATCGGAATTAAATACAAACCGCAGAATGCCGACTTAAGTACAAGAAGACTGACTCTTCTTATTGACTATGTTTTGAATAATTCCTGTGACACTAGTTATACATTCCGATGCCTCACTTCATGTTTACTGCATCCCTCTGACCTTCGTATTGACGATGAAACACAGAAATTGCATCGGACTTAAATACAAAAGGCACAATGCCGAATTAAGTACAAGAAGACTGACTCTTCTTACTGTCTATGTTTTGAACCTTTCATGTGACACTAGTTATAGATTCCGATGCTTCACTTCAGGTTTACTGTATTCCTTGCACCTTCTTATTGGCGATGAAACACAGAAATTGCATCGGAATTAAATAAAAAAGGCACAATGCCGACATAAGTACACGAGGACTGACTCATCTTACTGTCTATGATTTGAACCATTCCTGTGACACTAGTTACAGATTCCGATGCTTCAGTCCAGGTTTACTGTATCCCTTGGACCTTCTTATTGACGATGAAACACAGATATTGTATCGGAATTAAATACAAACGGCACAATGCCGACTTAAGTACAAGAAGACTGACTCTTCTTACTAACTATGCTTTGAACCATTTATGAGACACTAGTTATAGATTCCGATGCTTCACTTCAGGTTTACTGTATCCCTTGGACCTTCTTATTGACGATGAAACACAGAAATTGCATCGGAATTAAATAGAAAAGACACAATGCCGACTTAAGTTCAAGAAGACTGACTCTTCCTACTGTCTATGTTTTGAACCATTCCTGTGTCACTAGTTAAAGATTACGATGCTTCACTCCAGGTTTACTGTTCCCTTGGACCTTCTTATTGACGATGAAACACAGAAATTGCATCGGAATTAAATACAAAAGGCACAATGCCGACTTTAGTACAAGAAGACTGACTCTTCTTACTGTCTATGTTTTGAAACTTTCATGTGACACTAGTTATAGATTCCGATGCTTCACTTCAGGTTTACTGTATCCCTCTGACCTTCTTATTACGATGAAACACTGAAATTGCATCGGAATTAAATACAAAATGCACAATGCCGACTTTAGTACAAGAAGACTGACTCTTCTTACTAACTATGCTTTGAACCATTTATGTGACACTAGTTATAGATTCCGATGCTTCACTTCAGGTTTACTGTATCCCTTGGACCTTCTTATTGACGATGAAACACAGCAATTGCATCGGAATTAAATAGAAAAGACACAATGCCGACTTAAGTGCAAGAAGACTGACTCTTCCTACTGTCTATGTTTTGAACCATTCCTGAGTCACTAGTTAAAGATTACGATGCTTCACTCCTGGTTTACTGTTCCCTTGGACCTTCTTATTGACGATGAAACACAGAAATTGCATCGGAATTAAATACGAAAGGCACAATGCCGACTTACGTTCAAGAAGACTGACTCTTCCCATTGACTATGTTTTGAACCATTCCTGTGACACTAGTTATAGATTCCGATGCCTCACTTCATGTTAACTGTATCCCTCTGACCTTCGTATTGACGATGAAACACAGAAATTGCATCGGAATAAAATACAAAAGGCACAATGCCGAATTAGGTACAAGAAGACTGACTCTTCTTACTGTCTATGTTTTGAACCTTTCATATGACACTAGTTATAGATTCCGATGCTTCACTTCAGGTTTATTGTATCCCTTGCACCTTCTTATTGGCGATGAAACACAGAAATTGCATCGGAATTAAATACAAAAGATACAATGCCGACTTATGTACATGAAGACTGACTCTTCTTACTGACTATGTTTTGATTCATTCCTGTGACACTAGTTATTGATTCCGATGCTTCACTCCAGGTTTACTGTATGTTTTGGACCTTCTTATTTCGATGAAACATAAAAATTGCATCGGAATTAAATACAAAACGCACAATGCCGACTTTAGTACAAGAAGACTGACTCTTCTTACTGACTGTGCTTTGAACCATTCCTGTGACACTAGTAATAGTTTCCGTTGCTTCACTTCAGATTTACTGTTTCCCTCTGACGTTCTTATTGACGATGAAACACAGAAATTGCGTCGGAATTAAATACAAAAGTCACAATGCCGAATTAAGTACAAGAAGACTGACTCTTCTTACTGTCTATGTTTAGAACCATTCCTTTGACACTACTTGTAGATTCCGATGCTTCACTCTAGGTTTACTGTATCCCTTGGACCTTCTTATTGACGATGAAACTCAGAAATTGTATCGGAATTAAATACAAACGGCACAATGCCGATTTAAGTACAAGAAGACTGACTCTTCTTACTGACTATGCTTTGAACCATTTATGGGGCACTAGTTATAGATTCCGATGCTTCACTCCAGGTTTAATGTATCCCTTGGACCTTCTTATTGACGATGAAACACAGAAATTACATCGGAATTAAATACTAAAGGCACGATGCTGATTTAAGTACAAGAAGACTGACTCTTCTTACTGTCGCTGTTTTTGAACCATTCCTGTGACACTAGTTATAGATTCCGATGCCTCACTCCAGGTTTACTGTATCCCTTGGAACTTCTTATTGACGATGAAACACAGAAATTGCATCGGAATTAAATACAAAAGGCACAACGCCGACTTATGTATAAGAAGACTGACTCTTCTTACTGACTATGTTTGAACCATTCCTGTGACACTAGCTATAGACACTGATGCTTCACTTCAGGTTTACTGTATCCCTTGGACCTTCTTGTTGACGATGAAACACTGAAATTGTATCGGAATTAAATACAAAAGGCTCAATGGTGACTTAAGTACAAGAAGACTGATTCTTCTTACTGACTATGATTTGAACCATTCATGTGACACTAGTTATAGATTCCGATGCTTTACTCCAGGCCTACTATATCCCTTGGACCTTCTTATTGACGATGAAACACAGAAATTGCATAGGAATGAAATAGAAAACGCACAATGCCGACTTAAGTACAAGAAGGCTAACTCTTCCTACTGTCTATGTTTAAACCATTCCTGTGACATTAGTTATAGATTCCGATGCTTCACTTCAGGTTTACTGTATCCCTCTGAACCTTCTTATTGACGATGAAACACAGAAATTGCATCGGATTTAAATACGAAAGTCACAATGCCGACTTAAGTACAAGAAGACTGTCTTTTCCCACTGTCTATGTTTTGAACCATTCCTGTTGCACTAGTTATGGATTCCGATGCTTCACTTCAGGTTTACTGAATTACTTGGACCTGCTTATTGACGATGAAACACAGAAATTGCATCGAAATTCAATACAAAAGGCACAACGCCGACTTATGTATAAGAAGTCTGACTTTTCTTACTGACTATGATTGAGCCATTCCTGTGACACTAGCTATAGTGTCTGATGCTTCACTTCAGGTTTACTGTATCCCTTGGTCCTTCTTATTGAAGATGAAACACAGAAATTGCATCGGAATTAAATACAAATATCACAATGCCGACTTAAGTACAAGAATACTGACTCTTCTTACTGTCTATGTTTTGAACCGTCCCTGTGACACTAGTTATAGATTCCGATGCTTCACTCCAGGTTTACTGTATCCCTTGGACCTTCTTATTGACGATGAAACACAGATATTGCATCGGAATTAAATAAAAAAGCACAATGCCGACATAAGTACAAGTGGACTGACTCATCTCACTGTCTATGATTTGAACCATTCGTGTGACACTAGTTACAGATTCCGATGCTTCACTCCAGGTGTACTGTATCCGTTGGACCTTCTTATTGACGATGAAACACAGAAATTGTATCGGAATTAAATACAAACGGCACAATGCCGACTTAAGTACAAGAAGACTTACTCTTCTTACTGACTATGCTTTGAACCAATTATGCGACACTAGTTATAGATTCCGATGCTTCACTTCAGGTTTACTCTATCCCTTGGACCTTCTTATTGACGATGAAACACAGCAATTGCATCGGAAATAAATAGAAAAGGCACAATGCCGACTTAAGGTCAAGAAGACTGACTCTTCCTACTGTCTATGTTTTGAACCATTCCTGTGTCACTAGTTAAAGATTCCGATGCTTCACTCCAGGTTTACTGTATCCCTTGGACCTTCTTATTGACGATGAGACACAGAAATTGCATCGGAATTAAATACAAAAGGCACAATGCCGACTTAAGTTCAAGAAGACTGACTCTTCTTACTGACCATGCTTTGAACCATTCCTGTGACACTAGTTATAGATACCGATGCTTCAATTCAGGTTTACTGTAACCCTCTGACCTTCTTATTGACGATGAAGCACAGAAATTGCATCGGAATTAAATACAAAAGGCACAATGCCGAATTAAGTACAAGAAGACTGACTCTTCTTACTGTCTATGTTTTGAACCTTTCATGTGACACTAGTTATAGATTCCGATGCCTCACTCCGGGTTTACTGTATCCCTTGGACCTTCTTATTGACGATGAAACACAGAAATTGCATCGGAATTAAATACAAAAGGCACAATGGCGACTTAAGTACAAGAAGACTGATTCTTCTTACTGACTATGATTTGAACCATTCATGTGACACTAGTTATAGATGCCGGTGCTCCACTTCAGGTTTACTGTATCCCTTGGACCTTCTTATTGACGATGAAACACAGAAATTGCATCGTAAATAAATACAAAAGGCACAATGCCGGCTTAAGTACAAGAAGACTGAATCTTCTTACTGACTTTGATTTGAACCATTCCTGTGACACTAGTTATAGATTCTGATGCTTCACTTCAGGTATACTGTATCCCTTGGATCTTCTTATTGACGATGAAACACAGAAGTTGCATCGGAATTAAATACAAAAGGCACAATGCCGTCTTAAGTACAAGTAGACTGACTCTTCTTACTGACTATGTTTTGAACCATTCCTGTGACACTAGTTATAGATTCCGATGCTTGACTTCAGATTTACTGTATCCCTCTGACCTTCTTATTGACGATGAAACACAGAAGTTGCATCGGAATGAAATACTAAAATCACAATGCCGAATTAAGTACAAGAAGACTGACTCTTCTTACTGTCGATGTCTTTGAACCATTCCTGTGACACTAGTTATAGATTCCGATGCTTCACTCCAGGTTTACTGTGTCCCTTGGAATTTCTTATTGACGATGAAACACAGAAATTGCATCGGAATTATATAAAAAAGGCACAATGCCGACTTAAGTACAAGAAGACTGACTCTTCTTACTGTCTATGTTTTGAACCATTCCTGTGACACTAGTTTTGGATTCCGATGCTTCACTCTAGGTTTACTGTATCGCTTGGACCTTCTTATTGACGATGACATACAGAAATTACATCAGAATAAAATAAAAAAGGCACAATGCCGACATAAGTACGAGAGAACTGACTCATCTTACTGTCTATGATTTGAACCATTCCTGTGACACTATTTACAGATTCCGATGCTTCACTCCAGGTTTACTGTATCCCTTGGACCTTCTTATAGACGATGAAACACAGAAATTGTATCGTAATTAAATACAAACCGCACAATGCCGACTTAAGTACAAGAAGACTGACTCTTCTTATTGACTATGCTTTGAACCATTCCTGTGACACTAGTTATACATTCCGATGCCTCACTTCATGTTTACTGCATCCCTCTGACCTTCGTATTGACGATGAAACACAGAAATTGCATCGTAATTAAATACAAAAGGCACAATGCCGAATTAAGTACAAGAAGACTGACTCTTCTTACTGTCTATGTTTTGAACCTTTCATGTGACACTAGTTATAGATTCCGATGCTTCACTTCAGGTTTACTGTATCCCTTGCACCTTCTTATTGGCGATGAAACACAGAAATTGCATCGGAATTAAATACAAAAGATACAATGCCGACTTATGTACATGAAGACTGACTCTTCTTACTGACTATGCTTTGAACCATTCCTGTGACACTAGTTATAGACTCTGATGCTTCAGTACAGGTTTACAGTATCCCTTGGACCTTCGTATTGAAGATGAAACACAGAAATTGCATCGGAACAAAATACAAAAGGCACAATGCCGACTTAAGTTAAAGAATACTGACTCTTCTTACTGTCTATGTTTTGAACCATCCCTGTGACACTAGTTATAGATTCCGATGCTTCACTCCAGGTTTACTGTATCCCTTGGACCTTCTTAATGACGATGAAACACAGAAATTGCATCGGAATTAAATACAAAAGGCACAATGCCGACTTTAGTACAAGAAGACTGACTCTTCTTACTGACTATGTTTTGATTCATTCCTGTGACACTAGTTATTGATTCCGATGCTTCACTCCAGGTTTACTGTATCTTTTGGACCTTCTTATTGCGATGAAACGTAAAAATTGCATCGGAATTAAATACAAAAGGCAGAATGCCGACTTTAGTACAAGAAGACTGACTCTTCTTACTGACTGTGCTTTGAACCATTCCTGTGACACTAGTAATAGATTCCGTTGCTTCACTTCAGATTTACTGTTTCCCTCTGACGTTCTTATTGACGATGAAACACAGAAATTGCGTCGGAATTAAATACAAAAGTCACAATGCCGACTTAAGTACAAGAAGACTGTCTCTTCTTACTGACTATGCTTTGAAACATTTATGGGACACTAGTTATAGATTCTGATGCTTCACTCCAGGTTTAATGTATCCCTTGGACCTTCTTATTGACGATGAAACACAGAAAGTGCATCGGAATTGAATACAAAAGGAACAATGGCGACTTAAGTACAAGAGGACTGACTCTTCTTACTATGATTTGAAACATTCCTGTGACACTAGTTATAGATTCTTATGCTTCACTCCAGGTATACTGTATCCCTTGCACCTTCTTATTGACGATGAAACACACAAGTTGCATCGGAATTAAATACAAAAGGCACAATGCCGTCTTACGTACAAGAAGACTGACTCTTCTTACTGACTATGCTTTGAACCATTCCTGTGACACTAGTTATAGATTCCGATGCTTGACTTCAGATTTTCTGTATCCCTCTGACCTTCTTATTGACAATGAAACACAGAAAATACAAAACGCACAACGCCGACTTATGTATAAGAAGACTGACTCTTCTTACAGACTATGTTTGAACCATTCCTGTGACACTAGCTATAGACACTGATGCTTCACTTCAGGTTTACTGTATCCCTTGGTCCTTCTTATTGAAGATGAAACACAGAAATTGCATCGGAATTAAATACAAAAGGCACAATGCGGACTTAAGTACAAGAATACTTACTGCCTATGTTCTAACCATCCCTGTGACACTAGTTATAGATTCCGATGCTTCACTCCAGGTTTACTGTATCCCTTGGACCTTCTTGTTGACGATGAAACACTGAAATTGCATCGGAATTAAATACAAAAGGCTCAATGGCGACTTAAGTACAAGAAGACTGACGCTACTTACTGTCTATGCTTTGAACCATTCCTGTGACACTAGTTATAGATTCCGATGCTTCACTCCAGGTCTACTATATCCCTTGGACCTTCTTATTGACGATGAAACACAGAAATTGCATAGGAATTAAATAGAAAACGCACAATGCCGAATTAAGTACAAGAAGACTAACTCTCCCTACTGTCTATGCTTTGAACCATTCCTGTGACGTTACTTATAGATTCCGATGCTTCACTACAGGTTTACTGTATCCCTCTGACCTTCTTATTAACGATGAAACACAGAAATTGCATCGGAATTAAATACGAAAGTCACAATGCCGACTTAAGTACAAGAAGACTGACTCTTCCCACTGTCTATGTTTTGAACCATTTCTGTTACACTAGTTATGGATTCCGATGCTTCACTTCAGGTTTACTGTATTACTTGGACCTTCTTTATGACGATGAAACACAGAAATTGCATCGGAATTAAATACGAAAGTCACAATGCCGACTTAAGTAGAAGAAGACTGACTCTTCCCACTGTCTATGTTTTGAACCATTTCTGTTACACTAGTTATGGATTCCGATGCTTCACTTCAGGTTTACTGTTTTACTTGGACCTTCTTATTGACGATGAAACACAGAAATTGCAACGGAATTAAATACCAAAGGCACAACGCCGACTTACGTATCAGAAGACTGACTCTTCTTACTGACTACGTTTGAGCCATTCCTGTGACACTAGCTATAGACTCTGATGCTTCACTTCAGGTTTACTGTATCCCTTGGTCCTTCTTATTGAAGATGAAACACAGAAATTGCATCGGAATTAAATACAAATATCACAATGCCGACTTAAGTACAAGAATACTGACTCTTCTTACTGTCTATGTTTTGAACCATCCCTGTGAGACTAGTTATAGATTCCGATGCTTCACTCCAGGTTTACTGTATCCCTTGGACCTTCTTATTGACGATGAAACACAGAAATTGCATCGGAATTAAATACAAAATGCACAATGCCGGATTAAGTACAAGGAAACAGACTCTTCTTACTGTCTATGTTTTGAACCATTCATGTGACACTAGTTATAGATTCCGATTCTTCACTTCAGGTTTACTGTATCCCTCTGACCTTCTTATTGACGATGAAACACAGAAATTGCATCGGAATTAAATACGAAAGTCACAATGCCGACTTAAGTAGAAGAAGACTGACTCTTCCCACTGTCTATGTTTTAAACCATTCCTGTTACAGTAGTTATTGATTCCGATGCTTCACTTCAGGTTTACTGTATTACTTGGACCTGCTTATTGACGATGAAACACAGAAATTGCATCGGAATTTAAGACAAAATGCACAACGCCGACTTATGTATGAGAAGACTGACTCTTCTTACTGACTATAATTGAGCCATTCCTGTGACACTAGTTACAGATTTCGATGCTTCACTCCAGGTGTACTGTATCCGTTGGACCTTCTTATTGACGATGAAACACAGAAATTGTATCGGAGTTAAATACAAACGGCACAATGCCGACTTAAGTACAAGAAGACTGACTCTTCTTACTGACTATGCTTTGAACCATTTATGCGACACTAGTTATAGATTCCGATGCTTCACTTCAGGTTTACTCCCTCCCTTGGACCTTCTTATTGACGATGAAACACAGCAATTGCGTCGGAAATAAATAGAAAAGACACAATGCCGACTTAAGTTCAAGAAGACTGACTCTTCCTACTGTCTATGTTTTGAACCATTCCTGTGTCACTAGTTAAAGATTCCGATGCTTCACTCCAGGTTTACTGTATCCCTTGGACCTTCTTATTGACGATGAGACACAGAAATTGCATCGGAATTAAATACAAAATGCACAATGCCGACTTAAGTTCAAGATGACTGACTCTTCTTACTGACCATGTTTTGAACCATTCCTGTGACACTAGTTATAGATACCGATGCTTCACTTCAGGTTTACTGTAACCCTCGGACCTTCTTATTGACGATGAAACACAGAAATTGCATCGGAATTAAATACAAAAGGCACAATGCCGAATTAAGTACAAGAAGACTGACTCTTCTAACTGTCTATGTTTTGAACCTTTCATGTGACACTAGTTATAGATTCCGATGCCTCACTCCAGATTTACTGTATCCCTTGGACCTTCTTATTGACGATGAAACACAGAAATTGCATCGGAATTAAATACAAAAGGCACAATGGCGACTTAAGTACAAGAAGACTGATTCTTCTTACTGACTATGATTTGAACCATTCATGTGACACTAGTTATAGATGCCGGTGCTTCACTTCAGGTTTACTGTATCCCTTGGACCTTCTTATTGACGATGAAACACAGAAATTGCATCGTAAATAAATACAAAAGGCACAATGCCGGCTTAAGTACAAGAAGACTGACTCTTCTTACTGACTTTGTTTTGAACCATTCCTGCGACACTAGTTATAGATTCTGATGCTTCACTTCAGGTATACTGTATCCCCTGGATCTTCGTATTGACGATGAAACACAGAAGTTGCATCGGAATTAAATACAAAAGGCACAATGAAGTCTTAAGTACAAGAAGACTGACTCTTCTTACTGACTATGTTTTGAAGCATTCCTGTGACACTGGTTATAGATTCCGATGCTTGACTTCAGATTTACTGTATTCCTCTGACCTTCTTATTGATGATGAAACACAGAAATTGAATCGGAATTAAATACTAAAGGCACAATGCCGAATTAAGTAGAAGAAGACTGACTCTTCTTACTGTCGATGTCTTTGAACCATTCCTGTGACACTAGTTATAGATTCCGATGCTTCACTCCAGGTTTACTGTATCCCTTGGACCTTCTTATTGACGATGAAACACAGAAATTGCATCGGAATTATATAAAAAAGGCACAATGCCGACTTAAGTACAAGAAGACTGACTCTTCTTACTGTCTATGTTTTGAACCATTCCTGTGACACTAGTTATAGATTCCGATGCTTCACTCTAGGTTTACTGTATCCCTTGGACCTTCTTATTGACGATGAAATACAGAAATTACATCGGAATAAAATAAAAAATGCACAATGCCGACATAAGTACAAGAGGACTGACTCATCTTACTGTCTATGATTTGAACCATTCCTGTGACACTATTTACAGATTCCGATGCTTCACTCCAGGTTTACTGTATCCCTTGGACCTTCTTATAGACGATGAAACACAGAAATTGTATCGGAATTAAATACAAACCGCAGAATGCCGACTTAAGTACAAGAAGACTGACTCTTCTTATTGACTATGTTTTGAACCATTCCTGTGACACTAGTTATACATTCCGATGCCTCACTTCATGTTTACTGCATCCCTCTGACCTTCGTATTGACGATGAAACACAGAAATTGCATCGGAATTAAATACAAAAGGCACAATGCCGAATTAAGTACAAGAAGACTGACTCTTCTTACTGTCTATGTTTTGAACCTTTCATGTGACACTAGTTATAGATTCCGATGCTTCACTTCAGGTTTACTGTATTCCTTGCACCTTCTTATTGGCGATGAAACACAGAAATTGCATCGGAATTAAATACAAAAGATACAATGCCGACTTATGTACATGAAGACTGACTCTTCTTACTGACTATGCTTTGAACCATTCCTGTGACACTAGTTATAGACTCTGATGCTTCACTACAGGTTTACTGTATCCCTTGGACCTTCGTATTGAAGATGAAACACAGAAATTGCATCGGAACTAAATACAAAAGGCAAAATGCCGACTTAAGTTAAAGAATACTGACTCTTCTTACTGACTATGTTTTGAACCTTTCATGTGACACAAGTTATAGATTCCGATGCTTCACTCCAGGTTTACTGTATCTTTTGGACCTTCTTATTACGATGAAACATAAAAATTGCATCGGAATGAAATACAAAAGGCACAATGCCGACTTTAGTACAAGAAGACTGACTCTTCTTACTGACTGTGATTTGAACAATTCCTGTGACACTAGTAATAGATTCCGTTGCTTCACTTCAGATTTACTGTTTCCCTCTGACGTTCTTATTGACGATGAAACACAGAAATTGCGTCGGAATTAATTACAAAAGTCACAATGCCGAATTAAGTACAAGAAGACTGAATCTTCTTACTGTCTATGTTTGGAACCATTCCTGTGACACTACTTGTAGATTCCGATGCTTCACTCTAGGTTTACTGTATCCCTTGGACCTTCTTATTGACGATGAAACACAGAAATTGTATCGGAATTAAATACAAACGGCACAATGCCGACTTAAGTACAAGAAGACTGACTCTTCTTACTGACTATGCTTTGAACCATTTATGGGACACTAGTTATAGATTCCGATGCTTCACTCCAGGTTTAATGTATCCCTTGGACCTTCTTATTGACGATGAAACACAGAAAGTGCATCGGAATTAAATACAAAAGGCACAATGGCGACTTAAGTACAAGAAGACTGACTCTTCTTACTGACTATGTTTTGAAACATTCCTGTGACACTAGTTATAGATTCTTATGCTTCACTCCAGGTATACAGTATCCCTTGCACCTTCTTATTGACGATGAAACACACAAGTTGCATCGGAATTAAATACAAAAGGCACAATGCCGTCTTAAGTACAAGAAGACTGACTCTTCTTACTGACTATGTTTTGAACCATTCCTGTGACACTAGTTATAGATTCCGATGCTTGACTTCAGATTTTCTGTATCCCTCTGACCTTCTTATTGACAATGAAACACAGAAATTACATCGGAATTAAATACAAAACGCACAACGCCGACTTATGTATAAGAAGACTGACTCTTCTTACTGACTATGTTTGAACCATTCCTGTGACACTAGCTATAGACACTGATGCTTCACTTCAGGTTTACTGTATCCCTTGGTCCTTCTTATTGAAGATGAAACACAGAAATTGCATCGGAATTAAATACAAAAGGCACAATGCGGACTTAAGTACAAGAATACTTACTGCCTATGTTCTAACCATCCCTGTGACACTAGTTATATATTCCGATGCTTCACTCCAGGTTTACTGTATCCCTTGGAAATTCTTATTGACGATGAAACACAGAAAATGCATCGGAATTAAATAAAAAAGGCACAATGCCGACTTAAGTACAAGAAGACTAACTCTCCCTACTGTCTGTGCTTTGACCATTCCTGTGACAGTACTTATTGATTCCGATGCTTCACTTCAGGTTTACTGTATCCCTCTGACCTTCTTATTAACGATGAAACACAGAAATTGCATCGGAATTAAATACGAAAGTCACAATGCCGACTTAAGTACAAGAAGACTGACTCTTCACACTGTCTATGTTTTGAACCATTTCTGTTACACTAGTTATGGATTCCGATGCTTCACTTCAGGTTTACTGTTTTACTTGGACCTTCTTATTAACGATGAAACACAGAAATTGCGTCGGAATTAAATACCAAAGGCACAACGCCGACTTATGTATCAGAAGACTGACTCTTCTTACTGACTACGTTTGAGCCATTCCTGTGACACTAGCTATAGACTCTGATGCTTCACTTCAGGTTTACTGTATCCCTTGGTCCTTCTTATTGAAGATGAAACACAGAAATTGCATCGGAATTAAATACAAATATCACAATGCCGACTTAAGTACAAGAATACTGACTCTTCTTACTGTCTATGTTTTGAACTATCCCTGTGACACTAGTTATAGATTCCGATGCTTCACTCCAGGTTTACTGTATCCCTTGGACCTTCTTATTGACGATGAAACAAAGAAATTGCATCGGAATTGTATACAAAATGCACAATGCCGGATTAAGTACAAGGAAACTGACTCTTCTTTCTGTCTATGTTTTGAACCATTCATGTGACACTAGTTATAGATTCCGATGCTTCACTTCAGGTTTACTGTATCCCTCTGACCTTCTTATTGACGATGAAACACAGAAATTGCATCGGAATTAAATACGAAAGTCACAATGCCGACTTAAGTAGAAGAAGACTGACTCTTCCCACTGTCTATGTTTTAAACCATTCCTGTTACAGTAGTTATGGATTCCGATGCTTCACTTCAGGTTTACTGTATTACTTGGACCTGCTTATTGACGATGAAACACAGAAATTGCATCGGAATTCAATACAAAATGCACAACGCCGAATTATGTATAAGAAGACTGATTCTTCTTACTGGCTATGATTGAGCCATTCCTGTGACACTAGTTACAGATTCCGATGCTTCACTCCAGGTGTACTGGATCCGTTGGACCTTCTTATTGACGATGAAACACAGAAATTGTATCGGAATTAAATACAAACGGCACAATGCCGACTTAAGTACAAGAAGACTGACTCTTCTTACTGACTATGCTTTGAACCATTTATGCGACACTAGTTATAGATTCCGATGCTTCACTTCAGGTTTACTCTATCCCTTGGACCTTCTTATTGACGATGAAACACAGCAATTGCATCGGAAATGAATAGAAAAGACACAATGCCGACTTAAGTTCAAGAAGACTGACTCTTCCTACTGTCTATGTTTTGAACCATTCCTATGTCACTAGTTAAAGATTCCGATGCTTCAATCCAGGTTTACTGTATCCCTTGGACCTTCTTATTGACGATGAGACACAGAAATTGCATCGAAATTAAATACAAAAGGCACAATGCCGACTTAAGTTCAAGAAGACTGACTCTTCTTACTGACCATGTTTTGAACCATTCCTGTGACACTAGTTATAGATACCGATGCTTCACTTCAGGTTTACTGTTACCTTTGACCCTCTTATTGACGATGAAACACAGTAATTGCATCGGAATTAAATACAAAAGGCACAATGCCGAATTAAGTACAAGAAGACTGACTCTTCTTACTGTCTATGTTTTGAACCTTTCATGTGACACTAGTTATAGATTCCGATGCCTCACTCCAGGTTTACTGTATCCCTTGGACCTTCTTATTGACCATGAAACACAGAAATTGCATCGTAAATAAATACAAAAGGCACAATGCCGGCTTAAGTACAAGAAGACTAACTCTTCTTACTGACTTTGTTTTGAACAATTCCTGTGACACTAGTTATAGATTCTGATGCTTCACTTCAGGTATACTGTATCCCTTGGACCTTCCTATTGACGATGAAACACAGAAGTTGCATCGGAATTAAATACAAAAGGCACAATGAAGTCTTAAGTACAAGAAGACTGACTCTTCTTACTGACTAGGTTTTGAACCATTCCTGTGACACTAGTTATAGATTCCGATGCTTGACTTAAGATTTACTGTATCCCTCTGACCCTCTTATTGACGATGAAACACAGAAATTGCATCGGAATTAAATACTAAAGGCACAATGCCGAATTAAGTACAAGAAGACTGACTCTTCTTACTGTCGATGTCTTTGAACCATTCCTGTAACACTAGTTATAGATTCCGATGCTTCACTCCAGGTTTACTGTATCCCTTGGACCTTCTTATTGACGATGAAACACAGAAATTGCATCGGAATTATATAAAAAAGGCACAATGCCGACTTAAGTACAAGGAGACTGACTCTTCTTACTGTCTATGTTTTGAACCATTCCTGTGACACTAGTTATAGATTCCGATGCTTCACTCCAGGTTTACTGTATCCCTTGGACCTTCTTATAGACGATGAAACACAGAAATTGTATCGGAATTAAATACAAACCGCACAATGCCGACTTAAGTACAAGAAGACTGACTCTTCTTATTGACTATGTTTTGAACCATTCCTGTGACACTAGTTATACATTCCGATGCCTCACTTCATGTTTACTGCATCCCTCTGACCTTCGTATTGACGATGAATCACAGAAATTCCATCGGAATTAAATACAAAAGGCACAATGCCGAATTAAGTACAAGAAGACTGACTCTTCTTACTGTCTATGTTTTGAACCTTTCATGTGACACTAGTTATAGATTCCGATGCTTCACTTCAGGTTTACTGTATTCCTTGTACCTTCTTATTGGCGATGAAACACAGAAATTGCATCGGAATTAAATACAAAAGATACAATGCCGACTTATGTACATGAAGACTGACTCTTCTTACTGACTATGCTTTGAAACATTCCTGTGACACTAGTTATAGACTCTGGTGCTTCACTACAGGTTTACTGTATCCCTTGGACCTTCGTATTGAAGATGAAACACAGAAATTGCATCGGAACTAAATACAAAAGGCACAATGCCGACTTAAGTTAAAGAATACTGACTCTTCTTACTGACTATGTTTTGAACCTTTCATGTGACACAAGTTATTGATTCCGATGCTTCACTCCAGGTTTACTGTATCTTTTGGACCTTCTTATTACGAAGAAACATAAAAATTGCATCGGAATTAAATACAAATGGCACAATGCCGACTTTAGTACAAGAAGACTGACTCTACTTACTGACTGTGATTTGAACCATTCCTGTGACACTAGTAATAGATTCCGTTGCTTCACTTCAGATTTACTGTTTCCCTCTGACGTTCTTATTGACGATGAAACACAGAAATTGCGTCGGAATTAAATACAAAAGTCACAATGCCGAATTAAGTACAAGAAGACTGACTCTTCTTACTGACTATGTTTTGAAACATTCCTGTGACACTAGTTATAGATTCTTATGCTTCACTCCAGGTATACTGAATCCCTTGCACCTTCTTATTGACGATGAAACACACAAGTTGCATCGGAATTAAATACAAAATGCACAATGCCGTCTTAAGTACAAGAAGACTGACTCTTCTTACTGACTATGCTTTGAACCATTCCTGTGACACTAGTTATAGATTCCGATGCTTGACTTCAGATTTTCTGTATCCCTCTGACCTTCTTATTGAGAATGAAACACAGAAATTACATCGGAATTAAATACAAAACGCACAACGCCGACTTATGTATAAGAAGACTGACTCTTCTTACTGACTATGTTTGAACCATTCCTGTGACACTAGCTATAGACACTGATGCTTCACTTCAGATTTACTGTATCCCTTGGTCCTTCTTATTGAAGATGGAACACAGAAATTGCATCGGAATTAAATACAAGAGGCACAATGCGGACTTAAGTACAAGAATACTTACTGCCTATGTTCTAACCATCCCTGTGACACTAGTTATAGATTCCGATGCTTCACTCCAGGTTTACTGTATCCCTTGGACCTTCTTGTTGACGATGAAACACTGAAATTGCATCGGAATTAAATACAAAAGGCTCAATGGCGACTTAAGTACAAGAAGACTGATTCTTCTTACTGACTATGATTTGAACCATTCATGTGACACTAGTTATAGATGCCGGTGCTTCACTTCAGGTTTGCTGTATCCCTTGGAAATTCTTATTGACGATGAAACACAGAAAATGCATCGGAATTAAATAAAAAAGGCACAACGCCGACTTAAGTACAAGAAGACTGACGCTACTTACTGTCTATGTTTTGAACCATTCCTGTGACACTAGTTATAGATTCCGATGCTTCACTCCAGGTCTACTATATCCCTTGGACCTTCTTATTGACGAAGAAACACAGAAATGGCATAGGAATTAAATAGAAAACGCACAATGCCGAATTAAGTACAAGAAGACTAACTCTCCGTACTGTCTATGCTTTGAACCATTCCTGTTACATTACTTATAGATTTCGATGCTTCACTACAGCTTTACTGTATACCTCTGACCTTCTTATTAACGATGAAACACAGAAATTGCATCGGAATTAAATACGAAAGTCACAATGCCGACTTAAGTACAAGAAGACTGCCTCTTCCCACTGTCTATGTTTTGAACCATTTCTGTTACACTAGTTATGGATTCCGATGCTTCACTTCAGGTTTACTGTATTACTTGGACCTTCTCATTGACGATGAAACACAGAAATTGCATCGGAATCAAATACGAAAGTCACAATGCCGACTTAAGTAAAAGAAGACTGACTCTTCCCACTGTATGTTTTGAACCATTCCTGTTACAGTAGTTATGGATTCCGATGCTTCACTTCAGGTTTACTGTATTACTTGGATCTTCTTATTGACGATGAAACACAGAAATTGTATCGGAATTAAATACAAAAGGCACAACGCCGCCTTATGTATAAGAAGACTGACTCTTCTTATCGACTATGTTTGAACCATTCCTGTGACACTAGCTGTTGTGGTATCGGTTGCTGGACCGACACCGTGAGGTTGATAGCTGAAAAGGAATGCTAAACTAACGCTGTGGCCGATAGTGCACGCACGGCAATAAGCATACGGGCGTGAAGTCTGGAACATAAAACTTATGAATGAATAAGAAGAAAAGTATTTAGATGCTTTTTACTTATCTTTTCTTTATTCCTTGGAATACATCGCTCTTGAATACTAGTAAGCTATAGGCACTGATACAATTGGCGCCTTGCTAGTTCGTAGCCATTAACTTCTGATGGCTATTCTGTCTCTCGGCTAATGAGAGAGAAAGGCTTCGTACAACTGGGCGATAGCTAGGTTCGCGTACAACTGGGCGGTAGCTTGGTTCTCGTACAACTGGGGTCGAGTCCACTCTCGTATCACGAGACCTGCCTAGGTGGTGGCGCTAGGTCTGCGATCACAGTGGCGACACGCGGGTCCGACATGTACTACATGGACCGCGGCCGATTTAAACTACCACCTAGCAAGTGTGGTGTCTGGCGGTGACACCACATTAGCTATAGACTCTGATGCCTCACTTCAGGTTTACTGTATCCCTTTATCCTTCTTATTTAAGATGAAACACAGAAATTGCATCGGAATTAAGTACAAATGGCACAATGCCGACTTAAGTACAAGAATACTGACTCTTCTTACTGTCTGTGTTCTGAACCATCCCTGTGACACTAGTTATAGATTCCGATGCTTCACTCCAGGTTTACTGTATCCCTTGGACCTTCTTGTTGACGATGAAACACTGAAATTGCATCGGAATTAAATACAAAAGGCACAATGGCGACTTAAGTACTAGAAGACTGATTCTTCTTACTGACTATGATTTGAACCATTCATGTGACACTAGTTATAGATGCCGGTGCTTCACTTCAGGTTTACTGTATCCCTTGGGCCTTCTTATTGACGATGAACCACAGAAATTGCATCGTAAATAAATACAAAATGCACAATGGCTTCTTAAGTACAAGAAGACTGACTCTTCTTACTGACTTTGTTTTGAACCGTTCCTGTGACACTAGTTATAGATTCTGATGCTTCACTTCAGGTATACTGTATCCCTTGGACCTTCTTATTGACGATGAAACACAGAAGTTGCATCGGAACTAAATACAAAAGGCACAATGCAGTCTTAAGTAGAAGAAGACTGACTCTTCTTACTGACTATGCTTTGAACCATTCCTGTGACACTAGTTATAGATTCCGACGCTTCACTTCAGATTTACTGTATCCCACTGACCATCTTATTGACGATGAAACACAGAAATTGCATCATAATTAAACACTAAAGGCACAATGCCGAATTAAGTACAAGAAGACTGTCTCTTCTTACTGTCGATGTATTTGAACCATTCCTGTGACACTAGTTATAGATTCCGATGCTTCACTCCAGGTTTACTGTATCCCTTCGACCTTCTTATTGACGTTGAAACACAGAAATTGCATCGGAATTTAATAAAAAAGGCACAATGCCGACTTAAGTACAAGAAGGCTGACGCTACTTACTGTCTATGTTTGAACCATTCCTGTGACACTAGTTATAGATTCCGATGCTTCACTCCAGGTCTACTATATCCCTTGGACCTTCTTATTGACGATGAAACACAGAAATTGCATAGGAATTAAAAAGAAAACGCACAATGCCGACTTAAGTACAAGAAGGCTAACCCTTCCTACTGTCTATGTTTTGAACCATTCCTGTGACATTTGTTATAGATTCCGATGCTTCACTTCAGTTTTACTGTATCCCTCTAACGTTCTTATTGACGATGAAACACAGAAATTCCATCGGAATTAAATACGAAAGTCACAATGCCGACTTAAGTACAAGAAGACTGACTTTTCCCACTGTCTATGTTTTGAACCATTCCTGTTACACTAGTTATGGATTCCGATGCTTGACTTCAGGTTTACTGTATTACTTGGAACTGCTTATTGACGATGAAACACAGAAATTGCATCGGAATTAAATACAAAAGGCACAACGCCGACTTATGTATAAGAAGACTGACTCTTCTTACTGACTATGTTTGAACCATTCCTGTGACACTAGCTATAGACACTGATGCTTCACTTCAGATTTACTGTATCCCTTGGTCCTTCTTATTGAAGATGGAACACAGAAATTGCATCGGAATTAAATACAAAAGGCACAATGCGGACTTAAGTACAAGAATACTTACTGCCTATGTTCTAACCATCCCTGTGACACTAGTTATAGATTCCGATGCTTCACTCCAGGTTTACTGTATCCCTTGGACCTTCTTGTTGACGATGAAACACAGAAATTGCATCGGAATTAAATACAAAAGGCTCAATGGCGACTTAAGTACAAGAAGACTGATTCTTCTTACTGACTATGATTTGAACCATTCATGTGACACTAGTTATAGATGCCGGTGCTTCACTTCAGGTTTGCTGTATCCCTTGGAAATTCTTATTGACGATGAAACACAGAAAATGCATCGGAATTAAATAAAAAAGGCACAATGCCGACTTAAGTACAAGAAGACTGACGCTACTTACTGTCTATGTTTTGAACCATTCCTGTGACACTAGTTATAGATTCCGATGCTTCACTCCAGGTCTACTATATCCCTTGGACCTTCTTATTGAGGAAGAAACACAGAAATTGCATAGGAATTAAATAGAAAACGCACAATGCCGAATTAAGTACAAGAAGACTAACTCTCCCTACTGTCTATGCTTTGAACCATTCCTGTTACATTACTTATAGATTTCGATGCTTCACTACAGGTTTACTGTATACCTCTGACCTTCCTATTAACGATGAAACACAGAAATTGCATCGGAATTAAATACGAAAGTCACAATGCCGACTTAAGTACAAGAAGACTGACTCTTCCCACTGTCTATGTTTTGAACCATTTCTGTTACACTAGTTATGGATTCCGATGCTTCACTTCAGGTTTACTGTTTTACTTGGACCTTCTTATTGACGATGAAACACAGAAATTGCGTCAGAATTAAATACCAAAGGCAAAACGCCGTCTTATGTATCAGAAGACTGACTCTTCTTACTGACTACGTTTGAGCCATTCCTGTGACACTAGCTATAGACTCTGATGCTTCACTTCAGGTTTACTGTATCCCTTGGTCCTTCTTATTGAAGATGAAACACAGAAATTGCATCGGAATTAAATACAAATATCACAATGCCGACTTAAGTACAAGAGTACTGACTCTTCTTACTGTCTATGCTTTGAACTATCCCTGTGACACTAGTTATAGATTCCGATGCTTCACTCCACGTTTACTGTATCCCTTGGACCTTCTTATTGACGATGAAACAAAGAAATTGCATCGGAATTGTATACAAAATGCACAATGCCGGATTAAGTACAAGGAAACTGACTCTTCTTTCTGTCTATGTTTTGAACCATTCATGTGACACTAGTTATAGATTCCGATGTTTCACTTCAGGTTTACTGTATCCCTCTGACCTTCTTATTGACGATGAAACACAGAAATTGCATCGGAATTAAATACGAAAGTCACAATGCCGACTTAAGTAGAAGAAGACTGACTCTTCCCACTGTCTATGCTTTAAACCATTCCTGTTACAGTAGTTATGGATTCCGATGCTTCACTTCAGGTTTACTGTATTACTTGGACCTGCTTATTGACGATGAAACACAGAAATTGCATCGGAATTCAATACAAAATGCACAACGCCGAATTATGTATAAGAAGACTGATTCTTCTTACTGGCTATGATTGAGCCATTCCTGTGACACTAGTTACAGATTCCGATGCTTCACTCCAGGTGTACTGGATCCGTTGGACCTTCTTATTGACGATGAAACACAGAAATTGTATCGGAATTAAATACAAACGGCACAATGCCGACTTAAGTACAAGAAGACTGACTCTTCTTACTGACTATGCTTTGAACCATTTATGCGACACTAGTTATAGATTCCGATGCTTCACTTCAGGTTTACTCTATCCCTTGGACCTTCTTATTGACGATGAAACACAGCAATTGCATCGGAAATGAATAGAAAAGACACAATGCCGACTTAAGTTCAAGAAGACTGACTCTTCCTACTGTCTATGTTTTGAACCATTCCTATGTCACTAGTTAAAGATTCCGATGCTTCAATCCAGGTTTACTGTATCCCTTGGACCTTCTTATTGACGATGAGAGACAGAAATTGCATCGAAATTAAATACAAAAGGCACAATGCCGACTTAAGTTCAAGAAGACTGACTCTTCTTACTGACCATGTTTTGAACCATTCCTGTGACACTAGTTATAGATACCGATGCTTCACTTCAGGTTTACTGTTACCTTTGACCTTCTTATTGACGATGAAACACAGAAATTGCATCGGAATTAAATACAAAAGGCACAATGCCGAATTAAGTACAAGAAGACTGACTCTTCTTACTGTCTATGTTTTGAACCTTTCATGTGACACTAGTTATAGATTCCGATGCCTCACTCCAGGTTTACTGTATCCCTTGGACCTTCTTATTGACGATGAAACACAGAAATTGCATCGTAAATAAATACAAAAGGCACAATGCCGGCTTAAGTACAAGAAGACTAACTCTTCTTACTGACTTTGTTTTGAACCATTCCTGTGACACTAGTTATAGATTCTGATGCTTCACTTCAGGTATACTGTATCCCTTGGACCTACTTATTGACGATGAAACACAGAAGTTGCATCGGAATTAAATACAAAAGGCACAATGAAGTCTTAAGTACAAGAAGACTGACTCTTCTTACTGACTATGTTTTGAACCATTCCTGTGACACTAGTTATAGATTCCGATGCTTGACTTCAGATTTACTGTATCCCTCTGACCTTCTTATTGACGATGAAACACAGAAATTGCATCGGAATTAAATACTAAAGGCACAATGCCGAATTAAGTACAAGAAGACTGACTCTTCTTACTGTCGATGTCTTTGAACCATTCCTGTGACACTAGTTATAGATTCCGATGCTTCACTCCAGGTTTACTGTATCCCTTGGACCTTCTTATTGACGATGAAACACAGAAATTGCATCGGAATTATATAAAAAAGGCACAATGCCGACTTAAGTACAAGGAGACTGACTCTTCTTACTGTCTATGTTTTGAACCATTCCTGTGACACTAGTTATAGATTCCGATGCTTCACTCCAGGTTTACTGTATCCCTTGGACCTTCTTATAGACGATGAAACACAGAAATTGTATCGGAATTAAATACAAACCGCACAATGCCGACTTAAGTACAAGAAGACTGACTCTTCTTATTGACTATGTTTTGAACCATTCCTGTGACACTAGTTATACATTCCGATGCCTCACTTCATGTTTACTGCATCCCTCTGACCTTCGTATTGACGATGAATCACAGAAATTGCATCGGAATTAAATACAAAAGGCACAATGCCGAATTAAGTACAAGAAGACTGACTCTTCTTACTGTCTATGTTTTGAACCTTTCATGTGACACTAGTTATAGATTCCGATGCTTCACTTCAGGTTTACTGTATTCCTTGTACCTTCTTATTGGCGATGAAACACAGAAATTGCATCGGAATTAAATACAAAAGATACAATGCCGACTTATGTACATGAAGACTGACTCTTCTTACTGACTATGCTTTGAAACATTCCTGCGACACAAGTTATAGACTCTGGTGCTTCACTACAGGTTTACTGTATCCCTTGGACCTTTGTATTGAAGATGAAACACAGAAATTGCATCGGAACTAAATACAAAAGGCACAATGCCGACTTAAGTTAAAGAATACTGACTCTTCTTACTGACTATGTTTTGAACCTTTCATGTGACACAAGTTATTGATTCCGATGCTTCACTCCAGGTTTACTGTATCTTTTGGACCTTCTTATTACGAAGAAACATAAAAATTGCATCGGAATTAAATACAAATGGCACAATGCCGACTTTAGTACAAGAAGACTGACTCTACTTACTGACTGTGATTTGAACCATTCCTGTGACACTAGTAATAGATTCCGTTGCTTCACTTCAGATTTACTGTTTCCCTCTGACGTTCTTATTGACGATGAAACACAGAAATTGCGTCGGAATTAAATACAAAAGTCACAATGCCGAATTAAGTACAAGAAGACTGACTCTTCTTACTGACTATGTTTTGAAACATTCCTGTGACACTAGTTATAGATTCTTATGCTTCACTCCAGGTATACTGTATCCCTTGCACCTTCTTATTGACGATGAAACACACAAGTTGCATCGGAATTAAATACAAAAGGCACAATACCGTCTTAAGTACAAGAAGACTGACTCTTCTTACTGACTATGCTTTGAACCATTCCTGTGACACTAGTTATAGATTCCGATGCTTGACTTCAGATTTTCTGTATCCCTCTGACCTTCTTATTGACAATGAAACACAGAAATTACATCGGAATTAAATACAAAACGCACAACGCCGACTTATGTATAAGAAGACTGACTCTTCTTACTGACTATGTTTGAACCATTCCTGTGACACTAGCTATAGACACTGATGCTTCACTTCAGATTTACTGTATCCCTTGGTCCTTCTTATTGAAGATGGAACACAGAAATTGCATCGGAATTAAATACAAAAGGCACAATGCGGACTTAAGTACAAGAATACTTACTGCCTATGTTCTAACCATCCCTGTGACACTAGTTATAGATTCCGATGCTTCACTCCAGGTTTACTGTATCCCTTGGACCTTCTTGTTGACGATGAAACACTGAAATTGCATCGGAATTAAATACAAAAGGCTCAATGGCGACTTAAGCACAAGAAGACTGATTCTTCTTACTGACTATGATTTGAACCATTCATGTGACACTAGTTATAGATGCCGGTGCTTCACTTCAGGTTTGCTGTATCCATTGGAAATTCTTATTGACGATGAAACACAGAAAATGCATCGGAATTAAATAAAAAAGGCACAACGCCGCCTTATGTATAAGAAGACTGACTCTTCTTATCGACTATGTTTGAACCATTCCTGTGACACTAGCTATAGACTCTGATGCCTCACTTCAGGTTTACTGTATCCCTTTATCCTTCTTATTAAAGATGAAACACAGAAATTGCATCGGAATTAAGTACAAATGGCACAATGCCGACTTAAGTACAAGAATACTGACTCTTCCCACTGTCTATGTTTTGAACCATTTCTGTTACACTAGTTATGGATTCCGATGCTTCACTTCAGGTTTACTGTATTACTTGGACCTTCTTATTGACGATGAAACACAGAAATTGCATCGGAATCAAATACGAAAGTCACAATGCCGACTTAAGTAAAAGAAGACTGACTCTTCCCACTGTATGTTTTGAACCATTCCTGTTACAGTAGTTATGGATTCCGATGCTTCACTTCAGGTTTACTGTATTACTTGGATCTTCTTATTGACGATGAAACACAGAAATTGTATCGGAATTAAATACAAAAGGCACAACGCCGCCTTATGTATAAGAAGACTGACTCTTCTTATCGACTATGTTTGAACCATTCCTGTGACACTAGCTATAGACTCTGATGCCTCACTTCAGGTTTACTGTATCCCTTTATCCTTCTTATTAAAGATGAAACACAGAAATTGCATCGGAATTAAGTACAAATGGCACAATGCCGACTTAAGTACAAGAATACTGACTCTTCTTACTGTCTGTGTTCTGAACCATCCCTGTGACACTAGTTATAGATTCCGATGCTTCACTCCAGGTTTACTGTATCCCTTGGACCTTCTTGTTGACGATGAAACACTGAAATTGCATTGGAATTAAATACAAAAGGCACAATGGCGACTTAAGTACTGGAAGACTGATTCTTCTTACTGACTATGATTTGAACCATTCATGTGACACTAGTTATAGATGCCGGTGCTTCACTTCAGGTTTACTGTATCCCTTGGGCCTTCTTGTTGACGATGAACCACAGAAATTGCATCGTAAATAAATACAAAATGCACAATGGCTTCTTAAGTACAAGAAGACTGACTCTTCTTACTGACTTTGTTTTGAACCGTTCCTGTGACACTAGTTATAGATTCTGATGCTTCACTTCAGGTATACTGTATCCCTTGTACCTTCTTATTGACGATGAAACACAGAAGTTGCATCGGAACTAAATACAAAAGGCACAATGCAGTCTTAAGTAGAAGAAGACTGACTCTTCTTACTGACTATGCTTTGAACCATTCCTGTGACACTAGTTATAGATTCCGACGCTTCACTTCAGATTTACTGTATCCCACTGACCATCTTATTGACGATGAAACACAGAAATTGCATCATAATTAAACACTAAAGGCACAATGCCGAATTAAGTACAAGAAGACTGTCTCTTCTTACTGTCGATGTATTTGAACCATTCCTGTGACACTAGTTATAGATTCCGATGCTTCACTCCAGGTTTACTGTATCCCTTCGACCTTCTTATTGACGATGAAACACAGAAATTGCATCGGAATTTAATAAAAAAGGCACAATGCCGACTTAAGTACAAGAAGGCTGACGCTACTTACTGTCTATGTTTGAACCATTCCTGTGACACTAGTTATAGATTCCGATGCTTCACTCCAGGTCTACTATATCCCTTGGACCTTCTTATTGACGATGAAACACAGAAATTGCATAGGAATTAAAAAGAAAACGCACAATGCCGATTTAAGTACAAGAAGGCTAACCCTTCCTACTGTCTATGTTTTGAGCCATTCCTGTGACATTAGTTATAGATTCCGATGCTTCACTTCAGTTTTACTGTATCCCTCTGACGTTCTTATTGACGATGAAACACAGAAATTGCATCGGAATTAAATACGAAAGTCACAATGCCGACTTAAGTACAAGAAGACTGACTTTTCCCACTGTCTATGTTTTGAACCATTCCTGTTACACTAGTTATGGATTCCGATGCTTGACTTCAGGTTTACTGTATTACTTGGAACTGCTTATTGACGATGAAACACAGAAATTGCATCGGAATTAAATACAAAAGGCACAACGCCGACTTATGTATAAGAAGACTGACTCTTCTTACTGACTATGTTTTAACCATTACTGTGACACTAGCTATAGACACTGATGCTTCACTTCAGATTTACTGTATCCCTTGGTCCTTCTTATTGAAGATGGAACACAGAAATTGCATCGGAATTAAATACAAAAGGCACAATGCGGACTTAAGTACAAGAATACTTACTGCCTATGTTCTAACCATCCCTGTGACACTAGTTATAGATTCCGATGCTTCACTCCAGGTTTACTGTATCCCTTGGACCTTCTTGTTGACGATGAAACACTGAAATTGCATCGGAATTAAATACAAAAGGCTCAATGGCGACTTAAGTACAAGAAGACTGATTCTTCTTACTGACTATGATTTGAACCATTCATGTGACACTAGTTATAGATGCCGGTGCTTCACTTCAGGTTTGCTGTATCCCTTGGAAATTCTTATTGACGATGAAACACAGAAAATGCATCGGAATTAAATAAAAAAGGCACAATGCCGACTTAAGTACAAGAAGACTGACGCTACTTACTGTCTATGTTTTGAACCATTCCTGTGACACTAGTTATAGATTCCGATGCTTCACTCCAGGTCTACTATATCCCTTGGACCTTCTTTTTGACGAAGAAACACAGAAATTGCATAGGAATTAAATAGAAAACGCACAATGCCGAATTAAGTACAAGAAGACTAACTCTCCCTACTGTCTATGCTTTGAACCATTCCTGTTACATTACTTATAGATTTCGATGCTTCACTACAGGTTTACTGTATACCTCTGACCTTCTTATTAACGATGAAACACAGAAATTGCATCGGAATTAAATACGAAAGTCACAATGCCGACTTAAGTACAAGAAGACTGACTCTTCCCACTGTCTATGTTTTGAACCATTTCTGTTACACTAGTTATGGATTCCGATGCTTCACTTCAGGTTTACTGTATTACTTGTACCTTCTTATTGACGATGAAACACAGAAATTGCATCGGAATCAAATACGAAAGTCACAATGCCGACTTAAGTAGAAGAAGACTGACTCTTCCCACTGTATGTTTTGAACCATTCCTGTTACAGTAGTTATGGATTCCGATGCTTCACTTCAGGTTTACTGTATTACTTGGATCTTCTTATTGACGATGAAACACAGAAATTGTATCGGAATTAAATACAAAAGGCACAACGCCGCCTTATGTATAAGAAGACTGACTCTTCTTATCGACTATGTTTGAACCATTCCTGTGACACTAGCTATAGACTCTGATGCCTCACTTCAGGTTTACTGTATCCCTTGGTCCTTCTTATTAAAGATGAAACACAGAAATTGCATCGGAATTAAGTACAAATGGCACAATGCCGACTTAAGTACAAGAATACTGACTCTTCTTACTGTCTGTGTTCTGAACCATCCCTGTGACACTAGTTATAGATTCCGATGCTTCACTCCAGGTTTACTGTATCCCTTGGACCTTCTTGTTGACGATGAAACACTGAAATTGCATCGGAATTAAATACAAAAGGCACAATGGCGACTTAAGTACTAGAAGACTGATTCTTCTTACTGACTATGATTTGAACCATTCATGTGACACTAGTTATAGATGCCGGTGCTTCACTTCAGGTTTACTGTATCCCTTGGGCCTTCTTATTGACGATGAAACACAGAAATTGCATCGTAAATAAATACAAAATGCACAATGGCTTCTTAAGTACAAGAAGACTGACTCTTCTTACTGACTTTGTTTTGAACCATTCCTGTGACACTAGTTATAGATTCTGATGCTTCACTTCAGGTATACTGTATCCCTTGGACCTTCTTATTGACGATGAAACACAGAAGTTGCATCGGAACTAAATACAAAAGGCACAATGCAGTCTTAAGTAGAAGAAGACTGACTCTTCTTACTGACTATGCTTTGAACCATTCCTGTGACACTAGTTATAGATTCCGACGCTTCACTTCAGATTTACTGTATCCCACTGACCATCTTATTGACGATGAAACACAGAAATTGCATCATAATTAAATACTAAAGGCACAATGCCGAATTAAGTACAAGAAGACTGTCTCTTCTTACTGTCGATGTATTTGAACCACTCCTGTGACACTAGTTATAGATTCCGATGCTTCACTCCAGGTTTACTGTATCCCTTCGACCTTCTTATTGACGATGAAACACAGAAATTGCATCGGAATTTAATAAAAAAGGCACAATGCCGACTTAAGTACAAGAAGGCTGACGCTACTTACTGTCTATGTTTGAACCATTCCTGTGACACTAGTTATAGGTTCCGATGCTTCACTCCAGGTCTACTATATCCCTTGGACCTTCTTATTGACGATGAAACACAGAAATTGCATAGGAATTAAAAAGAAAACGCACAATGCCGACTTAAGTACAAGAAGGCTAACCCTTCCTACTGTCTATGTTTTGAACCATTCCTGTGACATTAGTTATAGATTCCGATGCTTCACTTCAGTTTTACGGTATCCCTCTGACGATCTTATTGACGATGAAACACAGAAATTGCATCGGAATTAAATACGAAAGTCACAATGCCGACTTAAGTACAAGAAGACTGACTTTTCCCACTGTCTATGTTTTGAACCATTCCTGTTACACTAGTTATGGATTCCGATGCTTGACTTCAGGTTTACTGTATTACTTGGAACTGCTTATTGACGACGAAACACAGAAATTGCATCGGAATTAAATACAAAAGGCACAACGCCGACTTATGTATAAGAAGACTGACTCTTCTTACTGACTATGTATGAGCCATTCCTGTGACACTAGCTATAGACTCTGATGCTTCACTTCGGGTTTACTGTATCCCTTGGTCCTACTTATTGAAGATGAAACACAGAAACTGCATCGGAATTAAATACAAATGTCACAATGCCGAGTTAAGTACAAGAATACTGACTCTTCTTACTGTCTATGTTTTGAACCATCCCTTTGACACTAGTTATAGATTCCGATGCTTCACTCCAGGTTTACTGTATCCCTTGTTCCTTCTTATTGACGATGAAACACAGAATTTGCATCGGAAATAAATAAAAAAGCACAATGCAGACATAAGTACAACTGGACTGACTCATCTTACTGTATAGACAGTAAGATGAGTCAGTCCATTCCTGTGACACTAGTTACAGATTCCGATGCTTCACTCCAGGTGTACTGTATCCGTTGGACCTTCTTATTGACGATGAAACACAGAAATTGTATCGGAATTAAATACAAACGGCACAATGCCGACTTAAGTACAAGAAGACTGACTCTTCTTACTGACTATGCTTTGAACCATTTATGCGACACTAGTTATAGATTCCGATGCTTCACTTCAGGTTTACTGTATCCCTTGGACCTTCTTTTTGACGATGAAACACAGAATTGCATCGGAAATAAATAGAAAAGACACAATTCCGACTTAAGTTCAAGAAGACTGACTCTTCCTACTGTCTACGTTTTGAACCATTCCTGCGTCAATAGCTAAAGATTCCGATGCTTCACTCCAGGTTTACTGTATCCCTTGGACCTTGTCATTGACGATGAGACACAGAAATTGCATCGGAATTAAATACAAAAGGCACAATGCCGACTTAAGTTCAAGAAGACTGACTCTTCTTACTGACTATGCTTTGAACCATTCCTGTGACACTAGTTATAGATACCGATGCTTCACTTCAGGTTTACTGTGACCCTCTGACCTTCTTATTGACGATGAAACACAGAAATTGCATCGGAATTAAATACAAAAGGCACAATGCCGAATTAAGTACAAGAAGACTGTCTCTTCTTACTGTCTATGCTTTGAACCTCTCATGTGACACTAGTTATAGATTCCGATGCCTCACTCCAGGTTTACTGTATCCTTTGGACCTTCTTATTGACGATGAAACACAGAAATTGCATCGGAATTAAATACAAAAGGCACAATGGCGGCTTAAGTACAAGAAGACTGATTCTTCTTACTGACTATGATTTGAACTATTCATGTGACACTAGTTATAGATGCCGGTGCTTCACTTCAGGTTTACTGTATCCCTTGGACCTTCTTATTGACGATGAAACAGAGAAATTGCATCGGAATTCTATAAAAAAGGCACAATGCCGACTTAAATACAAGAAGACTGTCGCTACTTACTGTCTATGTTTTGAACAATCCCTGTGTCACTAGTTATAGATTCCGATGCTTCACTCCAGGTTTACTGTATCCCTTGGACCTTCTTATTGACGTTGAAACACAGAAATTGCATCGGAATTAAATACCAAAGGCACAATGCCGACTTCTGTACAAGAAGACTGACTCTTCTTACTGACTATGCTTTGAACAATTCCAGGGACACTAGTTATAGATTCCGATGCTTCACTCCAGGTTTACTGTATCCCTTGGACCTTCTTATTGAAGATGAAACACTGATATTGCATCGGAATTAAACCAAATTGCACAATGCCGACTTTAGTACAAGAAGACTGACTCTTCTTACTGACTATGATTTGATTCATTCCTGTGACACTAGTTATAGATTCCGATGCTTCACTTCAGGCTTCCTGTATCCCTTGGACCTTCTTATTGACGATGAAGCACAGAAATTGCATCGGAATTAAATACAAATTGCACAATGCCAACTTCTGTACAAGAAGACTGACTCTTCTTACTGACTATGTTTTGAAACATTCATGTGGTCCTAGTTATAGATTCCGATGCTTCACTTCAGGTTTACTGTATCCCTCTGACCATCTTATTGACGATGAAACACACAAATTGCAGCGGAATTAAATACAAAAGGCACAATGCCGGATTAAGTACAAGAATACTGACTCTTCTTACTGTCTATGTTATGAACCATTCATGTGACACTAGTTATAGATTCCGATGCTTCACTCCAGGATAACTGTATCCCTTGGACCTTCTTATTGACGATGAAACACAGAAATTGCATCGGAATTAAATACAAAAGGCACAATGCCGAGTTAAGTACAAGAAGACTGACTCTTCTTACTGCCTATGTTTTGAACCATCCCTGTGACACTAGTTATAGATTCCGATGCTTCACTCCAGGTTTACTGTATTCCTTGGACCTTCTAATTGACGATGAAACACCGAAATTGCATCGGAATTAAATACAAAAGGCACAATGCCGACTTTGGTACAAGAAGACTGACTCTACTTTCAGACTATGTTTTGATTGATTCCTATGACACTAGTTATAGATTCCGATGCTTCACTCCAGGTTTACTGTAACCCTTGGACCTTCTTATTGACGATGAAACAGAGAAATTGCATCGGAATTATATAAAAAAGGCACAATGCCGACTTAAGTACAAGAAGACTGTCGCTACTTACTGTCTATGTTTTGATCCATTCCTGTGACACTAGTTGTAGATTCCGATGCTTCACTCCAGGTCTACTATATCCCTTGGACCATCTTATTGACGATGAAACACAGAAATTGCATTGAAATTAAATAGAAAAGGCACAATGCCGACTTAAGTACAAGAAGACTAACTCTTCCTACAGTCTCCGTTTTGAACCATTCCTGTGACACTAGTTATAGATTCCGATGCTTCCCTTCAGGTTCACTGTATCCCTCTGACCTTCTTATTGACGATGAAACACAGAAATTGCACCGGAATTATATAAAAAAGGCACAATGCCGACTTAAGTACAAGAAGACTGTCGCTACTTAAAGTCTATGATTTGAACCATGCCTGTGACACTAGTTATAGATTCCGATGCTTCACTACAGGTTTACTGTATCCCTTGGACCTTCTTATTGTCGTTGAAACACTGAAATTGCATCGGAATTAAATACAAAATGCACAATGCCGACTTTAGTACAAGAAGACTGACTCTTCTTACTGACTATGATTTGATTCATTCCTGTGACACTAGTTATAGATTCCGATGCTTCACTCCAGGTTTTGTATCCCTTGGACCATTTTATTGACGATGAAACACAGAAATTGCATCGGAATTAATTACAAATGGCACAATGCCGACTTCTGTACAAGAAGACTGACTCTTCCTACTGACTATGTTTTGAAACATTCCTGTGACACTAGTTATAGATTCCGATGCTTCACTTCAGGTTTACTGTATCCCTCTGACCTTCTTATTGGCGATGAAACACAGAAATTGCATCGGAATTAAATACAAAAAGCACAATGCCGACTTAAGTACAAGAAAGCTGACTCTTCTTACTGACTATGTTTTGCACCATTTATGTGACACTTGTTATAGATTCCGGTGCTTCACTTCAGTTTTACTGTATCCCTTGGACCTTCTTATTGACGATGAAACACAGAAATTGCATCGCAAATAAATACAAAAGGCACAATGCCGACTTAAGTACAAGAAGACTGACTCTTCTTACTGACTATGTTTTGAACCATTCCTGTGACACTAGTTACAGATTCCGATGCTTCACTCCAGGTTTACTATATCCCTTGGACCTTCTTATTGAAGATGAAACTCTGATATTGCAACGGAATTAAATACAAAATGCACAATGCCGACTTTAGTACAAGAAGACTGACTCTTCTTACTGACTATGATTTGATTCATTCCTGTGACACTAGTTATAGATTCCGATGCTTCACTTCAGGTTACCTGTATCCCTTGGACCTTCTTATTGACGATGAAGCACAGAAATTGCATCGGAATTAAATACAAATGGCACAATGCCGACTTCTGTACAAGAAGACTGACTCTTCTTACTGTCTATGTTTTGAACCATCCATGTGACACTAGTTATAGATTCCGATGCTTCACTCCAGGTTTACTGTATCCCTTGGACCTTCTTATTGACGATGAAACACAGAAATTGCATCGGAATTAAATAAAAAAGACACAATGCCGACATAAGTACAAGTGGACTGACTGATCTTACTGTCTATGATTTGAACCATTCCTGTGACACTAGTTACAGATTCCGATGCTTCACTCCAGGTGTACTGTATCCGTTGGACCTTCTTATTGACGATGAAACACAGAAATTGTATCGGAATTAAATACAAACGGCACAATGCCGACTTAAGTACAAGAAGACTGACTCTTCTTACTGACTATGCTTTGAACCATTTATGGGACACCAGTTACAGATTCCGATGCTTCACTTCAGGTTTACTGTATCCCTTGGACCTTCTTATTGACGAAGAAACACAGCAACTGCATCGGAATTAAATAGAAAAGACACAATGCCGACTTAAGTTCAAGAAGACTGACTCTTCCTACTGTCTATGATTTGAACCATTCCTGTGCCACTAGTTATAGATACCGATGCTTCACTTCAGATTTACTGTATCTCTCTGACCTTCTTATTGACGATGAGACACAGAAATTGCATCGGAATTAAATACAAAAAGCACAATGCCGAATTAAGTACAAGAAGACTGACTGTTCTTACTGTCTATCCTTTGAACCTTTATTGTGACACTAGTTATAGAATCCGATGCCTCACTCCAGGTTTACTGTATCCCTTGGACCTTCTCATTGACGATGAAACACAGAAATTGCATCGGAATTAAATACAAAAGGCACAATGGGGGCTTAAGTACAAGAAGTATGATTCTTCGTACTGATTATGATATGAACCATTCATGTGACACTAGTTATTGATGCCGGTGCTTCACTTCAGGTTTACTGTATCCCTTGGACCTTCTTATTGACGATGAAACACAGAAATTGCATCGTAAATAAATACAAAAGGCACAATGCCGGCTTAAGTACAAGAAGACTGACTCTTCTTACTGACTTTGTTTTGAACCATTCCTGTGACACTAGTTATAGATTCTGATGCTTCACTTCAGGTATACTGTATCCCTTGGATCTTCTTATTGACGATGAAACACAGAAGTTGCATCGGAATTAAATACAAAAGGCACAATGCCGTCTTAAGTACAAGAAGACTGACTCTTCTTACTGACTATGTTTTGAAATATTCATGTGACACTAGTTATAGATTCCGATGCTTGACTTCAGATTTGCTGTACCCCTCTGACCTTCTTATTGACGATGAAACACAGAAATTGCATCGGAATTAAATACTAAAGGCACAATGCCGAATTAAGTACAAGAAGACTGACTCTTCTTACGGTCGATGTTTTTGAACCATTCCTGTGACACTAGTTATAGATTCCGATGCTTCACTCCAGGTTTACTGTATCCCTTGGACCATCTTATTGACGATGAAACACAGAAATTGCACCGGAATTAAATAAAAAAGGCACAATGCCGACTTAAGTACAAGAAGACTGTCGCTACTTATTGTCTATGTTTTGAACAATCCCTGTGACACTAGTTATAGATTCCGATGCTTCACTCAAGGTTTACTGTATCCCTTGGACCTTCTTATTGACGTTGAAACACAGAAATTGCATCGGAATTAAATACCAAAGGCACAATGCCGACTTCTGTACAAGAAGACTGACTCTTCTTACTGACTATGTTTTGAAACATTCTTGTGACACTAGTTATAGATTCCGATACTTCACTTCAGGTTTACTGTACCCCTCTGACCTTTTTATTGACGATGAAACACCGAAATTGCATCGGAATTAAATACAAAAGGCACAATGCCGGATTAAGTACAAGAAGACTGACTCTTCTTACTGACTATGTTTGAACCATTCCTGTGACACTAGTTATAGATTCCGATGCTTGACTTCTGATTTGCTGTATCCCTCTGACCTTCTTATTGACGATGAAACACAGAAATTGCATCGGAATTAAATACTAAATGCACAATGCCGAATTATGTACAAGAAGACTGACTCTTCTTACTGTCGATGTTTTTGAACCATTCCTGTGACACTAGTTATAGATTCCGAAGCTTCACTCCAGGTTTACTGTATCCCTTGGACCTTCTTATTGACGATGAAACACAGAAATTGCACCGGAATTAAATAAAAAAGGCACAATGCCGACTTAAGTACAAGAAGACTGTCGCTCCTTACTGTCTATGTTTTGAACCATCCCTGTGACACTAGTTATAGATTCCGATGCTTCTCTCCAGGTTTACAGTATCCCTTGGTCCTTCTTATTGACGATGAAACGCAGAAATTGCATCGGAATTATATAAAAAAGGCACAATGCCGACTTAAGTACAAGAAGACTGACTCTTCTTACTGACTATGCTTTGAACAATTCCAGGGACACTAGTTATAGATTCCGATGCTTCACTCCAGGTTTACTGTATCCCTTGGACCTTCTTATTGAAGATGAATCACTGATATTGCATCGGAATTAAATACAAAATGCACAATGCCGACTTTAGTACAAGAAGACTGACTCTTCTTACTGACTATGATTTGATTCATTCCTGTGACACTAGTTATAGATTCCGATGCTTCACTTCAGGCTTCCTGTATCCCTTGGACCTTCTTATTGACGATGAAGCACAGAAATTGCATCGGAATTAAATACAAATTGCACAATGCCAACTTCTGTACAAGAAGACTGACTCTTCTTACTGACTATGTTTTGAGACATTCATGTGGTCCTAGTTAGAGATTCCGATGCTTCACTTCAGGTTTACTATATCCCTCTGACCTTCTTATTGACGATGAATCACACAAATTGCATCGGAATTAAATACAGAACGCACAATGCCGGATTAAGTACAAGAAGACTGACTCTTCTTACTGTCTATGTTATGAACCATTCATGTGACACTAGTTATAGATTCCGATGCTTCACTCCAGGATAACTGTATCCCTTGGACCTTCTTATTGACGATGAAACACAGAAATTGCATCGGAATTAAATACAAAAGGCACAATGCCGACTTTAGTACAAGAAGACTGACTCTACTTTCAGACTATGTTTTGATTGATTCCTATGACACTAGTTATAGATTCCGATGCTTCACTCCAGGTTTACTGTAACCCTTGGACCTTCTTATTGACGATGAAACACAGAAATTGCATCGGAATTAAATACAAAATGCACAATGCCGACTTAAGTACAAGAAGACTGACTCTACCCACTGTCTATGTTTGAACTATTCCTGTGACACTAGTTATAGATTCCGATGCTTCACTTCAGGTTTACTGTATCCCTTGGACCTTCTTATTGACGATGAAACACAGCAATTGCATCGAAATTAAATAGAAAAGGCACAATGCCGACTTAAGTGCAAGAGGACTGTATCTTCCTACTGTCTATGTTTTGAACCATTCCTGTGTCACTAGTCATAGATTCCGATGCTTCACTCCAAGTTTACTTTATCCCTTTGGGTCTTCTTATTGTCGATGAAACACAGAAATTGCATCGGAAATAAATACCAAATGCACAATGCCGACTTTAGTACAAGAAGACTGACTCTTCTTACTGAATATGTTTTGAGCCATTCCTGTGACACTAGTTATACATTCCGATGCTTCACTTCAGGTTTACTGTTTCCCTCTGACCTTCTTATTGACGATGAACCACAGAAATTGCATCGGAATTAAATACAAAAGGCACAATGCCGAATTAAGTACAAGAAGACTGACTCTTCTTACTGTCTATGCTCTGAACCATTCTTGAGACAATAGTTAGAGATTCCGATGCTTCACTCCAGGTTTACTGTATCCCTTGGACCTTCTTATTGACGATGAAACACAGAAATTGCATCGGAATTAAATAGAAAAGGCACAATGGCGACTTAAGTACAAGAAGTCTGACTCTTCTTACTGACTATGATTTGAACCATTCATGTGACACTAGTTATAGATTCCGGTGCTTCACTTCAGGTTTACTGTATCCCTCTGACCTTCTAATTGACGATGAAACACTGAAATTGCATCGGAATTAAATACTAAAGGCACAATGCCGAATTAAGTACAAGAAGACTGACTCTTCTTACTGTCGATGCTTCGAACCATTCCTGTGACACTAGTTATAGATTCCGATGCTTCACTCCAGGTTTACTGTATCCCTTGGACCTTCTTATTGACGATGAACACAGAAATTGCATCGGAATTAAATTCAAAAGGCACAATGCTGACTTATGTACAAGAAGACTGACTCTTCTTACTGACTATGTTTTGAACCATTCCTGTGACACTAGCTATAGACTCTGATGCTTCACTTCAGGTTTACTGTTTCCCTTGGACCTTCTTATTGAAGATGAAACACAGAAATTGCATCGGAATTAAATACAAAAGGCACAATGCCGACTTAAGTACAAGAATACTGACTCTACTTACTGTCTATGTTTTGAACCATTCCTGTGACGGTAGTTATAGATTCCGATGCTTCACTTCAGGATTACTGTATCCCTTGGAGCTTCTTATTGCCGATGAAACACTGAAATTGCATCGGAATTAAATACAAAAAGCACAAGTCCAACTTTAGTACAAGAAGACTGACTCTTCTTACTGACTATGTTTTGATTCATTCCTGTGACGCTAGTAGTAGATTCCGATGCTTCACTCCAGGTTTACTGTATCCCTTGGACCTTCTTATTGACGATGAAACATAGAAATTGCATCGGAATTAAATACTAAAGGCACAATGAAGACTTAAGTACAAGAAGTCTGACTCTTCTTACTGTCTATGTTTTGAACCATTCCTGTGTCACTAGTTATAGATTCCGATGCTTCACTCCAGGTTTACTATATGCCTTAGACCTTCTTATTGACGATGAAACACAGAAATTGCATAGGAATTAAATAGAAAAGGCACAATGCCGACTTATGTACAAGAAGACTGACTGTTCCCACTGTCTATGATTTGAACCATTCCTGTTACACTAGTTATAGATTTGGATGCTTCACTTCAGGTTTACTGTATCCCTTGGACCTTCTTATTGACGATGAAACACAGAAATAGCATCGGAATTAAATACAAAAGGCACAATTCCGACTTTAGTACAAGAAGACTGACTCTTCTTACTGACTATGTTTTGAACCATTCCTGTGACACTAGTTATAGAATCCGATGCTTCAATTCAGGTTTGCTGTATCCCTTGGACCTTCTTATTGACGATGAAACACAGCAATTGCATCGGACTTAAATTGAAAAGGCACAATGCCGACTTAAGTGCAAGAAGACTGGCTCTTCCTACTGTCTATGTTTTGAACCATTCCTGTGTCACTAGTTATAGATTCCGATGCTTCACTCCAGGTTTTATGTATCCCTTGGACCTTCCTATAGACGATGAAACACAGAAATTGCATCGGAATTAAATACAAAATGCACAATGCCGACTTAAGTACAAGAAGACAGACTCTTCCTACTGTCTAAGTTTTGAACCATTCCTGTGACACTAGTTATAGATTCCGGTGCTTCAGTTCAGGTTTACTGTATCCCTTTGACCTCCTTATTGACGATGAAACACAGAAATTGTATCGGAATTGAATACAAAAGTCACAATGCCGACTTAAGTACAAGACGACTGACTTTTCCCACTGTCTATGTTTTGAACCATTCCTCTTACACTAGTTATAGATTCCGATGCTTCACTTCAGGTTTACTGTATCCGTTGGACCTTCTTATTGACCATGAAACACAGAAATTGCATCGGAATTAAATACAAAAGGCACAATGCCGACTTATGTACAAGAAGACTGACTTTTCTTACTGACTATGTTTTGAACCATTCCTGTGACACTAGCTATAGACTCTGATGCTTCACTTCAGGTTTACTGTATCCCTTGGACCTTCTTATTGAAGATTAAACACAGAAATTGCATCGGAATGAAATACAAAAAGCACAATGCCGACTTAAGTACAAGCATACTGACTCTTCTTACTGTCTATGTTTTGAACCATACCATTGACACTAGTTACAGATTCCGATGCTTCACTTCAGGTTTACTGTATCCCTTGGACCTTCTTATTGACGATGAAACACAGAAATTGCATCGGAATTAAATACAAATGGCACAATGGCGACTTAAGTACAAGAAGTCTGACTCTTCTTACTGACTATGATTTGAACCATTCATGTGACACTAGTTATAGATTCCAGTGCTTCACTTCAGGTTTACAGTATCCCTCTGACCTTCTAATTGACGATGAAACACTGAAATTGCATCGGAATTAAATACTAAAGGCACAATGCCGAATTAAGTACAAGAAGACTGACTCTTCTTACTGTCGATGCTTCGAACCATTCCTGTGACACTACTTATAGATTCCGATGCTTCACTCCCGGTTTACTGTATCCCGTGGACCTTCGTATTAACGATGAAACACAAAAATTGCATCGGAATTAAATACAAAAGACACAATGCCGACATAAGTATAAGAAGACTGACTCTTCTTACTGATTATGTTTTGAACCATTCCTGTGACACTAGTTATAGATTCCGATGCTTCACTCCAGGTTTACTGTATCCCTTGGACCTCCTTATTGACGATGAAACTCAGAAATTGCATCGGAATTAAATACAAAAGGCACAATGGCGACTTAAGTACAAGAAGACTGACTCTTCTTACTGGCTACGTTTTGAACCATTCATGTGACACTAGTTATGGATTCCGATGCTTTACTTTAGGTTTACTGTATCCCTTGGACCTTCGTATTGACAATGAAACACAGAAATTGCATCGGAATTAAATACAAAAGGCATATTGCCGACTTAAGTACAAGATGACTGACTCTTCTTACTGACTATGATTTGAACCATTCCTGTGACACTAGTTATAGATTCTGATGCTTCACTTCAGGTTTACTGTATCCCTTAGACCTTCTTATTGACGATGAAACACAGAAATTGCATCGGAAATAAATACAAAATGCACAATGCCTACTTAAGTACAAGAAGACTGACTCTTCTTACTGACTATGTTTTGAACCATTCCTGTGACACTAGTTATAGATTCCGATGCTTCGCTCCAGGTTTACTATATCCCATGGACCTTCTTATTGACGATGAAACACAGAAATTGCATCGGAGATAAATAGAATAGGCACAATGCCGCCTTATGTACAAGAAGACTGACTCTTCCTACCGTCTATGTCTTGAACAATTCCGGTGACACTAGTTATAGATTCAGATGCTTCACTTCAGTTTTACAACATCCCTCTGTTCTTCTTATTGGCGATGAAACACAGAAATTGCATCGGAATTAAATACAAAAGGCACAATGCCGACTTAAGTACAAGAAGATTGACTCTTCCCACTGTCTATGTTTTGAACCATCCCTGTGACACTAGATATAGATTCCGATGCTTCACTTCAGGTTTACTGTATCCCTTGGACCTTCTTATTGACGATGAATTGCAGCAATTGCATCGGAATGAAATAGAAATGGCACAATGACGACTTAAGTACAAGAAGACTGACTCTTCCTACTGTGTATGTTTTGAACCGTTCCTGTGACACTAGTTATAGATTCCGATGCTTCACTTTAGGTTTACTGTATCCCTCTGCCCTTCTTAATGACGATGAATCACAGAAATTGCAACTGAATTAAATACAAATGGCACAATGCCGACTTAAGTACAAGAAGACTGACTCTTCTTCTGTCTATGCTTTGAACCATTCCTGTGACACTAGTTGTAGATTTCGATGCTTCACTTCAGGTTTACTGTATCCATTGGACCTTCTTATTGACGATGAAACACAGAAATTGCATCTGAATTAAATACAAAAGGCACAATGCCGACTTATGAACAAGAAGACTGACTCTTTTTACTGACTATGTTTTGAACCATTATTGTGACACTAGTTATTGATTCCGATGCTTCACTTCAGGTTTACAGGAACCCTTGGACCTACTTATTGACGATGCAACACAGAAATAGCATCGGAATTAAATACAAAAGGCACAATGCCGACTTAAGTACAAGAATACTGACTCTTCTTACGGACTATGCTTTGAACCATTCCTATGACACTAGTTATAGATTCCGATGCTTCACTTCAGGTTTACTGTATCCCTTGGACCCTCTTATTGACGATGAAAGGCTGCAATTGCATCGGAATTAAATAGAAAAGGCACAATGCCGACTTAAGTTCAAGAAGACTGACTCTTCCTACTGTCTATGATTTGAACCATTCCTGTGCCACTAGTTAAAGATTCTGATGCTTCACTCCAGGATTACTGTATCCCTTGGACCGTCTTATTGACGATGACACACAGAAATTGCATCGGAGTTAAATACAAAAGGCACAATGCCGACTTAAGTTCAAGAAGACTGACTCTTCTTACTGACTACGTTTTGAACCATTCCTGTGACACTAGTTATAGATACCGATGCTTCACTTCAGATTTACTGTATCTCTCTGACCTTCTTATTGACGATGAGACACAGAAATTGCATCGGAATTAAATACAAAAAGCACAATGCCGAATCAAGTACAAGAAGACTGACTCTTCTTACTGTCTATGTTTTGAACCTTTCATGTGACACTAGTTATAGAATCCGATGCCTGACTCCAGGTGTACTGTATCCCTTGGACCTTCTCATTGACGATGAAACACAGAAATTGCATCGGAATTAAGTACAAAAGGCACAATGGCGGCTTAAGTACAAGAAGTATGATTCTTCTTACTGACTATGATATGAACCATTCATGTGACACTAGTTATTGATGCCGGTGCCTCACTTCAGGTTTACTGTATCCCTTGGACCTTCTTATTGACGATGAAACACAGAAATTGCATCGTAAATTAATACAAAAGGCACAATGAAGGGCTTAAGTACAAGAAGACTGACTCTTCTTACTGACTTTGTTTTGAACCATTCCTGTGACACTAGTTATAGATTCTGATGCTTCACTTCAGGTATACTGTATCCCTTGGATCTTCTTATTGACGATGAAACACAGAAGTTGCATCGGAATTAAATACAAAAGGCACAATGCCGTCTTAAGTACAACAAGACTGACTCTTCTTACTGACTATGTTTTGAACCATTCATGTGACACTAGTTATAGATTCCGATGCTTGACTTCAGATTTGCTGTATCCCTCTGACCTTCTTATTGACGATGAAACACAGAAATTGCATCGGAATTAAATACTAAATGCAGAATGCCGAATTAAGTACAAGAAGACTGACTCTTCTTACGGTCGATGTTTTTGAACCATTCCTGTGACACTAGTTATAGATTCCGATGCTTCACTCCAGGTTTACTGTATCCCTTGGACCTTCTTATTGACGATGAAACACAGAAATTGCACCTGAATTAAATAAAAAAGGCACAATGCCGACTTAAGTACAAGAAGACTGTCGCTACTTACTGTCTATGGTTTGAACAATCCCTGTGACACTAGTTATAGATTCCGATGCTTCACTCCAGGTTTACTGTATCCCTTGGACCTTCTTATTGACGATGAAACACAGAAATTGCATCGGAATTAAATACCAAAGGCACAATGCCGACTTCTGTACAAGAAGACTGACTCTTCTTACTGACTATGTTTGAAACATTCCTGTGACACTAGTTATAGATTCCGATACTTCACTTCAGGTTTACTGTACCCCTCTGACCTTCTTATTGACGATGAAACACAGAAATTGCATCGGAATTAAATACAAAAGGCACAATGCCGGATTAAGTACAAGAAGACTGACTCTTCTTACTGACTATGTTTTGAACCATTCCTGTGACACTAGTTATAGATACCGATGCTTCACTTCAGGTTTACTGTGTCCCTCTGACCTTCGTATTGACGATGAAACATAGAAATTGCATCGGAATTAAATACAAAAGGCACAATGCCGAATTAAGTACAAGAAGACTGACTCTTCTTACTGTCTGTTTTGAACCTTTCATGTGACACTAGTTATAGATTCCGATGCCTCACTCCAGGTTTACTGTATCCCTTGGACCTTCTCATTGCCGATGAAACACAGAAATTGCATCGGAATTAAATACAAAAGGCACAATGGCGACTTAAGTACAAGAAGGCTGATTCTTCTTACTGACTATGATTTGAACCATTCATGTGACACTAGTTATAGATGCCGGTGCTTCACTTCAGGTTTACTGTATCCCTTGGACCTTCTTATTGACGATGAAACACAGAAATTGCATCGTAAATAAATACAAAAGGCACAATGCCGGCTTAAGTAAAAGAAGACTGACTCTTCTTACTGACTATGTTTTGAACCATTCCTGTGACACTAGTTATAGATTCCGATGCTTGACTTCAGATTTGCTGTATCCATCTGACCTTCTTATTGACGATGAAACACAGATATTGCATCGGAATTAAATACTAAATGCACAATGCCGAATTAAGTACAAGAAGACTGACTCTTCTTACTGTCGATGTTTTTGAACCATTCCTGTGACACTAGTTATAGATTCCGATGCTTCTCTCCAGGTCTACAGTATCCCTTGGTCCTTCTTATTGACGATGAAACGCAGAAATTGCATCGGAATTATATAAAAAAGGCACAATGCCGACTTAAGTACAAGAAGACTGACTCTTCTTACTGACTATGCTTTGAACAATTCCGGTGACACTAGTTATAGATTCCGATGCTTCACTCCAGTTTTACTGTATCCCTTGGACCTTCTTATTGAAGATGAAACACTGATATTGCATCGGAATTAAATACAAAGGGCACAATGCCGACTTTAGTACAAGAAGACTGACTCTTCTTACTGACTATGATTTGATTCATTCCTGTGACACTAGTTATAGATTCCGATGCTTCACTTCAGGTTTCCTGTATCCCTTGGACCTTCTTATTGACGATGAAGCACAGAAATTGCATCGGAATTAAATACAAATTGCACAATGCCAACTTCTGTACAAGAAGACTGACTCTTCTTACTGTCGATGTTTCGAACCATTCCTGTGACACTAGTTATAGATTCCGATGCTTCACTTCAGGTTTACTGTATCCCTTGGACCTTCTTATTGACGATGAAACACAGCAATTGCATCGAAATTAAATAGAAAAGGCACAATGCCGACTTAAGTGCAAGAAGACTGTATCTTCCTACTGTCTATGTTTTGAACCATTCCTGTGTCACTAGTCATAGATTCCGATGCTTCACTCCAAGTTCACTTTATCCCTTGGACCTTCTTATTGTCGATGAAACACAGAAATTGCATCGGAAATAAATACAAAATGCACAATGCCGACTTAAGTACAAGAAGACTGACTCTTCTTACTGAATATGTTTTGAGCCATTCCTGTGACACTAGTTATACATTCCGATGCTTCACTTCAGGTTTACTGTATCCCTCTGACCTTCTTACTGACGATGAACCACAGAAATTGCATCGGAATTAAACACAAAAGGCACAATGCCGAATTAAGTACAAGAAGACTGACTCTTCTTACTGTCTATGCTTTGAACCATTCTTGCGACACTAGTTAGGGATTCCGATGCTTCACTCCAGGTTTACTGTATCCCTTGGACCTTCTTATTGACGATGAAACACAGAAATTGCATCGGAATTAAATACAAATGGCACAATGGCGACTTAAGTACAAGAAGTCTGACTCTTCTTACTGACTATGATTTGAACCATTCATGTGACACTAGTTATAGATTCCGGTGCTTCACTTCAGGTTTACTGTATCCCTCTGACCTTCTAATTGACGATGAAACACTGATATTGCATCGGAATTAAATACTAAAGGCACAATGCCGAATTAAGTACAAGAAGACTGACTCTTCTTACTGTCGATGCTTCGAACCATTCCTGTGACACTAGTTATAGATTCCGATGCTTCACTCCAGGTTTACTGTATCCCTTGGACCTTCTTATTGACGATGAACACAGAAATTGCATCGGAATTAAATTCAAAAGGCACAATGCTGACTTATGTACAAGAAGACTGACTCTTCTTACTGACTATGCTTTGAACCATTCCTGTGACACTAGCTATAGACTCTGATGCTTCACTTCAGGTTTACTGTTTCCCTTGGACCTTCTTATTGAAGATGAAACACAGAAATTGCGTCGGAATTAAATACAAAGGGCACAATGCCGACTTAAGTACAAGAATACTGACTCTACTTACTGTCTATGTTTTGAACCATTCCTGTGACAGTAGTTATAGATTCCGATGCTTCACTTCAGGTTTACTGTATCCCTTGGAGCTTCTTGTTGCCGATTAAACATTGAAATTGCATCGGAATTAAATACAAAAGGCACAATTCCAACTTTAGTACAAGAAGACTGACTCTTCTTACTGACTATGTTTTGATTCATTCCTGTGACGCTAGTAGTAGATTCCGATGCTTCACTCCAGGTTTACTGTATCCCTTGGACCTTCTTATTGACGATGAAACATAGAAATTGCATCGGAATTAAATACTAAAGGCACAATGAAGACTTAAGTACAAGAAGTCTGACTCTTCTTACTGTCTATGTTTTGAACCATTCCTGTGTCACTAGTTATAGATTCCGATGCTTCACTCCAGGTTTACTATATGCCTTGGACCTTCTTATTGACGACGAAACACAGAAATTGCATAGGAATGAAATAGAAAAGGCACAATGCCGACTTATGTACAAGAAGACTGACTCTTCCCACTGTCTATGTTTTGAACCATTCCTGTTACACTAGTTATAGATTTGGATGCTTCACTTCAGGTTCACTGTATCCCTTGGACCTTCTTATTGACGATGAAACACAGAAATAGCATCGGAATTAAATACAAAAGGCACAATTCCGACTTTAGTACAAGAAGACTGACTCTTCTTACTGACTATGTTTTGATTCATTCCTGTGACACTAGTTATAGATTCCGATGGTTCACTCCAGGTTCTTTGTATCCCTTGGACCTTCTTATTGACGATGCAACATAGAAATTGCATCGGAATTAAATACAAAAGGCACAATGCCGACTTAAGTACAAGAAGACTGACTCTTCTTACTGACTATGTTTTGAACCATTCCTGTGACACTAGTTATAGAATCCGATGCTTCAATTCAGGTTTGCTGTATCCCTTGGACCTTCTTATTGACGATGAAACACAGCAATTGCATCGGACTTAAATTGAAAAGGCACAATGCCGACTTAAGTGCAAGAAGACTGGCTCTTCCTACTGTCTATGTTTTGAACCATTCCTGTGTCACTAGTTATAGATTCCGATGCTTCACTCCAGGTTTTATGTATCCCTTGGACCTTCCTATAGACGATGAAACACAGAAATTGCATCGGAATTAAATACAAAATGCACAATGCCGACTTAAGTACAAGAAGACAGACTCTTCCTACTGTCTAAGTTTTGAACCATTCCTGTGACACTAGTTATAGATTCCGGTGCTTCAGTTCAGGTTTACTGTATCCCTTTGACCTCCTTATTGACGATGAAACACAGAAATTGTATCGGAATTGAATACAAAAGTCACAATGCCGACTTAAGTACAAGACGACTGACTTTTCCCACTGTCTATGTTTTGAACCATTCCTGTTACACTAGTTATAGATTCCGATGCTTCACTTCAGGTTTACTGTATCCGTTGGACCTTCTTATTGACCATGAAACACAGAAATTGCATCGGAATTAAATACAAAAGGCACAATGCCGACTTATGTACAAGAAGACTGACTTTTCTTACTGACTATGTTTTGAACCATTCCTGTGACACTAGCTATAGACTCTGATGCTTCACTTCAGGTTTACTGTATCCCTTGGACCTTCGTATTGAAGATTAAACACAGAAATTGCATCGGAATAAAATACAAAAAGCACAATGCCGACTTAAGTACAAGCATACTGACTCTTCTTACTGTCTATGTTTTGAACCATACCATTGACACTAGTTACAGATTCCGATGCTTCACTTCAGGTTTACTGTATCCCTTGGACCTTCTTATTGACGATGAAACACAGAAATTGCATCGGAATTAAATACAAATGGCACAATGGCGACTTAAGTACAAGAAGTCTGACTCTTCTTACTGACTATGATTTGAACCATTCATGTGACACTAGTTATAGATTCCAGTGCTTCACTTCAGGTTTACTGTATCCCTCTGACCTTCTAATTGACGATGAAACACTGAAATTGCATCGGAATTAAATACTAAAGGCACAATGCCGAATTAAGTACAAGAAGACTGACTCTTCTTACTGTCGATGCTTCGAACCATTCCTGTGACACTACTTATAGATTCCGATGCTTCACTCCCGGTTTACTGTATCCCGTGGACCTTCGTATTAACGATGAAACACAAAAATTGCATCGGAATTAAATACAAAAGACACAATGCCGACATAAGTATAAGAAGACTGACTCTTCTTACTGATTATGTTTTGAACCATTCCTGTGACACTAGTTATAGATTCCGATGCTTTACTTTAGGTTTACTGTATCCCTTGGACCTTCGTATTGACAATGAAACACAGAAATTGCATCGGAATTAAATACAAAAGGCATATTGCCGACTTAAGTACAAGATGACTGACTCTTCTTACTGACTATGATTTGAACCATTCCTGTGACACTAGTTATAGATTCTGATGCTTCACTTCAGGTTTACTGTATCCCTTAGACCTTCTTATTGACGATGAAACACAGAAATTGCATCGGAAATAAATACAAAATGCACAATGCCTACTTAAGTACAAGAAGACTGACTCTTCTTACTGACTATGTTTTGAACCATTCCTGTGACACTAGTTATAGATTCCGATGCTTCGCTCCAGGTTTACTATATCCCATGGACCTTCTTATTGACGATGAAACACAGAAATTGCATCGGAGATAAATAGAATAGGCACAATGCCGCCTTATGTACAAGAAGACTGACTCTTCCTACCGTCTATGTCTTGAACAATTCCGGTGACACTAGTTATAGATTCAGATGCTTCACTTCAGTTTTACAACATCCCTCTGTTCTTCTTATTGGCGATGAAACACAGAAATTGCATCGGAATTAAATACAAAAGGCACAATGCCGACTTAAGTACAAGAAGATTGACTCTTCCCACTGTCTATGTTTTGAACCATCCCTGTGACACTAGATATAGATTCCGATGCTTCACTTCAGGTTTACTGTATCCCTTGGACCTTCTTATTGACGATGAATTGCAGCAATTGCATCGGAATGAAATAGAAATGGCACAATGCCGACTTATGAACAAGAAGACTGACTCTTTTTACTGACTATGTTTTGAACCATTATTGTGACACTAGTTATTGATTCCGATGCTTCACTTCAGGTTTACAGGAACCCTTGGACCTACTTATTGACGATGCAACACAGAAATAGCATCGGAATTAAATACAAAAGGCACAATGCCGACTTAAGTACAAGAATACTGACTCTTCTTACGGACTATGCTTTGAACCATTCCTATGACACTAGTTATAGATTCCGATGCTTCACTTCAGGTTTACTGTATCCCTTGGACCCTCTTATTGACGATGAAAGGCTGCAATTGCATCGGAATTAAATAGAAAAGGCACAATGCCGACTTAAGTTCAAGAAGACTGACTCTTCCTACTGTCTATGATTTGAACCATTCCTGTGCCACTAGTTAAAGATTCTGATGCTTCACTCCAGGTTTACTGTATCCCTTGGACCGTCTTATTGACGATGACACACAGAAATTGCATCGGAGTTAAATACAAAAGGCACAATGCCGACTTAAGTTCAAGAAGACTGACTCTTCTTACTGACTACGTTTTGAACCATTCCTGTGACACTAGTTATAGATACCGATGCTTCACTTCAGATTTACTGTATCTCTCTGACCTTCTTATTGACGATGAGACACAGAAATTGCATCGGAATTAAATACAAAAAGCACAATGCCGAATCAAGTACAAGAAGACTGACTCTTCTTACTGTCTATGTTTTGAACCTTTCATGTGACACTAGTTATAGAATCCGATGCCTGACTCCAGGTGTACTGTATCCCTTGGACCTTCTCATTGACGATGAAACACAGAAATTGCATCGGAATTAAGTACAAAAGGCACAATGGCGGCTTAAGTACAAGAAGTATGATTCTTCTTACTGACTATGATATGAACCATTCATGTGACACTAGTTATTGATGCCGGTGCCTCACTTCAGGTTTACTGTATCCCTTGGACCTTCTTATTGACGATGAAACACAGAAATTGCATCGTAAATTAATACAAAAGGCACAATGCCGGCTTAAGTACAAGAAGACTGACTCTTCTTACTGACTTTGTTTTGAACCATTCCTGTGACACTAGTTATAGATTCTGATGCTTCACTTCAGGTATACTGTATCCCTTGGATCTTCTTATTGACGATGAAACACAGAAGTTGCATCGGAATTAAATACAAAAGGCACAATGCCGTCTTAAGTACAACAAGACTGACTCTTCTTACTGACTATGTTTTGAACCATTCATGTGACACTAGTTATAGATTCCGATGCTTGACTTCAGATTTGCTGTATCCCTCTGACCTTCTTATTGACGATGAAACACAGAAATTGCATCGGAATTAAATACTAAATGCAGAATGCCGAATTAAGTACAAGAAGACTGACTCTTCTTACGGTCGATGTTTTTGAACCATTCCTGTGACACTAGTTATAGATTCCGATGCTTCACTCCAGGTTTACTGTATCCCTTGGACCTTCTTATTGACGATGAAACACAGAAATTGCACCTGAATTAAATAAAAAAGGCACAATGCCGACTTAAGTACAAGAAGACTGTCGCTACTTACTGTCTATGTTTTGAACAATCCCTGTGACACTAGTTATAGATTCCGATGCTTCACTCCAGGTTTACTGTATCCCTTGGACCTTCTTATTGACGATGAAACACAGAAATTGCATCGGAATTAAATACCAAAGGCACAATGCCGACTTCTGTACAAGAAGACTGACTCTTCTTACTGACTATGTTTGAAACATTCCTGTGACACTAGTTATAGATTCCGATACTTCACTTCAGGTTTACTGTACCCCTCTGACCTTCTTATTGACGATGAAACACAGAAATTGCATCGGAATTAAATACAAAAGGCACAATGCCGGATTAAGTACAAGAAGACTGACTCTTCTTACTGACTATGTTTTGAACCATTCCTGTGACACTAGTTATAGATACCGATGCTTCACTTCAGGTTTACTGTGTCCCTCTGACCTTCGTATTGACGATGAAACATAGAAATTGCATCGGAATTAAATACAAAAGGCACAATGCCGAATTAAGTACAAGAAGACTGACTCTTCTTACTGTCTGTTTTGAACCTTTCATGTGACACTAGTTATAGATTCCGATGCCTCACTCCAGGTTTACTGTATCCCTTGGACCTTCTCATTGCCGATGAAACACAGAAATTGCATCGGAATTAAATACAAAAGGCACAATGGCGACTTAAGTACAAGAAGGCTGATTCTTCTTACTGACTATGATTTGAACCATTCATGTGACACTAGTTATAGATGCCGGTGCTTCAGTTCAGGTTTACTGTATCCCTTGGACCTTCTTATTGACGATGAAACACAGAAATTGCATCGTAAATAAATACAAAAGGCACAATGCCGGCTTAAGTAAAAGAAGACTGACTCTTCTTACTGACTATGTTTTGAACCATTCCTGTGACACTAGTTATAGATTCCGATGCTTGACTTCAGATTTGCTGTATCCATCTGACCTTCTTATTGACGATGAAACACAGATATTGCATCGGAATTAAATACTAAATGCACAATGCCGAATTAAGTACAAGAAGACTGACTCTTCTTACTGTCGATGTTTTTGAACCATTCCTGTGACACTAGTTATAGATTCCGATGCTTCTCTCCAGGTTTACAGTATCCCTTGGTCCTTCTTATTGACGATGAAACGCAGAAATTGCATCGGAATTATATAAAAAAGGCACAATGCCGACTTAAGTACAAGAAGACTGACTCTTCTTACTGACTATGCTTTGAACAATTCCGGTGACACTAGTTATAGATTCCGATGCTTCACTCCAGGTTTACTGTATCCCTTGGACCTTCTTATTGAAGATGAAACACTGATATTGCATCGGAATTAAATACAAAATGCACAATGCCGACTTTAGTACAAGAAGACTGACTCTTCTTACTGACTATGATTTGATTCATTCCTGTGACACTAGTTATAGATTCCGATGCTTCACTTCAGGTTTCCTGTATCCCTTGGACCTTCTTATTGACGATGAAGCACAGAAATTGCATCGGAATTAAATACAAATTGCACAATGCCAACTTCTGTACAAGAAGACTGACTCTTCTTACTGACTATGTTTTGAAACATTCATGTGGTCCTAGTTATAGATTCCGATGCTTCACTTCAGGTTTACTGTATCCCTCTGACCTTCTTATTGTCGATGAAACACAGAAATTGCATCGGAATTAAATACAGAAGGCACAATGCCGGATTAAGTACAAGAAGACTGACTCTTCTTACTGACTATGTTTTGAGCCATCCTGTGACACTAGTTATACATTCCGATGCTTCACTTCAGGTTTACTGTATCCCTCTGACCTTCTTATTGACGATGAACCACAGAAATTGCATCGGAATTAAATACAAAAGGCACAATGCCGAATTAAGTACAAGAAGACTGACTCTTCTTACTGTCTATGCTTTGAACCATTCTTGCGACACTAGTTAGGGATTCCGATGCTTCACTCCAGGTTTACTGTATCCCTTGGACCTTCTTATTGACGATGAAACACAGAAATTGCATCGGAATTAAATACAAATGGCACAATGGCGACTTAAGTACAAGAAGTCTGACTCTTCTTACTGACTATGATTTGAACCATTCATGTGACACTAGTTATAGATTCCGGTGCTTCACTTCAGGTTTACTGTATCCCTGTGACCTTCTAATTGACGATGAAACACTGATATTGCATCGGAATTAAATACTAAAGGCACAATGCCGAATTAAGTACAAGAAGACTGACTCTTCTTACTGTCGATGCTTCGAACCATTCCTGTGACACTAGTTATAGATTCCGATGCTTCACTCCAGGTTTACTGTATCCCTTGGACCTTCTTATTGACGATGAACACAGAAATTGCATCGGAATTAAATTCAAAAGGCACAATGCTGACTTATGTACAAGAAGACTGACTCTTCTTACTGACTATGCTTTGAACCATTCCTGTGACACTAGCTATAGACTCTGATGCTTCACTTCAGGTTTACTGTTTCCCTTGGACCTTCTTATTGAAGATGAAACACAGAAATTGCGTCGGAATTAAATACAATGGGCACAATGCCGACTTAAGTACAAGAATACTGACTCTACTTACTGTCTATGTTTTGAACCATTCCTGTGACAGTAGTTATAGATTCCGATGCTTCACTTCAGGTTTACTGCATCCCTTGGAGCTTCTTGTTGCCGATTAAACATTGAAATTGCATCGGAATTAAATACAAAAGGCACAATTCCAACTTTAGTACAAGAAGACTGACTCTTCTTACTGACTATGATTTGATTCATTCCTGTGACGCTAGTAGTAGATTCCGATGCTTCACTCCAGGTTTACTGTATCCCTTGGACCTTCTTATTGACGATGAAACATAGAAATTGCATCGGAATTAAATACTAAAGGCACAATGAAGACTTAAGTACAAGAAGTCTGACTCTTCTTACTGTCTATGTTTTGAACCATTCCTGTGTCACTAGTTATAGATTCCGATGCTTCACTCCAGGTTTACTATATGCCTTGGACCTTCTTATTGACGACGAAACACAGAAATTGCATAGGAATGAAATAGAAAAGGCACAATGCCGACTTATGTACAAGAAGACTGACTCTTCCCACTGTCTATGTTTTGAACCATTCCTGTTACACTAGTTATAGATTTGGATGCTTCACTTCAGGTTCACTGTATCCCTTGGACCTTCTTATTGACGATGAAACACAGAAATAGCATCGGAATTAAATACAAAAGGCACAATTCCGACTTTAGTACAAGAAGACTGACTCTTCTTACTGACTATGTTTTGATTCATTCCTGTGACACTAGTTATAGATTCCGATGGTTCACTCCAGGTTCTTTGTATCCCTTGGACCTTCGTATTGACGATGCAACATAGAAATTGCATCGGAATTAAATACAAAAGGCACAATGCCGACTTAAGTACAAGAAGACTGACTCTTCTTACTGACTATGTTTTGAACCATTCCTGTGACACTAGTTATAGAATCCGATGCTTCAATTCAGGTTTGCTGTATCCCTTGGACCTTCTTATTGACGATGAAACACAGCAATTGCATCGGACTTAAATGGAAAAGGCACAATGCCGACTTAAGTGCAAGAAGACTGGCTCTTCCTACTGTCTATGTTATGAACCATTCCTGTGTCACTAGTTATAGATTCCGATGCTTCACTCCAGGTTTTATGTATCCCTTGGACCTTCCTATAGACGATGAAACACAGAAATTGCATCGGAATTAAATACAAAAGGCACAATGCCGACTTAAGTACAAGAAGACTGACTCTTCCTACTGTCTATGCTTTGAACCATTACTGTGTCACTAGTTAAAGATTCCGATGCTTCACTCCAGGTTTACTGTATCCCTTGGACCTTCTTAATGACGATGAAACACAGAAATTGCATCGGAATTAAATAAAAAAGGCACAATGCCGACTTAAGTACAAGAAGGCCGACGCTACTACTGTCTATGTTTTGAACCATTCCTGTGACACTAGTTATAGATTCCGATGCTTCACTCCAGGTTACTGTATCCCTTGGACCTCCTTATTGACGATGAAACACAGAAATTGCATCGGAATTAAATACAAAATGCACAATGCCGACTTAAGTACAAGAAGACTGACTCTTCTTACTGACTATGTTTTGAATCATTCCTGTGACACTAGTTATAGATTCCGGTGCTTCACGTCAGGTTTACTGTATCCCTTGGACCTTCTTATAGACTATGAAACGCAGAAATTGCATCGGAGTTAAACACAAAAGGCACAATGCCGACTTAAGTACAAGAATAATGACTCTTCTTACTGTCTATGTTTTGAACCATCCCTGTGTCACTAGTTATAGATTCCGATGCTTCTCTCCAGGTTTACTGAATCCCTTGGACCTACGTATTGACGATGAAACACAGATATTGCATCGGAATTAAATACTAAATGCACAATGCCGAATTAAGTACAAGAAGACTGACTCTTCTTACTGTCGATGTTTTTGAACCATTCCTGTGACACTAGTTATAGATTCCGATGCTTCTCTCCAGGTTTACAGTATCCCTTGGTCCTTCTTATTGACGATGAAACGCAGAAATTGCATCGGAATTATATAAAAAAGGCACAATGCCGACTTAAGTACAAGAAGACTGACTCTTCTTACTGACTATGCTTTGAACAATTCCGGTGACACTAGTTATAGATTCCGATGCTTCACTCCAGGTTTACTGTATCCCTTGGACCTTCTTATTGAAGATGAAACACTGATATTGCATCGGAATTAAATACAAAATGCACAATGCCGACTTTAGTACAAGAAGACTGACTCTTCTTACTGACTATGATTTGATTCATTCCTGTGACACTAGTTATAGATTCCGATGCTTCACTTCAGGTTTCCTGTATCCCTTGGACCTTCTTATTGACGATGAAGCACAGAAATTGCATCGGAATTAAATACAAATTGCACAATGCCAACTTCTGTACAAGAAGACTGACTCTTCTTACTGACTATGTTTTGAAACATTCATGTGGTCCTAGTTATAGATTCCGATGCTTCACTTCAGGTTTACTGTATCCCTCTGACCTTCTTATTGTCGATGAAACACAGAAATTGCATCGGAATTAAATACAGAAGGCACAATGCCGGATTAAGTACAAGAAGACTGACTCTTCTTACTGACTATGTTTTGAGCCATCCTGTGACACTAGTTATACATTCCGATGCTTCACTTCAGGTTTACTGTATCCCTCTGACCTTCTTATTGACGATGAACCACAGAAATTGCATCGGAATTAAATACAAAAGGCACAATGCCGAATTAAGTACAAGAAGACTGACTCTTCTTACTGTCTATGCTTTGAACCATTCTTGCGACACTAGTTAGGGATTCCGATGCTTCACTCCAGGTTTACTGTATCCCTTGGACCTTCTTATTGACGATGAAACACAGAAATTGCATCGGAATTAAATACAAATGGCACAATGGCGACTTAAGTACAAGAAGTCTGACTCTTCTTACTGACTATGATTTGAACCATTCATGTGACACTAGTTATAGATTCCGGTGCTTCACTTCAGGTTTACTGTATCCCTGTGACCTTCTAATTGACGATGAAACACTGATATTGCATCGGAATTAAATACTAAAGGCACAATGCCGAATTAAGTACAAGAAGACTGACTCTTCTTACTGTCGATGCTTCGAACCATTCCTGTGACACTAGTTATAGATTCCGATGCTTCACTCCAGGTTTACTGTATCCCTTGGACCTTCTTATTGACGATGAACACAGAAATTGCATCGGAATTAAATTCAAAAGGCACAATGCTGACTTATGTACAAGAAGACTGACTCTTCTTACTGACTATGCTTTGAACCATTCCTGTGACACTAGCTATAGACTCTGATGCTTCACTTCAGGTTTACTGTTTCCCTTGGACCTTCTTATTGAAGATGAAACACAGAAATTGCGTCGGAATTAAATACAATGGGCACAATGCCGACTTAAGTACAAGAATACTGACTCTACTTACTGTCTATGTTTTGAACCATTCCTGTGACAGTAGTTATAGATTCCGATGCTTCACTTCAGGTTTACTGCATCCCTTGGAGCTTCTTGTTGCCGATTAAACATTGAAATTGCATCGGAATTAAATACAAAAGGCACAATTCCAACTTTAGTACAAGAAGACTGACTCTTCTTACTGACTATGATTTGATTCATTCCTGTGACGCTAGTAGTAGATTCCGATGCTTCACTCCAGGTTTACTGTATCCCTTGGACCTTCTTATTGACGATGAAACATAGAAATTGCATCGGAATTAAATACTAAAGGCACAATGAAGACTTAAGTACAAGAAGTCTGACTCTTCTTACTGTCTATGTTTTGAACCATTCCTGTGTCACTAGTTATAGATTCCGATGCTTCACTCCAGGTTTACTATATGCCTTGGACCTTCTTATTGACGACGAAACACAGAAATTGCATAGGAATGAAATAGAAAAGGCACAATGCCGACTTATGTACAAGAAGACTGACTCTTCCCACTGTCTATGTTTTGAACCATTCCTGTTACACTAGTTATAGATTTGGATGCTTCACTTCAGGTTCACTGTATCCCTTGGACCTTCTTATTGACGATGAAACACAGAAATAGCATCGGAATTAAATACAAAAGGCACAATTCCGACTTTAGTACAAGAAGACTGACTCTTCTTACTGACTATGTTTTGATTCATTCCTGTGACACTAGTTATAGATTCCGATGGTTCACTCCAGGTTCTTTGTATCCCTTGGACCTTCGTATTGACGATGCAACATAGAAATTGCATCGGAATTAAATACAAAAGGCACAATGCCGACTTAAGTACAAGAAGACTGACTCTTCTTACTGACTATGTTTTGAACCATTCCTGTGACACTAGTTATAGAATCCGATGCTTCAATTCAGGTTTGCTGTATCCCTTGGACCTTCTTATTGACGATGAAACACAGCAATTGCATCGGACTTAAATGGAAAAGGCACAATGCCGACTTAAGTGCAAGAAGACTGGCTCTTCCTACTGTCTATGTTATGAACCATTCCTGTGTCACTAGTTATAGATTCCGATGCTTCACTCCAGGTTTTATGTATCCCTTGGACCTTCCTATAGACGATGAAACACAGAAATTGCATCGGAATTAAATACAAAAGGCACAATGCCGACTTAAGTACAAGAAGACTGACTCTTCCTACTGTCTATGCTTTGAACCATTACTGTGTCACTAGTTAAAGATTCCGATGCTTCACTCCAGGTTTACTGTATCCCTTGGACCTTCTTAATGACGATGAAACACAGAAATTGCATCGGAATTAAATAAAAAAGGCACAATGCCGACTTAAGTACAAGAAGGCCGACGCTACTACTGTCTATGTTTTGAACCATTCCTGTGACACTAGTTATAGATTCCGATGCTTCACTCCAGGTTACTGTATCCCTTGGACCTCCTTATTGACGATGAAACACAGAAATTGCATCGGAATTAAATACAAAATGCACAATGCCGACTTAAGTACAAGAAGACTGACTCTTCTTACTGACTATGTTTTGAATCATTCCTGTGACACTAGTTATAGATTCCGGTGCTTCACGTCAGGTTTACTGTATCCCTTGGACCTTCTTATAGACTATGAAACGCAGAAATTGCATCGGAGTTAAACACAAAAGGCACAATGCCGACTTAAGTACAAGAATAATGACTCTTCTTACTGTCTATGTTTTGAACCATCCCTGTGTCACTAGTTATAGATTCCGATGCTTCTCTCCAGGTTTACTGAATCCCTTGGACCTACGTATTGACGATGAAACACAGAAATTGCATCGGAATTAAATACAAAAGGCACAATGGCGACTTAAGTACAAGAAGGCTGACTCTTCTTACTGGCTACGTTTTGAACCATTCATGTGACACTAGTTATGGATTCCGATGCTTTACTTTAGGTTTACTGTATCCCTTGGACCTTCGTATTGACGATGAAACACAGAAATTGAATCGGAATTAAATACAAAAGGCATATTGCCGACTTAAGTACAAGAAGACTGACTCTTCTTACTGACTATGATTTGAACCATTCCTGTGACACTAGTTATAGATTCTGATGCTTCACTTCAGGTTTACTGTATCCCTTAGACCTTCTTATTGACGATGAAACACAGAAATTGCATCGGAAATAAATACAAAATGCACAATGCCTTCTTAAGTACAAGAAGACTGACTCTTCTTACTGACTATGTTTTGAACCATTCCTGTGACACTAGTTATAGATTCCGATGCTTCGCTCCAGGTTTACTATATCCCACGGACCTTCTTATTGACGATGAAACACAGAAATTGCATCGGAGATAAATAGAATAGGCACAATGCCGCCTTATGTACAAGAAGACTGACTCTTCCTACCGTCTATGTTTTGAACAATTCCGGTGACACTAGTTATAGATTCAGATGCTTCACTTCAGGTTTACAAAATCCCTCTGACCTTCTTATTGGCGATGAAACACAGAAATTGCATCGGAATTAAATACAAAAGGCACAATGCCGACTTAAGTACAAGAAGACTGACTCTGCTTACTGTCTATGTTTTGAACCATTCCTGTGACACTTGTTACAGATTCCGATGCTTCACTCCAGGTTTACTGTATCCCTTGTCCCTTCTTTTTGACGATGAAACACAGAAATTGCATCGGAATTAAGTACAATAGCCACAAGGCCGACTTAAGTACAAGAAGACTGACTCTTCTTACTGACTATGTTTTGAATCATTCCTGTGACACTAGTTATAGATCCGGTGCTTCACGTCAGGTTTACTGTATCCCTTGGACCTTCTTATTGACTATGAAACGCAGAAATTGCATCAGAGTTAAACACAAAAGGCACAATGCCGACTTAAGTACAAGAATACTGACTCTTCTTACTGTCTATGTTTTGAACCATCCCTGTGTCACTAGTTATAGATTCCGATGCTTCACTCCAGGTTTACTGTATCCCTTGGACCTTCTTAATGACGATGAAACACAGAAATTGCATCGGAATTAAATAAAAAAGGCACAATGCCGACTTAAGTACAAGAAGGCCGACGCTACTTACTGTCTGTGTTTTGAACCATCTTGTGACACTAGTTATAGATTCCGATGCTTCACTCCAGGTTTACTATATCCCTTGGACCTTCTTATTGACGATGAAACACAGAAATTGCATAGGAATTAAATAGAAAGGGCACATTGCCGACTTAAGTACAAGAAGACTGACTCTTCCTACTGTCTAAGTTTTGAACCATTCCTGTGACACTAGTTATAGATTCCGGTGCTTCAGTTCAGGATTACTGTATCCCTCGGACCTCCTTATTGACGATGAAACACAGAAATTGTATCGGAATTGAATACAAAAGTCACAATGCCGACTTAAGTACAAGACGACTGACTTTTCCCACTGTCTATGTTTTGAACCATTCCTGTTACACTAGTTATAGATTCCGATGCTTCACTTCAGGTTTACTGTATCCGTTGGACCTTCTTATTGACCATGAAACACAGAAATTGCATCGGAATTAAATACAAAAGGCACAATGCCGACTTATGTACAAGAAGACTGACTCTTCTTACTGACTATGTTTTGAACCATTCCTGTGACACTAGCTATAGACTCTGATGCTTCACTTCAGGTTTACTGTATCCCTTGGACCTTCTTATTGAAGATTAAACACAGAAATTGCATCGGAATAAAATACAAAAAGCACAATGCCGACTTAAGTACAAGCATACTGACTCTTCTTACTGTCTACGTTTTGAACCATCCCTGTGACACTAGTTACAGATCCCGATGCTTCACTTCAGGTTTACTGTATCCCTTGGACCTTCTTATTGACGATGAAACACTGAAATTGCATCGGAATTAAATACATTAAGGCACAATACCGACTTTAGTACAAGAAGACTGACTCTTCTTACAGACTATGCTTTGATTCATTCCTATGACACTAGTTACAGATTCCGATGCTTCACTCCAGGTTTACTGTATCCCTTAAACCTTGTTATTGACGATGAAACACAGAAATTGCATCGGAATTAAATACAAAAGGCAGAGTGCCGACTTAAGTACAAGAAGACTGACTCTTCTTACTGACTATGTTTGAACCATTTTTGTGACACTAGTTATAGATTCCGATGCTTCACTCCCGGTTTACTGTATCCCGTGGACCTTCTTATTAACGATGAAACACAAAAATTGCATCGGAATTAAATACAAAAGACACAATGCCGACATAAGTATAATAAGACTGACTCTTCTTACTGATTATGTTTTGAACCATTCCTGTGACACTAGTTATAGATTCCGATGCTTCACTCCAGGTTACTGTATCCCTTGGACCTCCTTATTGACGATGAAACACAGAAATTGCATCGGAATTAAATACAAAATGCACAATGCCGACTTAAGTACAAGAAGACTGACTCTTCTTACTGACTATGTTTTGAATCATTCCTGTGACACTAGTTATAGATTCCGGTGCTTCACGTCAGGTTTACTGTATCCCTTGGACCTTCTTATTGACTATGAAACGCAGAAATTGCATCGGAGTTAAACACAAAAGGCACAATGCCGACTTAAGTACAAGAATAATGACTCTTCTTACTGTCTATGTTTTGAACCATCCCTGTGTCACTAGTTATAGATTCCGATGCTTCACTCCAGGTTTACTGAATCCCTTGGACCTACTTATTGACGATGAAACACAGAAATTGCATCGGAATTAAATACAAAAGGCACAATGGCGACTTAAGTACAAGAAGGCTGACTCTTCTTACTGGCTACGTTTTGAACCATTCATGTGACACTATTTATGGATTCCGATGCTTTACTTTAGGTTTACTGTATCCCTTGGACCTTCGTATTGACGATGAAACACAGAAATTGCATCGGAATTAAATACAAAAGGCATATTGCCGACTTAAGTACAAGAAGACTGACTCTTCTTACTGACTATGATTTGAACCATTCCTGTGACACTAGTTATAGATTCTGATGCTTCACTTCAGGTTTACTGTATCCCTTAGACCTTCTTATTGACGATGAAACACAGAAATTGCATCGGAAATAAATACAAAATGCACAATGCCTACTTAAGTACAAGAAGACTGACTCTTCTTACTGACTATGTTTTGAACCATTCCTGTGACACTAGTTATAGATTCCGATGATTCGCTCCAGGTTTACTATATCCCATGGACCTTCTTATTGACGATGAAACACAGAAATTGCATCGGAGATAAATAGAATAGGCACAATGCCGCCTTATGTACAAGAAGACTGACTCTTCCTACCGTCTATGTTTTGAACAATTCCGGTGACACTAGTTATAGATTCCGATGCTTCACTTCGGGTTTACTGTATCCCTTGGACCTTCTTATTGACGATGAAGCACTGCAATTGCATCGGAATTAAATGGAAAAGGCACAATGCCGACTTAAGTACAAGAAGACTGCCTCTTCCCACTGTCTATGTATTGAACCATTCCTGTGACACTAGTTATAGATTCCGATGCTTCACTTCAGGGTTACTGTACGCCTCTGCCATTCTTATTGACGATGAAACACAGAAATTGCAACGGAATTAAATACAAATGGCACAATGCCAACTTAACTACAAGAAGACTGACTCTTCTTCTGTCTATGTTTCGAACCATTGTTGTGACACTAGTTACAGAATTCGATGCTTCACTTCAGGTTTACTTTATCCCTTGGACCTTCTTATTGACGATGAAACACAGAAATTGCATCGGAATAAAATACAAAAGGCACAATGCCAACTTAAGTACAAGAAGACTGACCCTTCCCACTGTCTATGCTTTGAACGATTCCTGTGACACTAGTTACAGATTCTGATGCTTCACTTCAGGTTTACTGTATCCCTTGGACCTTCTTATTGACGATGAAACACAGAAATTGCATCGGAAATAAATAAAAAAGGCACAAAGCCGACTTAAGTACCAGAAGACTGACTCTTCTTACTGACTATGTTTAGAACGATTCAATTCGACACTAGTTATAGATTCTGATGCTTCACTTCGGGTTTACTGTATCCCTCTGACCTTCGTATTGACGATAAAACACAGAAATTACATCGGAATTAGATAGAAAAGGCACAATGCCGACTTAAGTGCAAGAAGACTGACTCTTCTTATTGTCTATGTTTTGAACCATCCCTGTGACACTAGTTATAGATTCCGATGCTTCACTCCAGGTTTACTGTATCCCTTGTCCCTTCTTTTTGACGATGAAACACAGAAATTGCATCGGAATTAAGTACAATAGCCACAAGGCCGACTTAAGTACAAGAAGACTGACTCTTCTTACTGACTATGTTTTGAATCATTCCTGTGACACTAGTTATAGATTCCGGTGCTTCACGTCAGGTTTACTGTATCCCTTGGACCTTCTTATTGACTATGAAACGCAGAAATTGCATCGGAGTTAACACAAAAGGCACAATGCCGACTTAAGTACAAGAATACTGACTCTTCTTACTGTCTATGTTTTGAACCATCCCTGTGTCACTAGTTATAGATTCCGATGCTTCACTTCAGGTTTACTGAATCCCTAGGACCTACGTATTGACGATGAAACACAGAAATTGCATCGGAATTAAATACAAAAGGCACAATGGCGACTTAAGTACAAGAAGACTGACTCTTCTTACTGGCTACGTTTTGAACCATTCATGTGACACTAGTTATGGATTCCGATGCTTTACTTTAGGTTTACTGTATCCCTTGGACCTTCGTATTGACGATGAAACACAGAAATTGCATCGGAATTAAATAGAAAAGGCATATTGCCGACTTAAGTACAAGAAGACTGACTCTTCCCACTGTCTATGTTTTGAACCATTCCTGTGACACATTCCGATGCTTCACTTCAGGTTTACTGTATCCCTTGGACCTTCTTATTGACGATGAATTGCAGCAATTGCATCGGAATGAAATAGAAGTGGCACAATGACGACTTAAGTACAAGAAGACTGACTCTTCCTACTGTGTATGTTTTGAACCGTTCCTGTGACACTAGTTATAGATTCCGATGCTTCACTTCAGGTTTACTGTATCCCTCTGCCCTTCTTATTGACGATGAATCACAGAAATTGCAACTGAATTAAATACAAATGGCACAATGCCGACTTAAGTACAAGAAGACTGACTCTTCTTCTGTCTATGTTTTGAACCATTCCTGTGACACTAGTTGTAGATTTCGATGCTTCACTTCAGGTTTACTGTATCCCTTGGACCTTCTTATTGACGATGAAACACAGAAATTGCATCTGAATTAAATACAAAAGGCACAATGCCGACTTATGAACAAGAAGACTGACTCTTCTTACTGACTATGTTTTGAACCATTATTGTGACACTAGTTATAGATTCCGATGCTTCACTTCAGGTTTACAGGAACCCTTGGACCTACTTATTGACGATGCAACACAGAAATAGCATCGGAATTAAATACAAAAGGCACAATGCCGACTTAAGTACAAGAATACTGACTCTTCTTACGGACTATGCTTTGAACCATTCCTATGACACTAGTTATAGATTCCGATGCTTCACTTCAGGTTTACTGTATCCCTTGGACCCTCTTATTGACGATATAAGACTGCAATTGCATCGGAATTAAATAGAAAAGGCACAATGCCGACTTAAGTTCAAGAAGACTGACTCTTCCTACTGTCTATGTGTTGAACCATTCGAGTGACACTAGTTATAGATTCCGATGCTTCACTTCAGGTTTACAATATCCCTTGGACCTTCTTATTGACGATGAAACACAGAAATTGCATCGGAATTAAATAAAAAATGCACAATGCCGGCTTAAGTACAAGAAGACTGACTCTGCTTACTGTCTATGTTTTGAACCATTCCTGTGACACTTGTTACAGATTCCGATGCTTCACTCCAGGTTTACTGTATCCCTTGGCCCTTCTTTTTGACGATGAAACACAGAAATTGCATCGGAATTAAGTACAATAGCCACAAGGCCGACTTAAGTACAAGAAGACTGACTCTTATTACTGACTATGTCTTGAACGATTCCTGTGACACTAGTTACAGATTCTGATGCTTCACTTCAGGTTTACTGTATCCCTTGGACCTTCTTATTGACGATGATACACAGAAATTGCATCGGAATTAAAAACAAAAGGCACAATGCCGACTTAAGAACAAGAAGACTGCCTCTTCTTACTGGCTATGTTTTGAAAAATTATTGTGACACTAGTTATAGATTTCGATGCTTCACTTCAGATTTACTGTATCCCTTGGACCTTCTTATTGACGATGAAACACAGAAATTGCAACGGAATTAAGTACAAAAGGCACAAGGCCGACTTAAGTACAAGAAGACTGACTCTTCTTACTGACTATGTATAGAACGATTCAATTCGACACTAGTTATAGATTCTGATGCTTCACTTCAGTTTTACTGTATCCCTTGGACCTTCTTATTGGCGATGAAACACAGATATTGCATCGGAATTAAATACAAAAGGCACAATGCCGGCTTAAGTACAACAAGACTGACTCATCTTACTGTCTATGCTTTGAACCATTCCTGTGACACTAGTTATAGATTCCGATGCTTCACTCCACTTTTACTGTATCCCTTGGACGTTCATATTGACGATTAATCACAGAAATTGCATCGGAATTAAATACAAAAGGCACAATGCCGACTTAACTACAAGAAGACTGACTCTTCTTACTGACTATGCTTTGAACAATTCCTGTGACACTAGTTATAGTTTCCGATGCTTCACTTCAGGTTTACTGTATCCCTGTGACCTTCGTAGTGACGATAAAACACAGATATTACATCGGAATTAAATACAAAAGGCACAATGCTGACTTAAGTACAAGAAGACTGACTCTTCTCACTGTCTATGTTTTGAACCATTCCTGTTACACTAGTTATAGATTCCGATGATTCACTTCAGATTTACTGTATCCCTCCGATGTTCTTATTGACAATGAAACACAGTAATTGCGTCTGAATTAAATGCAAAAGGCACAATGCCGAATTAAGTACAAGAAGACTGACTATTCTTACTGTCTATGTTTTGAACCATTCCTGTGACACTAGTTATAGATTCCGATGCTTCACTCTAGGTATACTGTATCCCTTGGACCTTCTTATTGACGATGAAACAGAGAAATTGCATCGGAAATAAATAAAAAAGGCACAAAGCCGACTTAAGTACAAGAAGACTGACTCTTCTTACTGTCTATGTTTTGAACCATTCCTGTGACACTAGATACAAATTCCGATGCTTCACTCCAGGTTTACTGTATCCCTTGGACCTTCTTATTGACGATGAAACACAGAAATTGCATCGGAATTAAATACAAAAGGCACATTGCCGACTTAAGTAAAAGATGACTGGCTCTTCTTACTGACTATGCTTTGAACCATTCCTGTGACACTAGTTATAGATTCCGATGCTTCACTTCAGTTTCACTGTATCCCTTGGACCTTCTTATTGACGATGAAACACAGAAATTGCATCGGAATTAAATAGAAAAGGCACAATGCCGACTTAAGTACAAGAAGACTGACTCTTCTTATTGTCTATGTTTTGAAACATCCCTGTGACACTAGTTATAGATTCCGATGCTTCACTCCAGGTTTACTGTATCCCTTGGACCTTCTTACTGACGATGAAACACAGAAATTGCATCGTAATTAATTATAAAAGCACAATGCCGACTGAAGTACAAGAAGACTGACTCTTCTTACTGACTATGTTTTGATCTATTCCTGTGACACTAGCTATAGATTAAGATGCTTCACTTGAGGTTTACTGTATCCCTCTAACCTTCTTATTGACGATGAAACACAGAAATTGCATCGGAATTATATACAAAAGGCACTAGCCGAGTTAAGTACAAGAAGACTGACTCTACCTACTCTCTATGTTTTAAACCATTCCTGTGACACTAGTTTTATATTCCGATGCTTCACTTGAGGTTTACTGTATCCTTCGGACCCTCTTATGGACGATGAAACACAGAATTTGCATCGGAATGAAATACAAAAGGTACAATGCCGACTGAAGTACAAGAAGACTGACCCTTCCATCTCTCTATGTTTTGAACCATTCCTGTGACACTAGTTATAGATTCCGATGCTTCACTTCAGGTTTTCTGTATCCCTCTGACCTTCTTATTGACGATGAAACACAGAAATTGCATCGGAATTAAATAGCCGACTTAAGTACAAGAAGACTGACTCTTCTTACTGTCTATGTTTTGAACCATTCCTGTGACACTAGATACAAATTCCGATGCTTCACTCCAGGTTTCCTGTATCCCTTGGACCTTCTTATTGACGATGAAACACAGAAATTGCATCGGAATTAAATACAAAAGGCACAATGCCGACTTAAGTAAAAGATGACTGGCTCTTCTTACTGACTATGCTTTGAACCATTCCTGTGACACTAGTTATAGATTCCGATGCTTCACTTCAGTTTCACTGTACCCCTTGGACTTTCTTATTGACGATGAAACACAGAAATTGCATCGGAATTAAATAGAAAAGGCACAATGCCGACTTAAGTACAAGAAGACTGACTCTTCTTATTGTCTATGTTTTGAACCATCCCTGTGACACTAGTTATAGATTCCGATGCTTCACTCCAGGTTTACTGTATCCCTTGGACCTTCTTATTGACGATGAAACACAGAAATTGCATCGTAATTAATTACAAAAGCACAATGCCGACTTAAGTACAAGAAGACTGACTCTTCTTACTGACTATGTTTTGAACTATTCCTGTGACACTAGCTATAGATTCCGTTGCTTCACTTGAGGTTTACTGTATCCCTCTAACCTTCTTATTGACGATGAAACACAGAAATTGCATCGGAATTAAATACAAAAGGCACTATGCCGAATTAAGTACAAGAAGACTGACTCTACCTACTCTCTATGTTTTAAACCATTCCTGTGACACTAGTTTTATATTCCGATGCTTCACTTGAGGTTTACTGTATCCTTCGGACCCTCTTATGGACGATGAAACACAGAATTTGCATCGGAATGAAATACAAAAGGTACAATGCCGACTGAAGTACAAGAAGACTGACCCTTCCATCTCTCTATGTTTTGAACCATTCCTGTGACACTAGTTATAGATTCCGATGCTTCACTTCAGGTTTTCTGTATCCCTCTGACCTTCTTATGGACGATGAAACACAGAAATTGCATCGAAATTAAATAGAAAAGGCACAATACCGACATAACTACAAGAAGACTGACGCTTCTTACTGAAGATGCTTTGCACCATTCCTGTGACTTTAGTTATAGATTCCGATGCTTAACTTCAGGATAACTGTATCCCACTGACCTTCTTAGTGACGATGAAACAAAGAAATTGCATCTGAATTAAATACAGAAGGTACAATGCAGACTTAAGAACAAGAAGACTGACTCTTCTTACTGACTATGTTTTGAACCATTATTGTGACACTAGTTATAGATTGCGATGCTTCACTTCAGGTTTACTGGATCCCTTGGACCTACTTATTGACGATGAAACACAGAAATAGCATCGGAATTAAATACAAAAGGCACAATGCCGACTTAAGTACAAGAATACTGACCCTTCTTACTGAATATGCTTTGAACCATTCCTATGACACTAGTTATAGATTCCGATGCTTCACTTCAGGTTTACTGTATCCCTTGGACCCTCTTATTGACGATGAAACACTGCAATTCCATCGGAATTAAATAGAAAAGGCACAATGCCGACTTAAGTACAAAAAGACTGACTCTTCCTACTGTGTATGTGTTCAACAATTCGTGTGACACTAGATTTTTATTCCGATGCTTCACTTGAGGTTTACTGTATCCCTTGGACCTTCTTATTGACGATGAAACACAGCAATTGCATCGGAATTAAATAGAAAATTCACAATGCCGACTTAAGTACAAGAAGACTGACTCTGCTTACTGTCTATGTTTTGAACCATTCCTGTGACACTAGTTACAGATTCCGATGCTTCACTCCAGGTTTACTGTATCCCTTGGACCTTCTTTTTGACGATGAAACACAGAAATTGCATCGGAATTAAGTGCAATAGCCACAAGGCCGATTTATGTACAAGAAGACTGACTCTTCTTACTGACTATGTTTAGAACGATTCCTGTGACACTAGTTACAGATTCTGATGCTTCACTTCAGGTTTACTGTATCCCTTGGACCTTCTTATTGACGATGAACCACAGAAATTGCATGGGAATTAAATACAAAAGGCACAATGCCAACTTAAGAACAAGAAGACTGACTCTTCTTACTGACTATGTTTTGAACCATTCCTGTGACACTAGTTATAGATTCCGACGCTTCATTCCAGTTTTACTGTATCCCTTGGACCTTCTTATTGACGATGAAACACAGAAATTGCATCGGAATTAAATAAAAACGGCACAATGCCGACTTAAGTACAAGAAGACTGACGCTACTTACTGTCTATGTTTTGAGCCATTCCTGTGACACTAGTTATAGATTCCGATGCTTCATTCCAGTTTTACTATATCCCTTGGACCTTCTTATTGACGATGAAACACAGAAATTGCAAAGGAATTAAATAGAAAAGGCACAATGCCGCCTTAAGTACAAGACGACTGACTCTTCCTACTGTCTATGTTTTGAACCATTCCTGTGACACTAGTTATATATTCCGGTGCTTTAGTTCTTGTTTACTGTATCCCTCTGACCTTCTTATTGACGATGAAACACAGAAATTGCATCGGAATTAAATACAGAAGTCACAATACCGACTTAAGTACAAGAAGACTGACTCTACCCACTGTCTATGCCTTGAAACATTCCTGTTACACTAGTTATAGATTCCGATGCTTCACTTCAGGTTTACTGTATCCATTGGACCTTCTTATTGACGATGAAACACAGAAAATGCATCGGAATTAAATACAAAAGGCACAATGGCGGCTTAAGTACAAGAAAACTGACTCATCTTACTGTCTATGTTTTGAACCATTCCTGTGACACTAGTTATGGATTCCGATGCTTCACTTCAGGTTTACTGTATCCCTCTGCCCTTCTTATTGACGATGAAACACAGAAATTGCAACTGATTTAATACAAATGGCACAATGCCGACTTAAGTACAAGAAGACTGACTCTTCTTCTGTCTATGTTTTGACCATTCCTGTGACACTAGTTATGGATTTCGATGTTTCACTTCAGGTTTACTGTATCCCTTGGACCTTCTTATTGACGATGAAACACAGAAATTGCATCGGCATTAAATTCAAAAGGCACAATGCCGTTTTAAGAACAAGAAGACTGACTCTTCTTACTGACTATGTTTTGAACCATTCATGTGACACTAGTTATAGATTCCGATGCTTCACTTCAGGTTTACGGGATCCCTGGGACCTACTTATTGACGATGAAACACAGAAATAGAATCGGAATTAAATACAAAAGGCACAATGCCGACTTAAGTACAAGAATACTGACTCTCCTTACTGACTATGCTTTGAACCATTCCTGTGACACTAGTTATAGATTCCGATGCTTCACTTCGGGTTTACTGTATCCCTTGGACCTTCTTATTGACGATGAAGCACTGCAATTGCATCGGAATTAAATGGAAAAGGCACAATGCCGACTTAAGTACAAGAAGACTGCCTCTTCCCACTGTCTATGTATTGAACCATTCCTGTGACACTAGTTATAGATTCCGATGCTTCACTTCAGGGTTACTGTACGCCTCTGCCATTCTTATTGACGATGAAACACAGAAATTGCAACGGAATTAAATACAAATGGCACAATGCCAACTTAACTACAAGAAGACTGACTCTTCTTCTGTCTATGTTTCGAACCATTGTTGTGACACTAGTTACAGAATTCGATGCTTCACTTCAGGTTTACTTTATCCCTTGGACCTTCTTATTGACGATGAAACACAGAAATTGCATCGGAATAAAATACAAAAGGCACAATGCCAACTTAAGTACAAGAAGACTGACCCTTCCCACTGTCTATGCTTTGAACGATTCCTGTGACACTAGTTACAGATTCTGATGCTTCACTTCAGGTTTACTGTATCCCTTGGACCTTCTTATTGACGATGAAACACAGAAATTGCATCGGAAATAAATAAAAAAGGCACAAAGCCGACTTAAGTACCAGAAGACTGACTCTTCTTACTGACTATGTTTAGAACGATTCAATTCGACACTAGTTATAGATTCTGATGCTTCACTTCGGGTTTACTGTATCCCTCTGACCTTCGTATTGACGATAAAACACAGAAATTACATCGGAATTAGATAGAAAAGGCACAATGCCGACTTAAGTACAAGAAGACTGACTCTTCTTATTGTCTATGTTTTGAACCATCCCTGTGACACTAGTTATAGATTCCGATGCTTCACTCCAGGTTTACTGTATCCCTTGTCCCTTCTTTTTGACGATGAAACACAGAAATTGCATCGGAATTAAGTACAATAGCCACAAGGCCGACTTAAGTACAAGAAGACTGACTCTTCTTACTGACTATGTTTTGAATCATTCCTGTGACACTAGTTATAGATTCCGGTGCTTCACGTCAGGTTTACTGTATCCCTTGGACCTTCTTATTGACTATGAAACGCAGAAATTGCATCGGAGTTAACACAAAAGGCACAATGCCGACTTAAGTACAAGAATACTGACTCTTCTTACTGTCTATGTTTTGAACCATCCCTGTGTCACTAGTTATAGATTCCGATGCTTCACTTCAGGTTTACTGAATCCCTAGGACCTACTTATTGACGATGAAACACAGAAATTGCATCGGAATTAAATACAAAAGGCACAATGGCGACTTAAGTACAAGAAGACTGACTCTTCTTACTGGCTACGTTTTGAACCATTCATGTGACACTAGTTATGGATTCCGATGCTTTACTTTAGGTTTACTGTATCCCTTGGACCTTCGTATTGACGATGAAACACAGAAATTGCATCGGAATTAAATAGAAAAGGCATATTGCCGACTTAAGTACAAGAAGACTGACTCTTCCCACTGTCTATGTTTTGAACCATTCCTGTGACACATTCCGATGCTTCACTTCAGGTTTACTGTATCCCTTGGACCTTCTTATTGACGATGAATTGCAGCAATTGCATCGGAATGAAATAGAAATGGCACAATGACGACTTAAGTACAAGAAGACTGACTCTTCCTACTGTGTAAGTTTTGAACCGTTCCTGTGACACTAGTTATAGATTCCGATGCTTCACTTCAGGTTTACTGTATCCCTCTGCCCTTCTTATTGACGATGAATCACAGAAATTGCAACTGAATTAAATACAAATGGCACAATGCCGACTTAAGTACAAGAAGACTGACTCTTCTTCTGTCTATGTTTTGAACCATTCCTGTGACACTAGTTGTAGATTTCGATGCTTCACTTCAGGTTTACTGTATCCCTTGGACCTTCTTATTGACGATGAAACACAGAAATTGCATCTGAATTAAATACAAAAGGCACAATGCCGACTTATGAACAAGAAGACTGACTCTTCTTACTGACTATGTTTTGAACCATTATTGTGACACTAGTTATAGATTCCGATGCTTCACTTCAGGTTTACAGGAACCCTTGGACCTACTTATTGACGATGCAACACAGAAATAGCATCGGAATTAAATACAAAAGGGACAAAGCCGACTTAAGTACAAGAATACTGACTCTTCTTACGGACTATGCTTTGAACCATTCCTATGACACTAGTTATAGATTCCGATGCTTCACTTCAGGTTTACTGTATCCCTTGGACCCTCTTATTGACGATGAAAGACTGCAATTGCATCGGAATTAAATAGAAAAGGCACAATGCCGACTTAAGTTCAAGAAGGCTGACTCTTCCTACTGTCTATGTGTTGAACCATTCGAGTGACACTAGTTATAGATTCCGATGCTTCACTTCAGGTTTACAATATCCCTTGGACCTTCTTATTGACGATGAAACACAGAAATTGCATCGGAATTAAATAAAAAATGCACAATGCCGGCTTAAGTACAAGAAGACTGACTCTGCTTACTGTCTATGTTTTGAACCATTCCTGTGACACTTGTTACAGATTCCGATGCTTCATTCCAGGTTTACTGTATCCCTTGGCCCTTTTTTTTGACGATGAAACACAGAAATTGCATCGGAATTAAGTACAATAGCCACAAGGCCGACTTAAGTACAAGAAGACTGACTCTTATTACTGACTATGTCTTGAACGATTCCTGTGACACTAGTTACAGATTCTGATGCTTCACTTCAGGTTTACTGTATCCCTTGGACCTTCTTATTGACGATGAAACACAGAAATTGCATCGGAATTAAAAACAAAAGGCACAATGCCGACTTAAGAACAAGAAGACTGCCTCTTCTTACTGGCTATGTTTTGAACCATTATTGTGACACTAGTTATAGATTTCGATGCTTCACTTCAGATTTACTGTATCCCTTGGACCTTCTTATTGACGATGAAACACAGAATTTGCAACGGAATTAAGTACAAAAGGCACAAGGCCGACTTAAGTACAAGAAGACTGACTCTTCTTACTGACTATGTATAGAACGATTCAATTCGACACTAGTTATAGATTCTGATGCTTCACTTCAGTTTTACTGTATCCCTTGGACCTTCTTATTGGCGATGAAACACAGATATTGCATCGGAATTAAATACAAAAGGCACAATGCCGGCTTAAGTACAACAAGACTGACTCATCTTACTGTCTATGCTTTGAACCATTCCTGTGACACTAGTTATAGATTCCGATGCTTCACTCCACTTTTACTGTATCCCTTGGACGTTCATATTGACGATTAATCACAGAAATTGCATCGGAATTAAATACAAAAGGCACAATGCCGACTTAACTACAAGAAGACTGACTCTTCTTACTGACTATGCTTTGAACAATTCCTGTGACACTAGTTATAGATTCCGATGCTTCACTTCAGGTTTACTGTATCCCTGTGACCTTCGTAGTGACGATAAAACACAGATATTACATCGGAATTAAATACAAAAGGCACAATGCTGACTTAAGTACAAGAAGACTGACTCTTCTCACTGTCTATGTTTTGAACCATTCCTGTTACACTAGTTATAGATTCCGATGATTCACTTCAGATTTACTGTATCCCTCCGATGTTCTTATTGACAATGAAACACAGTAATTGCGTCTGAATTAAATGCAAAAGGCACAATGCCGAATTAAGTACAAGAAGACTGACTATTCTTACTGTCTATGTTTTGAACCATTCCTGTGACACTAGTTATAGATTCCGATGCTTCACTCTAGGTATACTGTATCCCTTGGACCTTCTTATTGACGATGAAACAGAGAAATTGCATCGGAAATAAATAAAAAAGGCACAAAGCCGACTTAAGTACAAGAAGACTGACTCTTCTTACTGTCTATGTTTTGAACCATTCCTGTGACACTAGATACAAATTCCGATGCTTCACTCCAGGTTTACTGTATCCCTTGGACCTTCTTATTGACGATGAAACACAGAAATTGCATCGGAATTAAATACAAAAGGCACAATGCCGACTTAAGTAAAAGATGACTGGCTCTTCTTACTGACTATGCTTTGAACCATTCCTGTGACACTAGTTATAGATTCCGATGCTTCACTTCAGTTTCACTGTATCCCTTGGACCTTCTTGTTGACGATGAAACACAGAAATTGCATCGGAATTAAATAGAAAAGGCACAATGCCTACTTAAGTACAAGAAGACTGACTCTTCTTATTGTCTATGTTTTGAAACATCCCTGTGACACTAGTTATAGATTCCGATGCTTCACTCCAGGTTTCCTGTATCCCTTGGACCTTCTTACTGACGATGAAACACAGAAATTGCATCGTAATTAATTATAAAAGCACAATGCCGACTTAAGTACAAGAAGACTGACTCTTCTTACTGACTATGTTTTGATCTATTCCTGTGACACTAGCTATAGATTCCGATGCTTCACTTGAGGTTTACTGTATCCCTCTAACCTTCTTATTGACGATGAAACACAGAAATTGCATCGGAATTAAATACAAAAGGCACTAGCCGAATTAAGTACAAGAAGACTGACTCTACCTACTCTCTATGTTTTAAACCATTCCTGTGACACTAGTTTTATATTCCGATGCTTCACTTGAGGTTTACTGTATCCTTCGGACCCTCTTATGGACGATGAAACACAGAATTTGCATCGGAATGAAATACAAAAGGTACAATGCCGACTGAAGTACAAGAAGACTGACCCTTCCATCTCTCTATGTTTTGAACCATTCCTGTGACACTAGTTATAGATTCCGATGCTTCACTTCAGGTTTTCTGTATCCCTCTGACCTTCTTATTGACGATGAAACACAGAAATTGCATCGGAATTAAATAGCCGACTTAAGTACAAGAAGACTGACTCTTCTTACTGTCTATGTTTTGAACCATTCCTGTGACACTAGATACAAATTCCGATGCTTCACTCCAGGTTTCCTGTATCCCTTGGACCTTCTTATTGACGATGAAACACAGAAATTGCATCGGAATTAAATACAAAAGGCACAATGCCGACTTAAGTAAAAGATGACTGGCTCTTCTTACTGACTATGCTTTGAACCATTCCTGTGACACTAGTTATAGATTCCGATGCTTCACTTCAGTTTCACTGTACCCCTTGGACCTTCTTATTGACGATGAAACACAGAAATTGCATCGGAATTAAATAGAAAAGGCACAATGCCGACTTAAGTACAAGAAGACTGACTCTTCTTATTGTCTATGTTTTGAACCATCCCTGTGACACTAGTTATAGATTCCGATGCTTCACTCCAGGTTTACTGTATCCCTTGGACCTTCTTATTGACGATGAAACACAGAAATTGCATCGTAATTAATTACAAAAGCACAATGCCGACTTAAGTACAAGAAGACTGACTCTTCTTACTGACTATGTTTTGAACTATTCCTGTGACACTAGCTATAGATTCCGATGCTTCACTTGAGGTTTACTGTATCCCTCTAACCTTCTTATTGACGATGAAACACAGAAATTGCATCGGAATTAAATACAAAAGGCACTATGCCGAATTAAGTACAAGAAGACTGACTCTACCTACTCTCTATGTTTTAAACCATTCCTGTGACACTAGTTTTATATTCCGATGCTTCACTTGAGGTTTACTGTATCCTTCGGACCCTCTTATGGACGATGAAACACAGAATTTGCATCGGAATGAAATACAAAAGGTACAATCCCGACTGAAGTACAAGAAGACTGACCCTTCCATCTCTCTATGTTTTGAACCATTCCTGTGACACTAGTTATAGATTCCGATGCTTCACTTCAGGTTTTCTGTATCCCTCTGACCTTCTTATTGACGATGAAACACAGAAATTGCATCGAAATTAAATAGAAAAGGCACAATACCGACATAACTACAAGAAGACTGACGCTTCTTACTGAAGATGCTTTGCACCATTCCTGTGACTTTAGTTATAGATTCCGATGCTTAACTTCAGGATAACTGTATCCCACTGACCTTCTTAGTGACGATGAAACAAAGAAATTGCATCTGAATTAAATACAGAAGGTACAATGCAGACTTAAGAACAAGAAGACTGACTCTTCTTACTGACTATGTTTTGAACCATTATTGTGACACTAGTTATAGATTGCGATGCTTCACTTCAGGTTTACTGGATCCCTTGGACCTACTTATTGACGATGAAACACAGAAATAGCATCGGAATTAAATACAAAAGGCACAATGCCGACTTAAGTACAAGAATACTGACCCTTCTTACTGAATATGCTTTGAACCATTCCTATGACACTAGTTATAGATTCCGATGCTTCACTTCAGGTTTACTGTATCCCTTGGACCCTCTTATTGACGATGAAACACTGCAATTCCATCGGAATTAAATAGAAAAGGCACAATGCCGACTTAAGTACAAAAAGACTGACTCTTCCTACTGTGTATGTGTTCAACAATTCGTGTGACACTAGTTTTTTATTCCGATGCTTCACTTGAGGTTTACTGTATCCCTTGGACCTTCTTATTGACGATGAAACCCAGCAATTGCATCGGAATTAAATAGAAAATTCACAATGCCGACTTAAGTACAAGAAGACTGACTCTGCTTACTGTCTATGTTTTGAACCATTCCTGTGACACTAGTTACAGATTCCGATGCTTCACTCCAGGTTTACTGTATCCCTTGGACCTTCTTTTTGACGATGAAACACAGAAATTGCATCGGAATTAAGTGCAATAGCCACAAGGCCGATTTATGTACAAGAAGACTGACTCTTCTTACTGACTATGTTTAGAACGATTCCTGTGACACTAGTTACAGATTCTGATGCTTCACTTCAGGTTTACTGTATCCCTTGGACCTTCTTATTGACGATGAACCACAGAAATTGCATGGGAATTAAATACAAAAGGCACAATGCCAACTTAAGAACAAGAAGACTGACTCTTCTTACTGACTATGTTTTGAACCATTCCTGTGACACTAGTTATAGATTCCGACGCTTCATTCCAGTTTTACTGTATCCCTTGGACCTTCTTATTGACGATGAAACACAGAAATTGCATCGGAATTAAATAAAAACGGCACAATGCCGACTTAAGTACAAGAAGACTGACGCTACTTACTGTCTATGTTTTGAGCCATTCCTGTGACACTAGTTATAGATTCCGATGCTTCATTCCAGTTTTACTATATCCCTTGGACCTTCTTATTGACGATGAAACACAGAAATTGCAAAGGAATTAAATAGAAAAGGCACAATGCCGCCTTAAGTACAAGACGACTGACTCTTCCTACTGTCTATGTTTTGAACCATTCCTGTGACACTAGTTATATATTCCGGTGCTTTAGTTCTTGTTTACTGTATCCCTCTGACCTTCTTATTGACGATGAAACACAGAAATTGCATCGGAATTAAATACAGAAGTCACAATACCGACTTAAGTACAAGAAGACTGACTCTACCCACTGTCTATGCCTTGAAACATTCCTGTTACACTAGTTATAGATTCCGATGCTTCACTTCAGGTTTACTGTATCCATTGGACCTTCTTATTGACGATGAAACACAGAAAATGCATCGGAATTAAATACAAAAGGCACAATGGCGGCTTAAGTACAAGAAAACTGACTCATCTTACTGTCTATGTTTTGAACCATTCCTGTGACACTAGTTATGGATTCCGATGCTTCACTTCAGGTTTACTGTATCCCTCTGCCCTTCTTATTGACGATGAAACACAGAAATTGCAACTGATTTAATACAAATGGCACAATGCCGACTTAAGTACAAGAAGACTGACTCTTCTTCTGTCTATGTTTTGACCATTCCTGTGACACTAGTTATAGATTTCGATGTTTCACTTCAGGTTTACTGTATCCCTTGGACCTTCTTATTGACGATGAAACACAGAAATTGCATCGGCATTAAATTCAAAAGGCACAATGCCGTTTTAAGAACAAGAAGACTGACTCTTCTTACTGACTATGTTTTGAACCATTCATGTGACACTAGTTATAGATTCCGATGCTTCACTTCAGGTTTACGGGATCCCTGGGACCTACTTATTGACGATGAAACACAGAAATAGAATCGGAATTAAATACAAAAGGCACAATGCCGACTTAAGTACAAGAATACTGACTCTCCTTACTGACTATGCTTTGAACCATTCCTGTGACACTAGTTATAGATTCCGATGCTTCACTTCGGGTTTACTGTATCCCTTGGACCTTCTTATTGACGATGAAGCACTGCAATTGCATCGGAATTAAATGGAAAAGGCACAATGCCGACTTAAGTACAAGAAGACTGCCTCTTCCCACTGTCTATGTATTGAACCATTCCTGTGACACTAGTTATAGATTCCGATGCTTCACTTCAGGGTTACTGTACGCCTCTGCCATTCTTATTGACGATGAAACACAGAAATTGCAACGGAATTAAATACAAATGGCACAATGCCAACTTAACTACAAGAAGACTGACTCTTCTTCTGTCTATGTTTCGAACCATTGTTGTGACACTAGTTACAGAATTCGATGCTTCACTTCAGGTTTACTTTATCCCTTGGACCTTCTTATTGACGATGAAACACAGAAATTGCATCGGAATAAAATACAAAAGGCACAATGCCAACTTAAGTACAAGAAGACTGACCCTTCCCACTGTCTATGCTTTGAACGATTCCTGTGACACTAGTTACAGATTCTGATGCTTCACTTCAGGTTTACTGTATCCCTTGGACCTTCTTATTGACGATGAAACACAGAAATTGCATCGGAAATAAATAAAAAAGGCACAAAGCCGACTTAAGTACCAGAAGACTGACTCTTCTTACTGACTATGTTTAGAACGATTCAATTCGACACTAGTTATAGATTCTGATGCTTCACTTCGGGTTTACTGTATCCCTCTGACCTTCGTATTGACGATAAAACACAGAAATTACATCGGAATTAGATAGAAAAGGCACAATGCCGACTTAAGTACAAGAAGACTGACTCTTCTTATTGTCTATGTTTTGAACCATCCCTGTGACACTAGTTATAGATTCCGATGCTTCACTCCAGGTTTACTGTATGCCTCGGACCTTCTTATTGACGATGAAACACAGAAATTGCATCGGAATGAAATACAAAAGGTACAATGCCGACTGAAGTACAAGAAGACTGACCCTTCCATCTCTCTATGCTTTGAACCATTCCTGTGACACTAGTTATAGATTCCGATGCTTCACTTCAGGTTTACTGTATCCCTCTGACCTTCTTATTGACGATGAAACACAGAAATTGCATCGGAATTAAATAGAAAAGGCACAATACCGACATAACTACAAGAAGACTGACTCTTCTTACTGACCATGTTTTGCACCATTCCTGTGACACTAGTTATGGATTCCGATGCTTAACTTCAGGATAACTGTATCCCACTGACCTTCTTAGTGACGATGAAACACAGAAATTGCATCGGATTTAAATACAAAAGGCACAATGCCAACTTAAGTACAAGAAGACTAACTCTTCTTATTGTCTATGTTTTGAACCATCCCTGTGACACTAGTTATAGATTCCGATGATTCACTCCAGGTTTACAGTATCCCATGGACCATCTTATTGACGATGAAACACAGAAATTGCCTCGGAATTAAATTCAAAAAGTAGAATGCCGACTTAAGTACAAGAAGACTAACTCTTCTTACTGACTATGTTTTGAACCATTCATGTGACACTAGTTATGGATTCCGATGCTTCACTTGAGGTTTACTGTATCCCTCTGACCTTCTTATTGACGATGAAACACAGAAATTGCATCGGAATTAAATACAAAAGGCACAATGCCGAATTAAGGACAAGAAGACTGACTCCTCCTACTCTCTATGTTTTGAACCATTCCTGTGACACTAGTTTTTAATTCCGATGCTCCACTTGAGGTTTACCGTATCCTTCGGACCTTTTTATTGACGATGAAAAACAGCAATTGCATCGGAATTAAATAGAGAAGGCAGAATGCCGACTTAAGTGCAAGAAGACTGACTCTTCCTACTGTCTATGTTTTGAACTATTCCTGTGACACTAGTTATAGATTCCGATGCTTCACCTTAGGCTTACTGTATCCCTCTGCCCTTCTTATCGACGATGAAACACAGAAATTGCAACTGAATTAAATACAAATGGCACAATGCCGACTTAAGTACAAGAAGACTGACTCTTCTTCTGTCTATGTTTTGAACCATTCCTGTGACACTAGTTATAGATTTCGATGCTTCACTGCAGGTTTACTGTATCCCTTGGACCTTCTTATTGACGATGAAACAAAGAAATTGCATCTGAATTAAATACAAAAGGCACAATGCCGCTTAAGAACAAGAAGACTGACTCTTCTTACTGACTATGTTTTGAACCATTTTTGTGACACTAGTTATAGATTCCGATGCTTCACTTCAGGTTTACTGGATCCCTTGGACCTACTTATTGACGATGAAACACAGAAATAGCATCGGAATTAAATACAAAAGGCACAATGCCGACTTAAGTACAAGAATATTGACTCTTGTTACTGACTATGCTTTGAACCATTCCTATGACACTAGTTATAGATTCCGATGCTTCACCTCAGGTTTACTGTATCCCTTGGACCCTCTTATTGACGATGAAACACTGCAATTCCATCGGAATTAAATAGAAAAGGCACAATGCCGACTTAAGTGCAAGAAGACTGACTCTTCCTACTGTGTATGTGTTCAACCATTCGTGTGACACTAGTTATAGATTCCGATGCTTCACTTCAGGTTTACAGTATCCCTTGGACCTTGTTATTGACGATGAAACACAGAAATTGCATCTGAATTAAATACAAAAGGCACAATGCCGACTTAAGAACAAGAAGACTGACTCTCCTTACTGACTATGTTTTGAACCATTCCTGTGACACTAGTTACAGATTCCGATGCTTCACTTGAGGTTTACTGTATCCGTTGGACCTTCTTATTGACGATGAAACACAGAAATTGCATCGGAATTAAATACAAAAGGCACTATGCCGAATTAAGTACAAGAAGACTGACTCTTCCTACTCTTTATGTTTTGAACCATTCCGGTGACACTAGTTTTTTATTCCGATGCTTCACTTGAGGTTTACTGTATCCTTCAGACCTTCTGATGGACGATGAAACACAGAAATTGCATCGGAATGAAATTCAAAAAGTACAATGCCGACTGAAGTACAAGAAGACTGACCCTTCCATCTCTCTATGTTTTGAACCATTCCTGTGACACTAGTTATAGATTCCGATGATTCACTTCAGGTTTACTGTATCCCTCTGACCTTCTTAGTGACGATGAAACACAGATATTGCATCGGAATTAAATAGAAAAGGCAGAATACCGACTTAACTACAAGAAGACTGACACTTCTTACTGACCATGCTTTGCACCATTCCTGTGACGCTAGTTATAGATTCCGATGCTTAACATCAGGATAACTGTATCCCTTGGACCTTCTTATTGACGATGAAACACAGAAATTGCATCGGAATTAAATACAAAAGGCACTATGCCGAATTAAGTACAAGAAGACTGACTCTTCCTACTCTCTATGTTTTGAACCATTCCTGTGACACTAGTTATAGATTCCGATCCTTGACTTCAGATTTACTGTATCCCTCTGACCTTCTTATTGACGATGAAACACAGAAATTCCATCGGAATTAAATACTAAAGTCACAATGCCGAATTAAGTACAAGAAGACTGACTCTTCTTACTGTCGATGTTTTGAACCATTCCTGTGACACTAGTTATAGATTCCGATGCTTCACTCCAGGTTCACTGTATCCCATGGACCTTCATATTGACGATGAAACACAGAAATTGAATCGGAATTAAATAAAAAAGGCACAATGCCGACTTAAGTACAAGAAGACTGGCGCTACTTACTGTCTATGTTTTGAACCATTCCTGTGACACTAGTTATAGATTCCGATGCTTCACTCCAGGTTTACTATTTCCCTTGGACCTTCCTATTGACGATGAAACACAGAAATTGTATAGGAATTAAATTGAAAAGGCACAATGCTGACTTAAGTACAAGAAGACTGATTCTTCCTACTGTCTATGTTTTGAACCATTCCTGTGACACTAGTTATAGATTCCGGTGCTTCAGTTCAGGTTTACTGTATCACTCTGACCTTCTTATTGACGATGAAACACAGAAATTGCATCGGAATTAAATACAAAAGTCACAATGCCGACTTAAGTACAAGAAGACTGACTCTTCATACTGACCATGCTTTGCACCATTCCTGTGACGCTAGTTACAGATTCCGATGCTTAACATCAGGATTACTGTATCCCTTGGACCTTCTTATTGACGATGAAATACAGAAATTGCATCGGAATTAAATACAAAAGGCACTATGCCGAATTAAGTACAAGTTGACTGACTCTTCCTACTCTCTATGTTTTGAACCATTCCTGTGACACTAGTTTTTTATTCCGATGCTTCACTTGATGTTTAATGTATCCTTCGGACCTTCTTATGGACGATGAAACACAGAAATTGCGTCGGAATGAAATTCAAAAGGTACAATGATGACTGAAGTACAAGAAGACTGACCCTTCCTTCTCTCTATGCTTTGAACCATTCCTATGACACTAGTTATAGATTCCGATGCTTCACTTCAGGTTTACTGTATCCCTCTGACCTTTTTATTGACGATGAAACACATCAATTGCCTCGGAATTAAATACAAACGGCACAATGCCGACTTAAGTACAAGAAGACTGACTCTTCTTACTGAATATGTTTTGAACCATCCCTGTGACACTAGTTATAGATTCCGATGCTTGACTTCAGATTTACTGTATCCCTCTGACCTTCTTATTGACGATGAAACACAGAAATTTCATCGGAATTAAATACTAAAGTCACAATGCCGAAATAAGTACAAGAAGACTGACGCTTCTAACTGCCGATGTTTTGAACCATTACTGTGACACTAGTTATAGATTCCGATGCTGCACTCCAGGTTCACTGTATCCCATGGCCCTTCATATTGACGATGAAACACAGAAATTGAATCGGAATTAAATAAAAAAGGCACAATGCCGACTTAAGTACAAGAAGACTGGCGCTACTTACTGTCTATGTTTTGAACCATTCCTGTGACACTAGTTATAGATTCCGATGCTTCACTCCAGGTTTACTATTTCCCTTGGACCTTCTTATTGACGATGAAACACAGAAATTGTATAGGAATTAAATAGAAAAGGCACAATGCTGACTTATGTACAAGAAGACTGATTCTTCCTACTGTCTATGTTTTGAACCATTCCTGTGACGCTAGTTATAGATTCCGGTGCTTCAGTTCCGGTTTACTGTATCCCTTGGACCTTCTTATTGACGATGAAAAACAGAAATTGCATCGGCATTAAATTCAAAAGACACAATGCCGTTTTAAGAACAAGAAGACTGACTCTTCTTACTGACTATGTTTTGAACCATTCATGTGACACTAGTTATAGATTCCGATGCTTCACTTCGGGTTTACTGTATCCCTTGGACCTTCTTATTGACGATGAAGCACTGCAATTGCATCGGAATTAAATGGAAAAGGCACAATGCCGACTTAAGTACAAGAAGACTGTCGCTTCCTACTGTCTATGTGTTGAACCATTCCTGTGACACTAGTTATAGATTCCGATGCTTCACTTCAGGGTTACTCTACCCCTCTGCCATTCTTATTGACGATGAAACACAGAAATTGCAACGGAATTAAGTACAAATGGCACAATGCCAACTTAACTACAAGATGACTGACTCTTCTTCTGTCTATGTTTCGAACCATTCTTGTGACACTAGTTATAGAATTCGATGCTTCACTTCAGGTTTACTTTATCCCTTGGACCTTCTTATTGACGATGAAACACAGAAATTGCATCGGAATAAAATACAAAAGGCACAATGCCAACTTAAGTACAAGAACACTGAACCTTCCCACTGTCTATGTTTTGAACCCTTCCTGTGATACTAGTTATAGATTCCGATGCTTCACTTCAGGTTTACTGTATCCGTTGGACCTTCTTATTGACGATGAAACACAGAAATTGCATCGGAATTAAATACAAAAGGCAGAATGCCGACTTATGTACAAGAAGACTGACTCTTCTCACTGACTATGTTTTGAACCATTCCTGTGACACTAGCTATAGACTCTGATGCTTCACTTCAGGTTTACTGTATCCCTTGGACCTTCTTATTGAAGATGAAACACAGAAATTGCATCGGAATTAAATACAAAAGGCACAATGGCGGCTTAAGTACAAGAAAACTGACTCATCTTACTGTTTATGTTTTGAACCATCCCTGTGACACTAGTTACAGATTCCGATGCTTCACTTCAGGTTTACTGTATCCGTTGGACCTTCTTATTGAAGATGAAACACAGAAATTGCATCGGAATTAAATACAAAAGGCACAATGCCGACTTAAGTACAAGAATACTGACTCTTCTTACTGACTATGCTTTGAACCATTCCTGTGACACTAGTTATAGATTCCGAAGCTTCACTCCAGGTGTACTGTATCCCTCTGATCTTCTTATTGACGATGAAACACAGAAATTGCATGGGAATTAAATAAAAAGGCACAATGCCGACTTAAGTACAAGAAGACTGACTCTTCTTACTGACTACGTTTTGAACCATTCCTGTGACACTAGATATGGATTCCGATGCTTCACTTCAGGTTTACTGTATCCCACTGACCTTCTTATTGACGATGAAACACAGAAATTGCACGTAATTTAATCCAAAAGGCACAGTGCCGAATTAAGTACAAGAATACTGACTCCTCTTACTGTCTATATTTGAACCATCCCTGTGACACTAGTTATGGATTCCGATGCTACACTCCAGGTTTACTGTATCCCTCCGACGTTCTTATTGACGATGAAACACAGAAATTGCATCGGAATTAAATACAAAAGGCACTATGCCGAATTAAGTACAAGAAGACTGACTCTTCCCACTCTCTATGTTTTGAACCATTCCTGTTACACTAGTTATAGATTCCGATCCTTGACTTCAGATTTACTGTATCCCTCTGACCTTCTTATTGACGATGAAACACAGAAATTCCATCGGAATTAAATACTAAAGTCACAATGCCGACTTAAGTACAAGAAGACTGACTCTTCCTACTGTGTATGTGTTCAACCATTCGTGTGACACTAGTTATAGATTCCGATGCTTCACTTCAGGTTTACAGTATCCCTTGGACCTTCTTATTGACGATGAAACACAGAAATTGCATCGGAATTAAATAAAAAATGCACAATGCCGACTTAAGTACAAGAAGACGGACTCTGCTTACTGTCTATGTTTTGAACCATTCCTGTGACACTAGTTACCGATTCTGATGCTTCACTCCAGGTTTACTGTATCCCTTGGACCTTCGTTTTGACGATGACACACAGAAATTGCATCGGAATTAAGTACAATAGCCACAAGGCCGATTTATGTACAAGAAGACTGACTCTTCTTAATGACTATGTTTAGAACGATTCCTGTGACACTAGTTACAGATTCTGATGCTTCACTTCAGGTTTACTGTATCCCTTGGACCTTCTTATTGACGATGAAACACAGAAATTGCATCGGAATTAAATACAAAAGGCACAATGCCGACTTAAGAACAAGAAGACTGACTCTCCTTACTGACTATGTTTTGAACCATTCCTGTGACACTAGTTATAGATTCCGATGCCTCACTTGAGGTTTACTGTATCCGTTGGACCTTCTTATAGACGATGAAACACAGAAATTGCATCGGAATTAAATACAAAAGGCACTATGCCGAATTAAGTACAAGAAGACTGACTCTTCCTACTCTCTACGTTTTGAACCATTCCTGTGACACTAGTTATAGATTCCGATCCTTGACTTCAGATTTACTGTATCCCTCTGACCTTCTTATTGACGATGAAACACAGAAATTCCATCGGAATTAAATACTAAAGTCACAATGCCGAATTAAGTACAAGAAGACTGACTCTTCTTACTGTCGATGCTTTGAACCATTCCTGTGACACTAGTTATAGATTCCGATGCTTCACTCCAGGTTCACTGTATCCCATGGACCTTCATATTGACGATGAAACACAGAAATTGAATCGGAATTAAATAAAAAAGGCACAATGCCGACTTAAGTACAAGAAGACTGGCGCTACTTACTGTCTATGTTTTGAACCATTCCTGTGACACTAGTTATAGATTCCGATGCTTCACTCCAGGTTTACTATTTCCCTTGGACCTTCCTATTGACGATGAAACACAGAAATTGTATAGGAATTAAATAGAAAAGGCACAATGCTGACTTAAGTACAAGAAGACTGATTCTTCCTACTCTCTATGTTTTGAACCATTCCTGTGACACTAGTTATAGATTCCGGTGTTTCAGTTCAGGTTTACTGTATCACTCTGACCTTCTTATTGACGATGAAACACAGAAATTGCATCGGAATTAAATACAAAAGTCTCAATGCCGACTTAAGTACAAGAAGACTGACTCTTCTTACTGACCATGCTTTGCACCATTCCTGTGACGCTAGTTACAGATTCCGATGCTTAACATCAGGATTACTGTATCCCTTGGACCTTCTTATTGACGATGAAACACAGAAATTGCATCGGAATTAAATACAAAAGGCACTATGCCGAATTAAGTACAAGATGACTGACTCTTCCTACTCTCTATGTTTTGAACCATTCCTGTGACACTAGTTTTTTATTCCGATGCTTCACTTGATGTTTAATGTATCCTTCGGACCTTCTTATGGACGATGAAACACAGAAATTGCGTCGGAATGAAATTCAAAAGGTACAATGATGACTGAAGTACAAGAAGACTGACCCTTCCTTCTCTCTATGCTTTGAACCATTCCTATGACACTAGTTATAGATTCCGATGCTTCACTTCAGGTTTACTGTATCCCTCTGACCTTTTTATTGACGATGAAACACATCAATTGCCTCGGAATTAAATACAAAAGGCACAATGCCGACTTAAGTACAAGAAGACTGACTCTTCTTACTGACTATGTTTTGAACCATTCCTGTGACACTAGTTATAGATTCTGATGCTTCACTTCAGGTTTACTGTATCCCTTGGACCTTCTTATTGACGATGAAACACAGAAATTGCATCGGAATTAAATACAAAAGGTACAATGCCGACTTAAGTACAAGAAGACTGACTCTTCTTACTGCATATGTTTTGAACCATTCCTGTGACACTAGTTATAAATTCCGATGCTGCACTCCAGGTTCACTGTATCCCATGGCCCTTCATATTGACGATGAAACACATAAATTGAATCGGAATTAAATAAAAAAGGCACAATGCCGACTTAAGTACAAGAAGACTGGCGCTACTTACTGTCTATGTTTTGAACCATTCCTGTGATACTAGTTATAGATTCCGATGCTTCACTTCAAGTTTACTGTATCCGTTGGACCTTCTTTTTGACGATGAAACACAGAAATTGTATAGCAATTAAATAGAAAAGGCACAATGCTGACTTAAGTACAAGAAGACTGATTCTTCCTACTGTCTAGTTTTGAACCATTCCTGTGACGCTAGTTATAGATTCCGGTGCATCAGTTCAGGTTTACTGTATCCCTTGGACCTTCTTATTGACGATGAAAAACAGAAATTGCATCGGAATTAAATGGAAAAGGCACAATGCCGACTTAAGTACAAGAAGACTGTCGCTTCCTACTGTCTATGTGTTGAACCATTCCTGTGACACTAGTTATAGATTCCGATGCTTCACTTCAGGGTTACTCTACCCCTCTGCCATTCTTATTGACGATGAAACACAGAAATTGCAACGGAATTAAGTACAAATGGCACAATGCCAATTTAACTACAAGAAGACTGACTCTTCTTCTGTCTATGTTTCGAACCATTCTTGTGACACTAGTTATAGAATTCGATGCTTCACTTCAGGTTTACTTTATCCCTTGGACCTTCTTATTGACGATGAAACACAGAAATTGCATCGGAATAAAATACAAAAGGCACAATGCCAACTTAAGTACAAGAACACTGAACCTTCCCACTGTCTATGTTTTGAACCATTCCTGTGATACTAGTTATAGATTCCGTTGCTTCACTTCAGGTTTACTGTATCCGTTGGACCTTCTTATTGGCGATGAAACACAGAAATTGCATCGGAATTAAATACAAAAGGCAGAATGCCGACTTATGTACAAGAAGACTGACTCTTCTCACTGACTATGTTTTGAACCATTCCTGTGACACTAGCTATAGACTCTGATGCTTCACTTCAGGTTTACTGTATCCCTTGGACCTTCTTATTGAAGATGAAACACAGAAATTGCATCGGAATTAAATACAAAAGGCACAATGGCGGCTTAAGTACAAGAAAACTGACTCATCTTACTGTTTATGTTTTGAACCATCCCTGTGACACTAGTTACAGATTCCGATGCTTCACTTCAGGTTTACTGTATCCGTTGGACCTTCTTTATGAAGATGAAACACAGAAATTGCATCGGAATTAAATACAAAAGGCACAATGCCGACTTAAGTACAAGAATACTGACTCTTCTTACTGACTATGCTTTGAACCATTCCTGTGACACTAGTTATAGATTCCGAAGCTTCACTCCAGGTTTACTGTATCCCTCTGATCTTCTTATTGACGATGAAACACAGAAATTGCATCGGAATTAAATAAAAAGGCACAATGCCGACTTAAGTACAAGAAGACTGACTCTTCTTACTGACTACGTTTTGAACCATTCCTGTGACACTAGTTATGGATTCCGATGCTTCACTTCAGGTTTACTGTATCCCACTGACCTTCTTATTGACGATGAAACACAGAAATTGCACGTAATTTAATCCAAAAGGCACAGTGCCGAATTAAGTACAAGAATACTGACTCTTCTTACTGTCTATATTTGAACCATCCCTGTGACACTAGTTACGGATTCCGATGCTACACTCCAGGTTTACTGAATCCCTCCGACGTTCTTATTGACGATGAAACACAGAAATTGCATCGGAATTAAATACAAAAGGCACTATGCCGAATTAAGTACAAGAAGACTGACTCTTCCTACTCTCTATGTTTTGAACCATTCCTGTGACACTAGTTATAGATTCCGATCCTTGACTTCAGATTTACTGTATCCCTCTGACCTTCTTATTGACGATGAAACACAGAAATTCCATCGGAATTAAATACTAAAGTCACAATGCCGAATTAAGTACAAGAAGACTGACTCTTCTTACTGTCGATGTTTTGAACCATTCCTGTGACACTAGTTATAGATTCCGATGCTTCACTCCAGGTTCACTGTATCCCATGGACCTTCATATTGACGATGAAACACAGAAATTGAATCGGAATTAAATAAAAAAGGCACAATGCCGACTTAAGTACAAGAAGACTGGCGCTACTTACTGTCTATGTTTTGAACCATTCCTGTGACACTAGTTATAGATTCCGATGCTTCACTCCAGGTTTACTATTTCCCTTGGACCTTCCTATTGACGATGAAACACAGAAATTGTATAGGAATTAAATAGGAAAGGCACAATGCTGACTTAAGTACGAGAAGACTGATTCTTCCTGCTGTCTATGTTTTGAACCATTCCTGTGACACTAGTTATAGATTCCGGTGCTTCAGTTCAGGTTTACTGTATCACTCTGACCTTCTTATTGACGATGATACACAGAAATTGCATCGGAATTAAATACAAAAGTCACAATGCCGACTTAAGTACAAGAAGACTGACTCTTCTTACTGACCATGCTTTGCACCATTCCTGTGACGCTAGTTACAGATTCCGATGCTTAACATCAGGATTACTGTATAACTTGGACCTTCTTATTGACGATGAAACACAGAAATTGCATCGGAATTAAATACAAAAGGCACTATGCCGAATTAAGTACAAGATGACTGACTCTTCCTACTCTCTATGTTTTGAACCATTCCTGTGACACTAGTTTTTTATTCCGATGCTTCACTTGATGTTTACTGTATCCTTCGGACCTTCTTATGGACGATGAAACACAGAAATTGCGTCGGAATGAAATTCAAAAGGTACAATGATGACTGAAGTACAAGAAGACTGACCCTTCCTTCTCTCTATGCTTTGAACCATTCCTATGACACTAGTTATAGAATCCGATGCTTCACTTCAGGTTTACTGTATCCCTCTGACCTTTTTATTGACGATGAAACACATCAATTGCCTCGGAATTAAATACAAAAGGCACAATGCCGACTTAAGTACAAGAAGACTGACTCTTCTTACTGACTATGTTTTGAACCATTCCTGTGACACTAGTTATAGATTCTGATGCTTCACTTCAGGTTTACTGTATCCCTTGGACCTTCTTATTGACGATGAAACACAGAAATTGCATCGGAATTAAATACAAAAGGCACAATGCCGACTTAAGTACAAGAAGACTGACTCTTCTTACTGAATATGTTTTGAACCATTCCTGTGACACTAGTTATAGATTCCGATGCTTGACTTCAGATTTACTGTATCCCTCTGACCTTCTTATTGACGATGAAACACAGAAATTGCATCGGAATTAAATACTAAAGTCACAATGCCGAAATAAGTACAAGAAGACTGACGCTTCTAACTGCCGATGTTTTGAACCATTCCTGTGACACTAGTTATAGATTCCGATGCTGCACTCCAGGTTCACTGTATCCCATGGCCCTTCATATTGACGATCAAACACAGAAATTGAATCGGAATTAAATAAAAAAGGCACAATGCCGACATAAGTACAAGAAGACTGGCGCTACTTACTGTCTATGTTTTGAACCATTCCTGTGACACTAGTTATAGATTCCGATGCTTCACTCCAGGTTTACTATTTCCCTTGGACCTTCTTATTGACGATGAAACACAGAAATTGTATAGGAATTAAATAGAAAAGGCACAATGCTGACTTAAGTACAAGAAGACTGATTCTTCCTACTGTCTATGTTTTGAACCATTCCTGTGACGCTAGTTATAGATTCCGGTGCTTCAGTTCAGGTTTACTGTATCACTCTGACCTCCTTATTGACGATGAAACACAGAAATTGCATCGGAATTAAATACAAAAGTCACAATGCCGACTTAAGTACAAGAAGACTGACTCTTCCCACTGTCTATGATTTGAAACATTCCTGTTACACTAGTTATAGATTCCGATGCTACACTACAGGTTTACTGTATCCGTTGGACCTACTTATTGACGATGAAACACAGAAATTGCATCGGAATTAAATACAAAAGGCACAATGCCGGCTTATGTACAAGAAGACTGACTCTTCTTACTGACTATGTTTTGAACCATTCCTGTGACACTAGCTATAGACTCTGATGCCTCACTTCTGGTTTACTGTATCCCTTGGACCTTCTTATTGAAGATGAAACACAGAAATTGCATCGGAATTAAATACAAAAGGCACAATGCCGACTTAAGTACAAGAAAACTGACTCTTCTTACTGTCTATGTTTTGAACCATCCCTGTGACACTAGTTATAGATTCTGATGCTTCACTTCGGGTTTACTGTATCCCTTGGACCTTCTTATTGACGATGAAGCACTGCAATTGCATCGGAATTAAATGGAAAAGGCACAATGCCGACTTAAGTACAAGAAGACTGTCGCTTCCTACTGTCTATGTGTTGAACCATTCCTGTGACACTAGTTATAGATTCCGATGCTTCACTTCAGGGTTACTCTACCCCTCTGCCATTCTTATTGACAATGAAACACAGAAATTGCAACGGAATTAAGTACAAATGGCACAATGCCAACTTAACTACAAGAAGACTGACTCTTCTTCTGTCTATGTTTCGAACCATTCTTGTGACACTAGTTATAGAATTCGATGCTTCACTTCAGGTTTACTTTATCCCTTGGACCTTCTTATTGACGATGAAACACAGAAATTGCATCGGAATAAAATACAAAAGGCACAATGCCAACTTAAGTACAAGAACACTGAACCTTCCCACTGTCTATGTTTTGAACCATTCCTGTGATACTAGTTATAGATTCCGATGCTTCACTTCAGGTTTATTGTATCCGTTGGACCTTCTTATTGACGATGAAACACAGAAATTGCATCGGAATTAAATACAAAAGGCACAATGCCGACTTATGTACAAGAAGACTGACTCTTCTCACTGACTATGTTTTGAACCATTCCTGTGACACTACCTATAGACTCTGATGCTTCACTTCAGGTTTACTGTATCCCTTGGACCTTCTTATTGAAGATGAAACACAGAAATTGCATCGGAATTAAATACAAAAGGCACAATGGCGGCTTAAGTACAAGAAAACTGACTCATCTTACTGTTTATGTTTTGAACCATCCCTGTGACACTAGTTACAGATTCCGATGCTTCACTTCAGGTATACTGTATCCGTTGGACCTTCTTATTGAAGATGAAACACAGAAATTGCATCGGAATTAAATACAAAAGGCACAATGCGGACTTAAGTACAAGAATACTGACTCTTCTTACTGACTATGCTTTGAACCATTCCTGTGACACTAGTTATAGATTCCGAAGCTTCACTCCAGGTTTACTGTATTCCTCTGATCTTCTTATTGACGATGAAACACAGAAATTGCACGTAATTTAATCCAAAAGGCACAGTGCCGAATTAAGTACAAGAATACTGACTCTTCTTACTGTCTATATTTGAACCATCCCTGTGACACTAGTTATGGATTCCGATGCTACACTCCAGGTTTACTGTATCCCTCCGACGTTCTTATTGACGATGAAACACAGAAATTGCATCGGAATTAAATACAAAAGGCACAATGCCGACTTAAGTACAAGAAGACTGACTCTTCATACTGACTACGTTTGAACCATTTTTGTGACACTAGTTATAGATTCCGATGCTTCACTCCAGGTTTACTGTATCCCTTGGACCTTCTTATTAACGATGAAACACAAAAATTGAATCGGAATTAAATACAAAAGGCACAATGCCGACATAAGTACAAGAAGACTGACTCCTCTTACTGGCTACGTTTTGAACCATTCATGTGACACTAGTTATAGATTCCTATGCTTCACTCCAGGTTTACTGGATCCCTTGGACCTACTTATTGACGATGAAACACAGAAATAGCATCGGAATTAAGTACAAAAGGCACAATTCCGACTTAAGTACAAGAATTCTGACTTTTCTTACTGACTATGCTTTGAACCATTCCTGTGGCACTAGTTATAGATTCCGATGGTTCACTTCAGGTTTACTGTATCCCTTGGACCTTCTTATTGACGATGAAGCACTGCAATTGCATCGGAATTAAATGGAAACGGCACAATGCCGACTTAAGTACAGTAGACTGACTCTTCATACTGTCTATGTGTTGAACCATTCCTGTGACACTAGTTATGGATTCCGATGCTTCACTTCAGGTTTACTGTACCCCTCTGCCCTTCTTATTGACGATGAAACACAGAAATTGCAACGGAATTAAATACAAATATCACAATGCCAACTTAAGTACAGGAAGACTGACTCTTCTTCTGTCTACATTTCGAACCATTCCTGTGACACTACTTATAGATTTCGATGCTTCACTTCAGGTTTACTGTATCCCTTGGACCTTCTTATTGACGATGAAACACAGAAATTGCATCGGAATTAAATACATAAGGCACAATGCCGACTTAAGAACAAGAAGACTGACTCTTCTTACTGACTATGTTTTGAACCATTCCTGTGACAGTAGTTATAGATTCCGATGCTTCACTTCAGGTTTGCTGTATCCCTTAGACCTTCATATTGACGAAGATACACAGATATTGCATCGGAATTAAATACAAAAGGCACAATGCCGACATAAGGACAAGAAGACGGGCTCTTCTTACCGTCTATGTTATGTACCTTTTTCTGTGAGACCAGTTTTAGATTACAATGCTTCACTTCAGGATTACTGTATCCCTTGGACCTTCTTATTATCGATGAAACACAGAAACTGCATCGGAATTAAATACGAAATGAACAATGCCGTCATAAGTACACGAAGAAGGACTCTTCTTACTGTCTGTTATGAACCTACCCTGTGAGACCTGCATCAGAGTCTATAGCTAGTTTCACAGGAATGGTTCAAAACATAGTCAGTGAGAAGAGTCAGTCTTCTTACACATAAGTCGGCATTGTGCCTTTTGTATTTAATTCCGATGCAATTTCTGTGTTTAAGTACAAGAATACTGACTCTTCTTACTGACGATGCTTTGAACCATTCCTGTGACACTAGTTATAGATTCCGATGCTTAACTCCAGGTTTACTGTATCCCTCTGATCTTCTTATTGACGATAAAACACAGAAATTGCATCGGAATTAAATAAAAAGGCACAATGCCGACTTAAGTACAAGAAGACTGACTCTTCTTACTGACTACGCTTTGAACCATTCCTGTGACACTAGTTATAGATTCCGATGCTTCTCTTCAGGTTTACTGTATCCCACTGACCTTCTTATTGACGATGAAACACAGAAATTGCACGTAATTTAATCCAAAAGGAACAGTGCCGAATTAAGTACAAGAATAATGACTCTTCTTACTGTCTATATTTTGAACCATCCCTGTGACACTAGTTATGGATTCCGATGCTACACTCCAGGTTTACTGTATCCCTCTGACGTTCTTATTGACGATGAAACACAGAAATTGCATCGGAATTAAATACAAAAGGCACAATGCCGACTTAAGTACAAGAAGACTGACTCTTCATACTGACTACGTTAGAACCATTCTTGTGACACTACTTATAGATTCCGATGCTTCACTCCAAGTTTACTGTATCCCTTGGACCTTCTTATTAACGATGAAACACAAAAATTGAATCGGAATTAAATACAAAAGGCACAATGCCGACATAAGTACAAGAAGACTGACTCTTCTTTCTGTCTATGTTTTGAACCATTCATGTGACACTAGTAATAGATTCCGATGCTTCACTCCAGGTTTACTGTATCCCTTGGACCTTCTTATTCACGATGAAACACAGAAATTGCATCGGAATTAAATACAAAAGGCACAATGGCGGCTTAAGTACAAGAAGACTGACTCCTCTTACTGGCTACGTTTTGAACCATTCATGTGACACTAGTTACAGATTCCTATGCTTCACTCCAGGTTTACTGGATCCCTTGGACCTACTTATTGACGATGAAACACAGAAATAGCATCGGAATTAAGTACAAAAGGCACAATTCCGACTTAAGTACAAGAATTCTGACTCTTCTTACTGACTATGCTTGGAACCATTCCTGTGGCACTAGTTATAGATTCCGATGGTTCACTTCAGGTTTACTGTATCCCTTGGACCTTCTTATTGACGATGAAGCACTGCAATTGCATCGGAATTAAATGGAAACCGCACAATGCCGACTTAAGTACAGTAGACTGACTCTTCCTACTGTCTATGTGTTGAACCATTCCTGTGACACTAGTTATAGATTTCGATGCTTCACTTCAGGTTTACTGTACCCCTTGGACCTTCTTATTGACGATGAAACACAGAAAGTGCATCGGAATTAAATACATAAGGCACAATGCCGACTTAAGAACAAGAAGACTGACTCTTCTTACTGACTATGTTTTGAACCATTCCTGTGACAGTAGTTATAGATTCCGATGCTTCACTTCAGGTTTGCTGTATCCCTTAGACCTTCATATTGACGAAGATACATAGATATTGCATCGGAATTAAATACAAAAGGCACAATGCCGACATAAGGACAAGAAGACGGGCTCTTCTTACCGTCTATGTTATGTACCTTTTTCTGTGAGACCAGTTTTAGATTACAATGCTTCACTTCAGGTTTACTGTATCCCTTGGACCTTCTTATTATCGATGAAACACAGAAACTGCATCGGAATTAAATACGAAATGAACAATGCCGTCATAAGTACACGAAGACTGACTCTTCTTACTGTCTGTTATGAACCTACCCTGTGAGACCTGTTTTAGATTCCTGTGCTTCACCTCAGGGTTACTGTATCCCTTGGACCATCTTATTGACGATGAAACAAAAAAATAGCATCGGAATCAAATACAAAAGGCACAATGCCGGCTTAAGTACAAGAGGACTGACTCTTCTTACTGTCTATGTTTTGAATGTTTCCTGTTTGACCAGTTTTAGATTACGATGTTTCACTTCAGGTTTACTGTATCTATTGGGCCTTCTTATTGACGATGAAACACAGAAATTGCATCGGAATTAAATACAAAGGGCACAATGCCGAAATAAGTACAAGAAGACTGAACCTTCTTGCTGTCTATGTTTTGAACCATTCATGTGACACTAGTTATACATTCCAATGTTTCACTCCAGGTTTTCTGTATCCCTTGGACCTCCTCATTGACGATGAAACTCAGAAATTGCACGGAATTAAATCCAAAAGGCACAGTGCCGAATTAAATACACGAATACTGACTCTTCCTACTGTCTATGTTTTCAACCATCCCTGTGACACCAGTTATGGGTTCCGATGCTTCACTCCAGGTTTACTGTATCCCTCTGCCCTTCTTATTGGCGATGAAACAAAGAAATTGCAACGGAATTAAATACAAATGGCACAATGCCAACTTAAGTACAAGAAGACTGACTCTTCTTACTGACTTTGTTTTGAACCATTCCTGTGTCTCTAGTTATAGATTCCGATCCTTCACTTCAGGTTTACTGTATCCCACTGACCTTCTTATTGACGATGAAACACAGAAATTGCACGGATTTAAATACAAAAGGCACAGTGCCGAATTAAGTACAAGAATACTGAATCTTCTTACTATCTATATTTTGAACCATCCCTGTGACACTAGTTATGGATTCCGATGCTTCACTCCAGGTTTACTATATCCCTCTGACGTTCTTATTCACAATGAAACACAGAAATACAAAAGGCACAGTGCCGAATTAAGTACAAGAATACTGACTCTTCTTACTGTCTACACTTTGAACCATCCCTGTGACACTAGTTATGGATTCCGATGCTTCACTCCAGGTTTACTGTATCCCTCTGACGTTCTTATTGACGATGAAACACAGAAATTAAATACAAAATGCACAATGCCGAATTAAGTACAAGAAGACTGACTCTCCTTACTGTCTATATTTTGAGCCATTCCTGTGACACTAGTTATAGATTCCGATGCTTCACTCTAGGTTTCCTCTATCCCTTGGACCTTCTTATTGACGATGAAACACAGAAATTGCATCGGAATGAAATACGAAAGGCACAATGGAAACTTAAGTACAAGAAGACTGACCCCTTCCACTGTCTATGTTTTGAACCATTCCTGTGACACTAGTTATAGATTCCGATCCTTCACTTCAGGTTTACTGTATCCAACTGACCTTCTTATTGACGATGAAACACAGAAATTGCACGGAATTAAATACAAAAGGCACAGTGCCGAATTAAGTACAAGAATACTGACTCTTCTTACTGTCTATACTTTGAACCATCCCTGTGACACTAGTTATGGATTCCGATGCTTCACTGCAGGTTTACTGTATCCCCCTGACGTTCTTATAGACGATGAAACACAGAAATTAAATACAAAACGCGCAATGCCGAATTAAGTACAAGAAGACTGACTCTCCTTACTGTCTATATTTTGAGCCATTCCTGTGACACTAGTTATAGATTCCGATGCTTCACTCTAGGTTTCCTCTATCCCTTGGACCTTCTTATTGACGATGAAACGCAGAAATTGCATCGGAATGAAATGCAAAAGGCACAATGCCAACTTAAGTACAAGAAGACTGACCCCTTCCACTGTCTATGTTTTGAACCATTCATGTGACACTAGTTATAGATTCCGATGCTTCACTTCAGGTTTACGGGATCCCTTGGACCTACTTATTGACGATGAAACACAGAAATAGAATCGGAATTAAATACAAAAGGCACAATTGAGACTTAAGTACAAGAATACTGACTCTTCTTACTGACTACGCTTTGAACCATTCCTGTGACACCAGTTATAGATTCCGATGCTTCACTTCGGGTTAACTGTATCCCTTGGACCTTCTTATTGACGATGAAGCACTGCAATTGCATCGGAATTAAATGGAAAAGGCACAATGCCGACTTAAGTACAAGAAGACTGACTCTTCCTACTGTCTATGTGTTGAACCATTCCTGTGACACTAGTTATAGATTCCGATGCCTCACTTCTGGGTTACTGTACCCCTCTGCCATTCTTATTGACGATGAAACACAGAAATTGCAACGGAATTAAATACAAATGGCACAATGCCCACATAACTACAAGAAGACTGACTCTTCTTCTGTCTGTGTTTCGAACCATTCTTGTGACACTAGTTATAGAATTCGATGCTTCACTTCAGGTTTACTTTATCCCTCGGACATTCTTATTGTCGATGAAACACAGAAATTGCATCGGAATAAAATACAAAAGGCACAATGCCAACTTAAGTACAAGAAGACTGACCCTTCCCACTGTCTTTGTTTTGAACCATTCCTGTGACACTAGTTATAGATTCCGATGCTTCACTCCCGGTTTACTGTATCCCTTGGACGTTCTTAATGACGATGAAACACAGAAATTGCATCGGAATTAAATACAAAAGGCACAATGCCGACTTAAGTACAAGAAGACTGACCCTTCTTACTGACTATGTTTTGATTCACTCCTGTGACACTAGTTATAGATTCCGATGCCTCACTCGAGTTTTACTGTATCCCTTTGACCTTCTTATTGACGATGAAACACAGAAATTGCATCGGACTTAAATGGAAAAGGCACAATGCCGACTTAAGTACAAGAAGACTGACTCTTTTTACTGTCTATGTTTTGAACCATTCCTGTGACACTAGTTATAGCTTCCGATGCTTCACTCCCGGTTTACTGTATCCCTTGGACGTTCTTAATGACGATGAAACACAGAAATTGCATCGGAATTAAATACAAAAGGCACAATGCCGACTTAAGTACAAGAAGACTGACCCTTCCCACTGTCTTTGTTTTGAACCATTCCTGTGACACTAGTTACAGATTCCGATGCTTCACTCCAGGTTTACTGTATCCCTCTGATCTCCTTATTGACGATGAAACACAGAAATTGAATCGGAATTAAATTAAAACGCACAATGCCCACTTAAGTACAAGAAGACTGACTCTTCCTACTGCCTATGTTTTGAACCATTCCTGTGACAGTAGTTATAGATTCCGATGCTTCACTTCAGGTTTGCTGTATCCCTTTAAGCTTCATATTGACGATGATACACAGATATTGCATCGGAATTAAATACAAAAGGCACAATGCCGACACAAGAACAAGAAGACGGGCTCTTCTTATCGTCTATGTTATGTACCTTTCCTGTGAGACCAGTTTTAGATTACAATGCTTCACTTCAGGTTTACTGTATCCCTTGGACCTTCTTATTATCGATGAAACACAGAAACTGCATCGGAATTAAATACGAAATGCACAATGCTGTCAAAAGTACACGGAGACTGACTCTTCTTACTGTCTATGCTTTGAATGTTTCCTGTCTGACCAGTTTTAGATTACGATGCTTCACTTCAGGTTTACTGTATCTATTGGGCCTTCTTATTGACGATGAAACTCAGAAATTGAATCGGAATTAAATTAAAAGGCACAATGATCACTTAAGTACAAGAAGACTGACTCTTCCTACTGCCTATGTTTTGAACCATTCATGTGACACTAGTTATACATTCCAATGTTTCACTCCAGGTTTTCTGTATCCCTTGGACCTCCTCATTGACGATGAAACTCAGAAATTGCACGGAATTAATCCAAAAGGCACAGTGTCGAATTAAGTACAAGAATACTGACTCTTCTTACTGTCTATACTTTGAACCATCCCTGTGACACTAGTTATGGATTCCGATGCTTCACTCCAGATTTACTGTATCCCTCTGACGTTCTTATTGACGATGAAACACAGAAATTCCGTCGGAATTAAATACAAAACGCACAATGCCGAATTAAGTACAAGAAGACTGACTCTTCTTACTGTCTATATTTTTAGCCATTCCTGTGACACTAGTTATAGATTCCGATGCTTCACTCTAGGTTTCCTGTATCCCTTGGACCTTCTTATTGACGATGAAACACAGAAATTGCATCGGAATAAAACACAAAAGGCACAATGCCAACTTAAGTACAAGAAGACTGACCCCTCCCACTGTCTATGTTTTGAACCATTCCTGTGACACTAGTTATAGATTCCGATGCTTCACTCTAGGTTTACTGTATCCCTGGGACCTTCTTATTGACGATGAAACACAGAAATTGCATCGGAATTAAATAGAAAAGGCACAATGCCGACTTAAGTACAAGAAGACTGACTCTTCCTACTGTATATGTTTGAACCATTCCTGTGACACTAGTTATAGATTCCGATGCATCACTTCAGGTTTAATGTATCCCTTGGACCTTCTTGTTGACGATGAAACACAGAAATTGCATCGGAATTAAATACAAAATGCACAATGTCGACTTAAGTACAAGAAGACTGATTCTGCTTACTGACTATGCTTTGATTCATTCCTGCGACACTAGTTATAGATTCCGATGCTTCACTTCAGGTTTTCTGTATCCCTTGGACCTTCTTATTGAAGAAGAAAGACATAAATAGCATCGGAATTAAATACAAAAGACACAATGCCGACTTGAGTCAAGAAGACTGACTCTTCTTACTGACTATGTTTTGAACCGTTCCTGTGACACTAGTTATAGATTCCGATGCTTCACTCCCGGTTTACTGTATCCCTTGGACCCTCTTATTGACGATGAAACACAGAAATTGCATCGGAATTAAATACAAAAGGCACAATGCCGACTTAAGTACAAGAAGACTGACTCTTCTTACTGACTATGTTTTGAACCATTCCTGTGTCACTAGTTATAGATTCCGAACCGTCACTCCAGGTTTACTGTATCCCTTGGACCTCCTTATTGACGATGAAACACAGAAATTGCATCGGAATTAAATACAAAATGCTCAATGCTGACTTAAGTACTAGAAGACTGACTCTTCTTACTGTCTATGTTTGAACCATTCCTGTGACACTAGTTATAGATTCCGATGCTTCACTCCAGGTTTACTGTATCCCTCTGATCTTCGTATTGACGATGAAACACAGAAATTGCATCGGAATTAAATAAAAAGGCACAATGCCGACTTAAGTACAAGAAGACTGACTCTTTCTACTGCCTATGTTTTGAACCATTCCTGTGACAGTAGTTATAGATACCGATGCTTCCCTTCAAGTTTACTGTATCCCTTGGACCTTCTTATTGACGATGATACACAGATATTGCATCGGAATTAAATACAAAAGGCACAATGCCGACTTAAGAACAAGCAGACGGGCTCTTCTTACCGTCTATGTTTTGTACCTTTCCTGTGAGACCAGTTTTAGTTTACGATGCTTCACTTCAGGTTTACTGTATCCCTTCGACATTCTTATTAACGATGAAACACAGAAATTGCATCGGAAATAAATACTATTTGCACAATGCCTTCATAAGTACACGAAGACTGACTCTTCTTACTGTCTGTTATGAACCTACCATGAGAGACCTGTTTCAGATTCCAGTGCTTCACCTCAGGGTTACTGTATCCCTTGGACGATCTTATTGACGATGAAACAAAAAAATAGCATCGGAATTAAATACAATAGGCACAATGCCGACTTAAGTACAAGAAGACTGACTCTTCTTACTGTCTGTGTTTTGAATGTTTCCTGTGGGACCAGTTTTAGATTACGATGCTTCACTTCAGGTTAACTGTATCCATTGGGCCTTCTTGTTGACGGTCAAACACAGAAATTGCATCGGAATTAAATACAAAGGGCACAATGCCGACATAAGTACAAGAAGGCTGAACCTTCTTACTGACTATGTTTTGAACCGTTCCTGTGACACTAGTTATAGATTCCAATGCTTCACTCCAGGTTTGCTGTATCCCTTGGACCTTCTCATTGACGATGAAACACAGAAATTGCATCAGAATTAAATACAAAAGTCACAATGCCGACTTAAGTACAAGAAGACTGACTCTTCTTACTGACTATGCTTTGAACCATTGCTGTGACGCTAGTTATAGATTCCGATGCTTCACTTCAGGTTTACGGTATCCCTTGGCCTTTCTTATTGACGATGAAACACAGAAATTGCATTGGAATTAAATAGAAAAGGCACAATCCCGACTTAAGAACAAGAAGACTGACTCTTCTTACTGACTATGCTTTGAACAATTCCTGTGACACTAGTTATAGATTCCGATGCTTCACTTCAGGTTTACTGTATCTCACTGACCTTCTTATTGACGATGAAACACAGAAATTGCACGGAATTGAATGCAAAAGGCACAGTGCCGAATTAAGTACAAGAAAACTGACTCTTCTAACAGTCTATATTTTGAACCATCTCTGTGACACTAGTTATGGATTCCGATGCTTCACTCCAGGTTTACTGTATCCCTCTGACGTTCTTATTGACGATGAAACACAGAAATTCCGTCGGAAATAAATACAAAACGCACAATGCCGAATTAAGTACAAGAAGACTGTCTCTCCTTACTGTCTATATTTTAACCATTCCTGTGACACTAGTTATAGATTCCGATGCTTCACTGTTGGTTTACTGTATCCCTTGGACCTTCTTATTGACGATGAAACACAGAAATTGCACCGGAATAAAATACAAAAGGCACAATGCCAACTTAAGTACAAGAAGACTGACCCTTCCCACTGTCTAAGATTTGAACCATTCCTGTGACACTAGTTATAGATTCCGATGCTTCACTCCAGGTTTACTGTATCCCTTGGACCTTCTTATGGACGATGAAACACAGATATTGCATGGGAATTAATTAGAAAAGGCACAATGCCGACTTAAGTACAAGAAGACTGACTCTTCCTACTGTATATGTTTTGAACCATTCCTGTGACACTAGTTATAGATTCCGATGCCTCACTTCAGGTTTAATGTATCCCTTGGACCTTCTTGTTGACGATGAAACACTGAAATTGCATCGGAATTAAATACAAAAGGCACAATGCCGACTAAAGTACAAGAAGACTGATTCTTCTTACTGACTATGCTTTGATTCATTCCTGTGACACTAGTTATAGAATCCGATGCGTCCCTCCAGGTTTACTGTATCCCTTTGATATTCTTATTGACGATGAAACACAGAAATTGCATCGGAATTAAATACAAAAGGCGCAATGCCGACTTAAGTACAAGAAGACTATATCTTCTTACTGTCTATGTTTTGAATGTTTCCTGTGGGACCATTTTTGATTACGATGCTTCACTTCAGGTTTACTGTATTCATTGGGCCCTCTTATTGACGGTGAAACACAGAAATTGCATCGGAATTAAATACAAAGGGCACAATACCGACATAAGTACAAGAAGACTGAACCTTCTTACTGTCTATGTTTTGAACCATTCATGTGACACTAGTTATAGATTCCAATGCTTCACTCCAGGTTTTCTGTATCCCTTGGACCTTCTCATTGACGATGAAACACTGAAATTGCATCGGAATTAAATATAAAAGGCACAATGCCGACTTAAGTACAAGAAGACTGATTCTTCTTACTGACTATGCTTTGATTCATTCCTGTGACACTAGTTATAGATTCCGCTGCCTCCCTCCAGGTTTTCTGTATCCCTTTGACCTTCTTATTGACGATGAAACACAGAAATTGCATCGGAATTAAATACAAAAGGCACAGTGCAGAATTAAGTACAAGAATACTGACTCTTCTTACTGTCTATATTTTGAACCATCCCTGTGACACTAGTTATGGATTCCGATGCTTCACTCTAGGTTTACTGTATCCCTTGGACCTTCTTATTGACGATGAAACACAGAAATTGCATCGGAATAAAATACAAAAGGCACAATGCCAACTTAAGTACAAGATGACTGAACCTTCCCACTGTTTTGAACCATTCCTGTGACACTAGTTATAGATTCCGATGCTTCACTCCAGGTTTACTGTATCCCTTGGACCTTCTTATTGACGATGAAACACAGAAATTGCATCGGAATTAAATAGAAAAGGCACAATGCCGACTTAAGTACAAGAAGACTGACTCTTCCTACTGTATATGCTTTGAACCATTCATGTGACACTTGTTATAGATTCCAATGCTTCACTCCAGGTTTTCTGTATCCCTTGGACCTTCTCATTGACGATGAAACACAGAAATTGCATCAGAATTAAATACAAAATGCACAATGCCGACTTAAGTACAAGAAGACTGACTCTTCTTACTGACTACGTTTTGAACCATTCCTGTGACCCTAGTTATAGATTCCGATGCTTCACTTCAGGTTTACGGTATCCCTTGGACTTTCTTATTGACGATGAAACACAGAAATTGCATTGGAAGTAAATAGAAAAGGCACATTCCCGACATAAGTACAAGAAGACTGTCTCTTCCTACTGTCTATGTTTTGAACCATTCCTGTGACACTAGTTATACATTCCGATGCTTCACTTCAGGTTTACTGGATCCCTCTTACCTTCTTATTGACGATGAAACACAAAAATTGCATCGGAATTAAATACAAAATGCACAAAGCCGACTTCAGTACAAGAAGACTGACTCTTCCTACTGTCTATGTTTTGAACCATTCCTTTGACACTAGTTATAGATTCCGATGCTTCACTCCAGGTTTACTGTATCCCTTGGACCTTCTTATTGACGATGAAAGACAGAAATTGCATGGGAATTAAATACAAACGGCACAATGATGACTTAAGTACAAGAAGACTGACTTTTCTTACTGACTTTGTTTTGAACAATTCCTGTGACACTAGTTATAGATTCCGATGCTTAACTTTAGGTTTACTGTATCCCTCTGACCTTCTTATTGATGATGAAACACAGAAATTGCATCGGAATTAAATACAAAAGGCACAATGCCGACTTAAGTACAAGAATACTGACTCTTCTTACTGTCTCTGTTTTGAATCATTCCTGTGACACTAGTTATAGATTGCGATGCTTCACTTCAAGTTTACTGGATCCCTCTTACCTTCTTATTGACGATGAAACACAAAATTTGCATCGGAATTAAATACAAAATGCACAAAGCCGACTTAAGTACAAGAAGACTGACTCTCCCTACTGTCTATGATTTGAACCATTCCTGTGACACTAGTTATAGATTCCGATGCCTCACTTCAGGTTTAATGTATCCCTTGGACCTTCTTGTTGACGATGAAACACTGAAATTGCATCGGAATTAAATACAAAAGGCACAATGCCGACTAAAGTACAAGAAGACTGATTCTTCTTACTGACTATGCTTTGATTCATTCCTGTGACACTAGTTATAGAATCCGATGCGTCCCTCCAGGTTTACTGTATCCCTTTGATATTCTTATTGACGATGAAACACAGAAATTGCATCGGAATTAAATACAAAAGGCACAATGCCGACTTAAGTACAAGAAGACTATATCTTCTTACTGTCTATGTTTTGAATGTTTCCTGTGGGACCAGTTTTTGATTACGATGCTTCACTTCAGGTTTACTGTATTCATTGGGCCCTCTTATTGACGGTGAAAGACAGAAATTGCATCGGAATTAAATACAAAGGGCACAATACCGACATAAGTACAAGAAGACTGAACCTTCTTACTGTCTATGTTTTGAACCATTCATGTGACACTAGTTATAGATTCCAATGCTTCACTCCAGGTTTTCTGTATCCCTTTGACCTTCTTATTGACGATGAAACACAGATATTGCATCGGAATTAAATACAAAAGGCACAGTGCCGAATTAAGTACAAGAATACTGACTCTTCTTACTGTCTATATTTTGAACCATCCCTGTGACACTAGTTATGGATTCCGATGCTTCACTCCAGGTTTACTGAATCCCTCTGACGTTCTTATTGACGATGAAACACAGAAATTCCGTCGGAATTAAATACAAAACGCACAATGCCGAATTAAGTACAAGAAGACTGACTCTCCTTACTGTCTATATTTTGAACCATTCCTGTGACACTAGTTATAGATTCCGATGCTTCACTCTAGGTTTACTGTATCCCTTGGACCTTCTTATTGACGATGAAACACAGAAATTGCATCGGAATAAAATACAAAAGGCACAATGCCAACTTAAGTACAAGATGACTGAACCTTCCCACTGTATTGAACCATTCCTGTGACACTAGTTATAGATTCCGATGCTTCACTCCAGGTTTACTGTATCCCTTGGACCTTCTTATTGACGATGAAACACAGAAATTGCATCGGAATTAAATAGAAAAGGCACAATGCCGACTTAAGTACAAGAAGACTGACTCTTCCTACTGTATATGTTTTGAACCATTCATGTGACACTTGTTATAGATTCCAATGCTTCACTCCAGGTTTTCTGTATCCCTTGGACCTTCTCATTGACGATGAATCACAGAAATTGCATCAGAATTAAATACAAAAGGCACAATGCCGACTTAAGTACAAGAAGACTGACTCTTCTTACTGACTACGTTTTGAACCATTCCTGTGACCCTAGTTATAGATTCCGATGCTTCACTTCAGGTTTACGGTATTCCTTGGACTTTCTTATTGACGATGAAACACAGAAATTGCATTGGAAGTAAATAGAAAAGGCACATTCCCGACATAAGTACAAGAAGACTGTCTCTTCCTACTGTCTATGTTTTGAACCATTCCTGTGACACTAGTTATACATTCCGATGCTTCACTTCAGGTTTACTGTATCCCTCTTACCTTCTTATTGACGATGAAACACAAAAATTGCATCGGAATTAAATACAAAATGCACAAAGCCGACTTCAGTACAAGAAGACTGACTCTTCCTACTGTCTATGTTTTGAACCATTCCTTTGACACTAGTTATAGATTCCGATGCTTCACTCCAGGTTTACTGTATCCCTTGGACCTTCTTATTGACGATGAAAGACAGAAATTGCATGGGAATTAAATCCAAACGGCACAATGATGACTTAAGTACAAGAAGACTGACTCTGCTTACTGACTTTGTTTTGAACAATTCCTGTGACACTAGTTATAGATTCCGATGCTTAACTTTAGGTTTACTGTATCCCTCTGACCTTCTTATTGATGATGAAACACAGAAATTGCATCGGAATTAAATACAAAAGGCACAATGCCGACTTAAGTACAAGAATACTGACTCTTCTTACTGTCTCTGTTTTGAATCATTCCTGTGACACTAGTTATAGATTCCGATGCTTCACTTCAAGTTTACTGGATCCCTCTTACCTTCTTATTGACGATGAAACACAAAAATTGCATCGGAATTAAATACAAAATGCACAAAGCCGACTTAAGTACAAGAAGACAGACTCTCCCTACTGTCTATGTTTTGAACCATTCCTGTGTCACTAGTTATAGATTCCGATGCTTCACTTCAGGTTTACTGTTTCCCTTGTTCCTTCGTATTGAAGATGAAAGACATAAATTGCGTCGGAATTAAATACAAAAGACACAGTGCCGACTTGAGTGCAAGAAGACTGACTCTTCTTATTGAGTATGTTTTGAACCACTCCTGTGACAGTAGTTATAGATTCCGATGCTTAACTTCAGGTATACTGTATTCCTCTGACATTCTTATCGACGATGAAACACAGAAATTGCATCGGAAATAAATACAAAAGGCACAATGACGACTCAAGTACAAGAAGACTGGCTCTTCTTACTGTCTATGTTTGAACCTTTCCTGTGAGACCGGTTTTAGATTCCGATGCTACACTTCAGGTTTACTGTATCCCTTGGACCTTCTTATTGACGATGATACACAGAAATTGCATCGGAAATAAATACAAATGGCACAATGCCGACTTAAGTACAAGAAGACTGACCCTTCTAACTGACTATGTTTTGAACCATTCCTGTGACACTAGTTATAGATTCCGATGCTTCACTTCAGGTTTACTGTATACCTCTTACCCTCTTATTGACGATGAAACACAGAAATTGCATCGGAATTAAATACAAAATGCACAATGCTGACTTAAGTACAAGAAGGCTGACTCTTCCTACTGTCTATGTTTTGAACCATTCCAGTGAAACTAGTTGTAGATTCCAATGCTTCACTTCAGGTTTTCTGTATCCCTTGGACCTTCTTAATGAAGATGAAAGACATAAATAGCATCGGAATTAAACACAAAAGACACAATGCCGACTTGAGTGCAAGAAGACTGACTCTTCTTACTGACTATGTTTTGAACCATTCCTGTGACACTAGTTATAGATTCCGATGCTTCACTCCAGGTTTACTGTATCCCCTGGACCTCCTTATTGACGATCAAACACAGAAATTGTATCGGAATTAAATACAAAAGGCACAATGCCGACTTAAGTACATGAAGACAGACTCTTCTTACTGTCTATGTTTTGAACCATTCCTGTGACACTAGTTATAGATTCCGATGCTTCACTCCATGTTTACTGAATCCCTTGGACCTTCTTATTGACGATAAAACACAGAAATTGCATCGGAATTAAATTGAAAAGGCATAATGCCGACTTAAGTTCAAGAAGACTGACCCATCTCACTGACTATGTTTTGAACCATTTCTGTGACACTTGTTATAAATTCCGTAGCTTGACTTCAGGTTTACTGTATCCCTCTGACCTTCTTATTGACGATGAAACACAGAAATTGCATCGGAATTATTTACAAAATGCACAATTTCGACTTAAGTACAAGATGACTGACTCTTCTTACAGTCTTTGTTTTGAACCATTCCTGTGACACTAGTTATAGATTCCGATGCTTCACTCCAAGTTTACTGTATCCCTTGGACCTTCTTATTGACGATGAAACACAGAAATTGTATCGGAATAAAATACAAAAGGCACAATGCCGATTTAAGTACAAGAAGACTGACTCTTCCTACTGTCTATGATTTGAACCATTCCTGTGACACTAGTTCTAGATTCCGATGCTTCACTTCAGGTTTACTTTATCCCTCTGACCTTCTTATTGACGATGAAACACAGAAATTGCATCGGAATTAAATACAAAAGTCACAATGCCGCCTTAAGTACATGAAGACTGACTCTTCTTTCTGACTATGTTTTGAACCTTTCCTGTGAAACTAGTTATAGATTCCCATGCTTCACCTCAGGTTTAGTGTATCCCTTGGACCTTCTTAATGACGACGAAACACAGAAAGTGCATCGGAATTAAATACAAAAGGCACAATGCCGACTTAAGTACAAGAAGACTGACTCTTCTCACTGACTACGTTTTGAACCATTCCTGTGACCCTAGTTATAGATTCCAATGCTTCACTCCAGGTTTTCTGTATCCCTTGGACCTTCTCATTGACGATGAAACACAGAAATTGCATCAGAATTTAATACAAAAGGCACAATGCCGACTTAAGTACAAGAAGACTGACTCTTCTTACTGACTACGTTTTGAACCATTCCTGTGACCCTAGTTATAGATTCCGATGCTTCACTTCAGGTTTACGGTATCCCTTGGACTTTCTTATTGACGATGAAACACAGAAATTGCATTGGAATTAAATAGAAAAGGCACATTCCCGACATAAGTACAAGAAGACTGTCTCTTCCTACTGTCTATGTTTTGAACCATTCCTGTGACACTAGTTATGGCTTCCGATGCTTCACTTCAGGTTTGCTGTATCCGTCTAACCTTCTTATTGACGATGAAACACAGAAACTGCATCGGAATTAAATACAAAAAGCACAATGCGAATTAAGTACAAGAGGACTAACTCTTCCTACTATCTATGTTTTGAACCATTCCTGTGACACTAGTTATACAATCCGATGCTTCACTTCAGGTTTACTGTATCCCTCTTACCTTCTTATTGACGATGAAACACAAAAATTGCATCGGAATTAAATACAAAATGCACAAAGCCGACTTAAGTACAAGAAGACTGACTCTTCCTACTGTCTATGTTTTGAACCATTCCTGTGACACTAGTTATAGATTCCGATGCTTCACTCCATGTTTACTGTATCCCTTGGACCTTCTTATTGACGATGAAAAACAGAAATTGCATCGGAATTAAATACAAACGGCACAATGATGACTTAAGTACAAGAAGACTGACTGGTCTTACTGACTTTGTTTTGAACCATTCCTGTGACACTAGTTATAGATTCCGATGCTTAACTTTAGGTTTACTGTATCCCTCTGACCTTCTTATTGATGATGAAACACAGAAATTGCTTCGGAAATAAATACAACAGGCACAATGCCGACTTAAGTACAAGAATACTGACTCTTCTTACTGTCTCTGTTTTGAACCATTCCTGTGACACTAGTTATAGAGTCCGATGCTTCACTTCAAGTTTACTGTATCCCTCTTACCTTCTTATTGACGATGAAACACAAAAATTGCATCGGAATTAAATACAAAATGCACAAAGCCGACTTAAGTACAAGAAGACTGACTCTTCCTACTGTCTATGTTTTGAACCATTCCTGTAACACTAGTTATACATTCCGATGCTTCACTTCAGGTTTACTGTTTCCCTTGTTCCTTCGTATTGAAGATGAAAGACATAAATTGCGTCGGAATTAAATACAAAAGACACAATGCCGACTTGAGTGCAAGAAGACTGACTCTTCTTATTGAGTATGCTTTGAACCACTCCTGTGACAGTAGTTATAGATTCCGATGCTTAACTTCAGGTATACTGTATTCCTCTGACCTTCTTATCGACGATGAAACACAGAAATTGCATCGGAAATAAATACAAGAGGCACAATGACGACTCAAGTACAAGAAGACTGGCTCTTCTTACTGTCTATGTTTTGAACCTATCCTGTGAGACCGGTTTTAGATTCCGATGCTTCACTTCAGGTTTACTGTATCCCTCTTACCTTCTTTTTGACGATGAAACACAGAAATTGCATCGGAATTAAATCCAAAAAGCACATTGCCGACTTAAGAGCAAGAAGACTGACTCTTCCTACTGCCTATGTTTTGAACCATTCCTGTGATGCTAGTTATAGATTCCGATGCTTCACTTCAGGTTTACTGTACCCCTTTGACCTTCTTATTGACGATTAAAGACATAAATTGCTTCGGAATTAAATGCAAAAGGCAGAATACCGACTTGAGTACAAGAAGAGTGACTCTTCTTACTGACTATGTTTTGAACCATTCCTGTGACAGTAGTTATAGATTCCGATGCTACACTTCAGGTTTACTGTATCCCTTGGACCTTCTTGTTGACGATGAAACATTGAAATTGCATCGGAATTAAATACAAAAGGCACAATGCCGACTTAAGTACAAGAAGACAGACTCTTCTTACTGACTATGTTTTGATTCATTCCTGTGACACTAGTTATAGAACCGATGCTTCACTCCAAGTTTACTGTATCCCTTGGACCTTCTTATTGACGATGATACACAGAAATTGCATCGGAAATAAATACAAAAGGCACAATGCCGACTTAAGTACAAGAAGACTGACCCTTCTAACTGACTATGTTTAGAACTATTCCTGTGACACTAGTTATAGATTCCGATGCTTCACTTCAGGTTTACTGTATACCTCTTACCCCTCTTATTGACGATGAAACACAGGAATTGCATCGGAATTAAATACAAATGGCACAAAGCTGACTTAAGTACAAGAAGGCTGACTCTTCCTACTGACTATGTTTTGAACCATTCCAGTGACACTAGTTGTAGATTCCAATGCTTCACTTCAGGTTTTCTGTATCCCTTGGACCTTCTTAATGAAGATGAAAGACATAAATAGCATCGGAATTAAATACAAAAGACACAATGCCGACTTAAGTACAAGAAGGCTGACTCTTCCTACTGTCTTTGTTTTGAACCATTCCTGTGACACTAGTTATAGATTCCGATGCTTCACTCCAAGTTTACTGTATCCCTTGGACCTTCTTATTGACGATGAAACACAGAAATTATATCGAATAAAATACAAAAGGCACAATGCCGATTTAAGTACAAGAAGACTGACTCTTCCTACTGTCTATGATTTGAACCATTCCTGTGACACTAGTTCTAGATTCCGATGCTTCACTTCAGGTTTACTGTATCCCTCTGACCTTCTTCTTGACGATGAAACACAGAAATTGCATCGTAATTAAATACAAAAGTCACAATGCCGCCTTAAGTACACGAAGGACTGACTCTTCTTTCTGACTATGTTTTGAACCTTTCGTGTGAAACTAGTTATAGATTCCCATGCTTCACCCTCAGGTTTAGTGTATCCCTTGGACCTTCTTAATGACGATGAAACACAGAAAGTGCATCGGAATTAAATACAAAAGGCACAATGCCGACTTAAGTTTAAGAGGACTTACTCTTCTTACTGTCTATGTTTGAACCATTCCTGTGGCACTAGTAATAGATTCCGATGCTTCACTTCAGGTTTACTGTATCCCTCTGACCTTCGTATTGACGATGAGACACAGAAATTGCATCGGAATTAAATACAAAAGACACATTTCCGAATTAAGTACAAGAATACTGACTCTTCTTACTGTCTCTGTTTTGAACCATTCCTGTGACACTAGTTATAGATTCCGATGCTTCACTTCAGGTTTACTGTATCCCTCTTACCTTCTTATTGACGATGAAACACAGAAATTGCATCGGAATTAAATACAAAAGGCACAATTCCGACTTAAGTACAAGATGACTGACTCTTCTTACTGTCTATGTTTTGATTCATTCCTGTGACACTAGTTATAGATTCCGATGCTTCACTCCAGGTTAACTGTATCCCTTGGACCTTCTTATTGACGATGATACACAGAAATTGCATCGGAATGCCGACTTAAGTACAAGAAGACTGACCCATCTTACTGACTATGTTTTGAACCATTCCTGTGACACTAGTTATAGATTCCGATGCTTCACTTCAGGTTTACTGTATCCCTCGTACCCTCTTATTGACGATGAAACACAGAAATTGCATCGGAATTAAATACAAAATGCACAATGCTGACTTAAGTACAAGAAGGCTGACTCTTCCTACTGTCTATGTTTTGAACCATTCCTGTGACACTAGTTATAGATTCCGACGCTTCACTTCAGGTTTTCTGTATCCCTTGGACCTTCTTATTGAAGATGAAAGACATAAATAGCATCGGAATTAAATACAAAAGACACAATGCCGACTTGAGTACAAGAAGACTGACTCTTCTTACTGACTATGTTTTGAACCATTCCTGTGACACTAGTTATAGATTCCGATGCTTCACTCAGGGTTTACTGTATCCCTTGGACCTCCTTATGACGATGAAACACAAAAATTGCATCGGAATTAAATACAAAGGGCACAATGCCGACTTAAGTACAAGAAGACAGACTCTTCTTACTGTCTATGTTTTCAACCATTCCTGTGACACTAGTTACAGATTCCGATGCTTCACTCCAGGTTTACTGTATCCCTTGGACCTTCTTATTGACGAAAAAACACAGAAATTGCATCGGAATTAAATAGAAAGGGCATAATGCCGACTTAAGTTCAAGAAGACTGACCCTTCTTACTGACTATGTTTTGAACCTTTCCTGTGACACTAGTTATAAATTCCGAAGCTTCACTTCAGGTTTACTGTATCCCTCTGACCTTCTTATTGAAGATGAAACACAGAAATTGCGTCGGAATTAAATACAAAAGGCACTATTCCGACTTAAGTACAAGATCACTGACTCTTCTTACTGTCTTTGTTTTGAACCATTCCTGTGACACTAGTTATAGATTCCGATGCTTCACTCCAGGTTTACTGTATCCCTTGGACCTTCTTATTGACGATGATACACAGAAATTGCATCGGAATGCCGACTTAAGTACAAGAAGACTGACCCTTCTTACTAACTATGTTTTGAACCATTCCTGTGACACTAGTTATAGATTCCGATGCTTCACTTCAGGTTTACTGTATCCCTTGGACTTCTTATTGAAAATGAAAATCATAAATAGCATCGGAATTAAATACAAAAGACACAATGCCGACTAGAGTGCAAGAAGACTGACTCTTCTTACTGACTATGTTCTGAACCATTCCTGTGACAGTAGTTATAGATTCCGATGCTTCACTTCAGGTTTACTGTATCCCTTGGACCTTCTTGTTGACGATGAAACATTGAAATTGCATCGGAATTAAATACAAAATTCACAATGCCGACTTAAGTACAAGAAGACCGACTCTTCTTACTGACTATGTTTTTATTCATTCCTGTGACACTAGTTATACATTCCGATGCTTCACTCCAGGTTTACTGTATCCCTTGGACCTTCTTATTGACGATGATACACAGAAATTGCATCGGAATGCCGACTTAAGTACAAGAAGACTGACCCTTCTTACTGACTATGTTTTGAACCATTAATGTGGCACTAGTTATAGATTCCGATGCTTCACTTCAGGTTTACTGTATCCCTCTTACCCTCTTATTGACGATGAAACACAGAAATTGCATCGGAATGAAATACAAAATGCACAATGCTGACATAGGTACAAGAAGGCTGACTCTTCCTACTGTCTATGTTTTTAACCATTCCTGTGACACTAGTTATAGATTCCGATGCTTCACTTCAGGATTTCTGTATTTCTTGGACCTTCTTATTGAAGAAGAAAGACATAAATTGCATCGGAATTAAATACAAAAGGCACAATGCCGACTTAAGTACAAGAAGACAGACTTTTCTTAATGTCTATGTTTTGAACCATTCCTGTGACACTAGTTACAGATTCCGATGCTTCACTCCAGGTTTACTGTATCCCTTGGACCTTCTTATTGACGAAAAAACACAGAAATTGCATCGGAATTAAATAGAAAAAGAATAATGCCGACTTAACTTCAAGAAGACTGACACTTCTTACTGACTATGTTTTTAACCATTCCTGTGACACTAGTTATAAATTCCGAAGCTTCACTTCAGGATTACTGTATCCCTCTTACCCTCTTTTTTGACGATGAAACACAGAAATTGCATCGGAATTAAATACAAAATGCACAATGCTGACTTAAGTACAAGAAGGCTGACTCTTCCTACTGTCTATGCTTTGAACCATTCCTGTGACACTAGTTATAGATTCCGATGCTTCACTTCAGGTTTACAGTATCCCTTGGACCTTCTCATTGAAGATGAAATGCATAAAAAGCATCGGAATTAAATACAAAAGACACAATGCCGACTTGAGTGCAAGAAGACTGACTCTTCTTACTGACTATGTTTGAACCATTCCTGTGACAGTAGTTATAGATTCCGATGCTTCACTTCAGGTTTACTGTATCCCTTGGACCTTCTTGTTGACGATGTAACATTGAAATTGCATCGGAATTAAATACAAAATTCACAATGCCGACTTAAGTACAAGAAGACCGACTCTTGTTACTGACTATGATTTTATTCATTCCTGTGACACTAGTTATAGATTTCGATGCTTCACTACGGGTTTACTGTATCCCTTGGACCTCCTTATTGACGATCAAACACAGGAATTGCATCGGAATTAAATACAAAAGGCACAATGCCGACTTAAGTACAAGAAGACAGACTCATCTTACTCTCTATGTTTTGAACCATTTCTGTGACACTAGTTATAGATTCCGATGCTTCGCTCCAGGTTTACCGTATCCCTTGGACCTTCTTATTGACGATGAAACACAGAAACTGCATCGGAATTAAATAGAAAAGGCACAATGCCGACTTAGGTACAAGAAGACTGACTCTTCCTACTGTCTATGATTTGAACCATTCCTGTGACACTAGCAATAGATTCCGATGCTTCACTTCAGGTTTACTGTATCCCTTGGACCTTCTTGTTGAAGATGAAAGACATAAATCGCATCGGAATTAAATACAAAAGACACAATGCCTACTTGAGTGCAAGAAGACTGACTCTTGATACTGACTATGTTTTGAACCACTCCTGTGACAGTAGTTATAGATTCCGATGCTTAACTTCAGGTTTACTGTATCCCTCTGACCTTCTTATTGACGATGAAACACAGAAATTGCATCGGAATTAAATACAAAAGGCACAATGCCGACTCAAGTACAAGAAGACTGGCTCTTCTTACTGTCTATGCTTTTGAACCTTTCCTGTGACACTAGTTATAGATTCCGATGCTTCACTCCAGGTTTACTGTATCCCTTTAACCTTCTTATGGATGATAAAAGACAGAAATAGCATCGGAATTAAATAGAAAAGGCATAATGCCGACTTAAGTACAAGAAGACTGACCCTTCTTACTGACAATGTTTGAACCATTCCTGTGACACTAGTTATAGATTCCGATGCTTCACTTCAGGTTTACTGTATCCTTCTGACTTTCTTATTGACGGTGAAACACAGAAATTGCATCGGAATTAAATACAAAAAGGAGAATGCCGACTTAAGTACAAGAAGACTGACTCTTCCTACTGTCTATGTTTGAACCACTCCTGTGACACTAGTTATAGATTCCGATGCTTCACTTCAGGTTTACTGTATCGCTTGGACCTTCTTAATGACGATTAAAGATATAAATTGCATCGGAATTAAATACAAAAGGCACAATACCGACTTGAGTACAAGAAGAGTGACTCTTCTTACTGACTATGTTTTGAAAAATTCCTGTGACACTAGTTATAGATTCCGATGCTTCACTTCAGGTTTACTGTATCCCTCCTACCCTCTTATTGACGATGAAACACAGAAAATGCATCGGAATTAAATGCAAAATGCACAATGCTGACTTAAGTACAAGAAGGCTGACTCTTCCTACTGTCTATGTTTTGAACCATTCCTGTGACACTAGTTATAGATTCCGATGCTTCACTTCAGGTTTTCTGTATCCCTTGGACCTTCTCATTGAAGATGAAAGACATAAATAGCATCGGAATTAAATACAAAAGACACAATGCCGACTTGAGTGCAAGAAGACTGACTCTTCTTACTGACTTTGCTTTGAACCATTCCTGTGACAGTATTTATAGATTCCGATGCTTCACTCCAGGTTTACTGTATCCCTTGGACCTCCTTATTGACGATCAAACACAGAAATTGCAACGGAATTAAATACAAAAGGCACAATGCCGACTTAAGTACAAGAGGACAGACTCTTCTTACTGTCTATGTTTTGAACCATTCCTGTGACACTAGTTCTAGATTCCGATTTTCACTTCAGGTTTACTGTATTCCTCTGACCTTCTTATTGACGATGAAACACAGAATTTGCATCGGAATTAAATACAAAAATCACAATGCCGACTTAAGTACACGAAGACTGACTCTTCTTTCTGACTATGTTTTGAACCTTTCCTGTGACACTAGTTATAGATTCCCATGCTTCACCTCAGGTTTACTGTATCCCTTGGACCTTCTCATTCACGATGAAACACAGAAATTGCATCGGAATTAAATACAAAAGGCACAATGCCGACTCAAGTTCAAGACGACTTACTCTTCTTACTGTCTATGTTTGAACCATTCCTGTGGCACTAGTTATAGATTCCGATGCTTCACTTTAGGTTTACTGTATCCCTCTGACCTTCGTATTGACGATGAACACAGAAAATGCATCGGAATTAAATACAAAAGACACAATGCCGAATTATGTACAGGATTACTGACTCTTTTTACTGTCTCTGTTTTGAACCATTCCTGTGACACTAGTTATAGAGTCCGATGCTTCACTTCAGGTTTACTGTATCCCTCTTACCTTCTTATTGACGATGAAACACAGAAATTGCATCGGAATTAAATACAAAAAGCACAATGCCGACTTAAGTACAAGAAGACTGACTCTTCCTACTGTCTATGTTTGAACCATTCCTGTGACACTAGTTATAGATTCCGATGCTTCACTTCAGGTTTACTGTATCCCTTGGACCTTCTTAATGACGATGAAAGACATAAATTGCATCGTAAATAAATACAAAAAGCACAATACCCACTTGAGTACAGGCAAACTGACTCTTCTTACTGACTATGTTTTGAAAAATTCCTGTGACAGTAGTTATAGATTCCGACGCTTCACTTCAGGTTTACTTTATCCATTGGACCTTCTTGTTGACGATGAAACATTGAAATTGCATCTGAATTAAATACAAAATGCACAATGCCGACTTATGTACAAGCAGACTGAATCCCTTGGACCTACTTATTGACGATGAAACACAGAAATTTCATCGGAATGCCGACTTAAGTACAAGAAGACTGACCCTTCTTACTGACTATGTTTTGAACCATTCCTGTGACACTAGTTGTAGATTCCAATGCTTCACTTCAGGTTTACTGTATCCCTCTTACCCTCTTATTGACGATGAAACAGAGAAATTGCATCGGAAATTAATACAAAATGCACAAAGGTGACTTAAGTACAAGAAGGCTGACTCTTCCTACTGTCTATGTTTAGAACCATTCCTGTGACACTAGTTATAGATTCCGATGCTTCACTTCAGGTTTACTGTATCCCTTGGACCTTCTTATTGAAGATGAAAGGTATAAATAACATCGGAATTAAATACAAAAGGCACAATGCCGACTTGAGTGCAAGCAGACTGACTCTTCTTACTGACTATGCTTTGAACCATTCCTGTGACACTAATTATAGATTCCGATGCTTAACTCCAGGTTTACTGTATCCCTTGGACCTCCTTATTGACGATGAAACACAGAAATTGCGACGGAATTAAATACAAAAGGCACTATTCCGACTTAAGTACAAGATGACTGACTCTTCTTACTGTCTTTGTTTTGAACCATTCCTGTGACACTAATTATAGATTCCGATGCTTCACTCCAGGTTTACTGTATCTCTCTGGCCTTCTTATTGACGATGAAACACAGACATTGCATCGGAATTAAATACAAAAGGCACAATGAGGACTCAAGTACAAGAAGACTGGCTCTTCCTACTTTCTATGTTTTGAACCTTTCCTGTGAGGTCGGTTTTAGATTCCGATGCTTCACTTCAGGTTTACTGTATCCCTCTTACCCTCTTATTGACGATGAAACGCAGAAATTGCATCGGAATTAAATACAAAATGCACAATGCTGACTTAAGTACAAGAAGTCTGACTCTTCATACTGTCTATGTTTTGAACAATTCCTGTGACACTAGTTATAGATTCCGATGCTTCACTTCAGGTTTTCTGTATCCCTTGGACCTTCTTATTGAAGATGAAAGACATAAATAGCATCGGAATTAAATACAAAAGACACAAAGCCGACTTGAGTGCAAGAAGACTGACTCTTCGTACTGACTATGTTTCGAACCATTCCTGTGACACTAGTTATTGATTCCGATGCTTCACTCAAGGTTTACTGTATCCCTTGGACCTCCTTATTGACGATCAAACACAGAAATTGCATCGGAATTAAATTCAAAAGGCACAATGCCGACTTAAGTTCAAGAAGACAGACTCTTCTTACTGACTTTGTTTTGAACATTCCTGTGACACTATTTATAGATTCCGATGCTTCACTCCAGTTTTACTGTATCCCTTGGACCTCCTTATTGACGATCAAACACAGAAATTTGCATCGGAATTAAATACAAAAGGCACAATGCCGACTTAAGTACACGAAGACTGGACTCTTCTTTCTCACTATGTTTTGAACCTTTCCTGTGACACTAGTTATAGATTCCCATGCTTCACTTCAGGTATACTGTATCCCTTGGACCTTCTCATTCACGATGAAACACAGAAATTGCATCGGAATTAAATACAAAAGGCACAATGCCGACTCAAGTTCGAGACGACTTACTCTTCTTACTGTCTATGTTTGAACCATTTTTGTGGCACTAGTTATAGATTCCGATGCTTCACTTCAGGTTTACTGTATCCCTCTGACCTTCGTATTGACGATGAACACAGAAATTGCATCGGAATTAAATACAAAAGACACAATGCCGAATTATGTACAGGATTACTGACTCTTTTTACTGTCTCTGTTTTGAACCATTCCTGTGACACTAGTTATAGAGTCCGATGCTTCACTTCAGGTTTACTGTATCCCTCCTACCTTCTTATTGACGATGAAACACAGAAATTGCATCGGAATTAAATACAAAAAGCGCAATGCCGACTTAAGTACAAGAAGACTGACTCTTCCTACTGTCTATGTTTGAACCATTCCTGTGACACTAGTTATAGATTCCGATGCTTCACTTCAGGTTTACTGTATCCCTTGGACCTTCTTAATGACGATGAGAGACATAAATTGCATCGTAATTAAATACAAAAAGCACAATACCCACTTGAGTACAGGCAAACTGACTCTTCTTACTGACTATGTTTTGAAAAATTCCTGTGACAGTAGTTATAGATTCCGATGCTTCACTTCAGGTTTACTTTATCCTTTGGACTGTCTTGTTGACGAAATTGCATCTGAATTAAATACAAAATGCACAATGCCGACTTATGTACAAGCAGGGTGAATCCCTTGGACCTACTTATTGACGATGAAACACAGAAATTGCATCGGAATGTCGACTTAAGTACAAGAAGACTGACCCTTCTTACTGACTATGTTTTGAACCATTCCTGTGACACTAGTTGTAGATTCCAATGCTTCACTTCAGGTTTACTGTATCCCTCTTACCTTCTTATTGACGATGAAACACAGAAATTGTATCGGAATTAAATACAAAAAGCGCAATGCCGACTTAAGTACAAGAAGACTGACTCTTCCTACTGTCTATGTTTGAACCATTCCTGTGACACTAGTTATAGATTCCGATGCTTCACTTCAGGTTTACTGTATCCCTTGGACCTTCTTAATGACGATTAAAGACATAAATTGCATCGGAATTAAATACAAAAGGCACAATACCGACTTGAGTACAAGAAGACTGACTCTTCTAACTGACTATGTTTGAAAAATTCCTGTGACAGTAGTTATGAATTCCGATGCTTCACTTCAGGTTTACTGTGTCCCTTGGACCTTCTTGTTGACGATGAAACATTGAAATTGCATCGGAATTAAATACAAATGGCACAATGCCGACTTAGGTACAAGAAGACTGACCCTTCTTACTGACTATGATTTGAAAAAGTCCTGTGACACTAGTTATAGATTCCGATGCTTCACTTCAGGTTTACTGTATCCCTTGGACTATGTTATTGACGATGAAGCACAGAAATTGCATCGGAATTAAATAGAAAAGGCACAATGCCGACTTAAGTACAAGAAGACTGACTCTTCCTACATTCTATGTTTTGAACCATTCCTGTGACACTAGTTATAGATTCCAATGCTTCACTACAGGTTTACTGTATCCCTCTGACCTTCTTATTGACGATGAAACACAGTAAATGCATCGGAATTAAATAAAAAGGCACAATGCCGACGTAAGTACAACAAGACTGACTCTTCCTACGTTCTATGCTTTGAACCATTCCTGTGACACTAGTTATAGAATCCGATGCTTCACTTCAGGTTTACTGTATCCCTTGGACCTTCTTATTGACGATGAAAATCAGAAATTGCATCGGAATTCAATACAAAAGGCACAATGCCGACTTAAGTCCAAGAAGACTGACTGTTCTTACTGACTATGTTTTGAACCATTCCTGTGACACTAGTTATAGATTCCGGTGCTGCACTTCAGGTTTACTGTATCCCTTGGTCCTTCTTATTGACGATGAAACACAGAAATTGCATCGGAATTAAATACAAAAGGCACATTGCCGACTTCAGTACAAGTATACTGACTCTTCTTACTGTCTATCTTTGATCCATCCCTGTGACACTAGTTATAGATTCCGATGCTTCACTCCAGGCTGACTATATCCCATGGACCTTCTTATTCACGAAAAATCACAGAAATTGCATCGGAATTAAATATAAATGGCACAATGCCGACTGAAGTACGAGAAGACTGACCCTTCTTTCTGACTATGTTTTGAACCATTCCTGTGACTCTAGTTACAGATTCCGATGCTTCACTTCAGGTTTACTGTATCCCGTGGACTTTCTTTTTGACTATGAAGCACAGAAATTGCATCGGAATTAAATACTTAAGTACAAGAAGACTGACTCTTCCTACTGTCTATGTTTTGAACCATTCCTGTGACACTAGTTATAGATTCCGATGCTTCACTACAGGTTTACCGTATCCCTCTGACCTTCTTATTGACGATGAAACACAGAAATTGCATCGGAATTAAATAAAAGGCACAATGCCGACTTAAGTACAAGAAGACTGACTCTAATTACTGTCGATGTTTTGAACCATTCCTGTGACACTAGTTATAGATTCCGGTCTTTCACTTGAGGTTTACTTTATCCCTCTGACCTACTTATAGACGATGAAACACAGAAATTGCAACGGAATTAAATACAAAAGGCACAATGCCGACTTAAGTACAAGAAGACTGACTCTTCTTACTGACTATGCTTTGAACCATTCCGGTGACACTAGTTATAGATTCCGATGCTTCACTTCAGATTTACTGTATCCTTCTGACCTTCCTATTGACGATGAAACACAGAAATTGCATTGGAGTTAAACACTAAAGGCACAATGCCGAATTAAGTACAAGACGACTGACTCTAATTACTGTCGATGTTTTGAACCATTCCTGTGACACTAGTTATAGATTCCGATGCTTCACTCCATGTTTTCTGTATCCCTTGGACCTTCTTATTGACGATGCAACACAGAAATTGCAGCGGAATAAAATACAAAAGGCACAATACCGACTTAAGTACAAGAAGACTGACTCCTCTTACTGACTATGTTTTGAACCATTCCTGCACTACTAGTTATAGATTCTGATGCTTCACATCAGGTTTACTGTATCCCTTGGACCTTCTTATTGACGATGAAACACAGAAATTGCATCGTAATTAAGTACAAAAGGCACAATGCCGACTTAAGTACAAGAACACTGACTCTTCTTACTGACAATGCTTTGAACCATTCCCGTGACACTAGTTATAGATTCTGATGCTTCACTTCAGGTTTACTGTATCCCTTGGACCTTCTTAATGACGATGAGAGACATAAATTGCATCGTAATTAAATACAAAAAGCACAATACCCACTTGAGTACAGGCAAACTGACTCTTCTTACTGACTATGTTTTGAAAAATTCCTGTGACAGTAGTTATAGATTCCGATGCTTCACTTCAGGTTTACTTTATCCTTTGGACTGTCTTGTTGACGAAATTGCATCTGAATTAAATACAAAATGCACAATGCCGACTTATGTACAAGCAGGGTGAATCCCTTGGACCTACTTATTGACGATGAAACACAGAAATTGCATCGGAATGCCGACTTAAGTACAAGAAGACTGACCCTTCTTACTGACTATGTTTTGAACCATTCCTGTGACACTAGTTGTAGATTCCAATGCTTCACTTCAGGTTTACTGTATCCCTCTTACCTTCTTATTGACGATGAAACACAGAAATTGCATCGGAATTAAATACAAAAAGCGCAATGCCGACTTAAGTACAAGAAGACTGACTCTTCCTACTGTCTATGTTTGAACCATTCCTGTGACACTAGTTATAGATTCCGATGCTTCACTTCAGGTTTACTGTATCCCTTGGACCTTCTTAATGACGATTAAAGACATAAATTGCATCGGAATTAAATACAAAAGGCACAATACCGACTTGAGTACAAGAAGACTGACTCTTCTAACTGACTATGTTTGAAAAATTCCTGTGACAGTAGTTATGAATTCCGATGCTTCACTTCAGGTTTACTGTGTCCCTTGGACCTTCTTGTTGACGATGAAACATTGAAATTGCATCGGAATTAAATACAAATGGCACAATGCCGACTTAGGTACAAGAAGACTGACCCTCCTTACTGACTATGATTTGAAAAAGTCCTGTGACACTAGTTATAGATTCCGATGCTTCACTTCAGGTTTACTGTATCCCTTGGACTATGTTATTGACGATGAAGCACAGAAATTGCATCGGAATTAAATAGAAAAGGCACAATGCCGACTTAAGTACAAGAAGACTGACTCTTCCTACATTCTATGTTTTGAACCATTCCTGTGACACTAGTTATAGATTCCAATGCTTCACTACAGGTTTACTGTATCCCTCTGACCTTCTTATTGACGATGAAACACAGTAAATGCATCGGAATTAAATAAAAAGGCACAATGCCGACGTAAGTACAACAAGACTGACTCTTCCTACGTTCTATGCTTTGAACCATTCCTGTGACACTAGTTATAGAATCCGATGCTTCACTTCAGGTTTACTGTATCCCTTGGACCTTCTTATTGACGATGAAAATCAGAAATTGCATCGGAATTCAATACAAAAGGCACAATGCCGACTTAAGTCCAAGAAGACTGACTGTTCTTACTGACTATGTTTTGAACCATTCCTGTGACACTAGTTATAGATTCCGGTGCTGCACTTCAGGTTTACTGTATCCCTTGGTCCTTCTTATTGACGATGAAACACAGAAATTGCATCGGAATTAAATACAAAAGGCACATTGCCGACTTCAGTACAAGTATACTGACTCTTCTTACTGTCTATCTTTGATCCATCCCTGTGACACTAGTTATAGATTCCGATGCTTCACTCCAGGCTGACTATATCCCATGGACCTTCTTATTCACGAAAAATCACAGAAATTGCATCGGAATTAAATATAAATGGCACAATGCCGACTGAAGTACGAGAAGACTGACCCTTCTTTCTGACTATGTTTTGAACCATTCCTGTGACTCTAGTTACAGATTCCGATGCTTCACTTCAGGTTTACTGTATCCCGTGGACTTTCTTTTTGACTATGAAGCACAGAAATTGCATCGGAATTAAATACTTAAGTACAAGAAGACTGACTCTTCCTACTGTCTATGTTTTGAACCATTCCTGTGACACTAGTTATAGATTCCGATGCTTCACTACAGGTTTACCGTATCCCTCTGACCTTCTTATTGACGATGAAACACAGAAATTGCATCGGAATTAAATAAAAGGCACAATGCCGACTTAAGTACAAGAAGACTGACTCTAATTACTGTCGATGTTTTGAACCATTCCTGTGACACTAGTTATAGATTCCGGTCTTTCACTTGAGGTTTACTTTATCCCTCTGACCTACTTATAGACGATGAAACACAGAAATTGCAACGGAATTAAATACAAAAGGCACAATGCCGACTTAAGTACAAGAAGACTGACTCTTCTTACTGACTATGCTTTGAACCATTCCGGTGACACTAGTTATAGATTCCGATGCTTCACTTCAGATTTACTGTATCCTTCTGACCTTCCTATTGACGATGAAACACAGAAATTGGATTGGAGTTAAACACTAAAGGCACAATGCCGAATTAAGTACAAGACGACTGACTCTAATTACTGTCGATGTTTTGAACCATTCCTGTGACACTAGTTATAGATTCCGATGCTTCACTCCATGTTTTCTGTATCCCTTGGACCTTCTTATTGACGATGCAACACAGAAATTGCAGCGGAATAAAATACAAAAGGCACAATACCGACTTAAGTACAAGAAGACTGACTCCTCTTACTGACTATGTTTTGAACCATTCCTGCACTACTAGTTATAGATTCTGATGCTTCACATCAGGTTTACTGTATCCCTTGGACCTTCTTATTGACGATGAAACACAGAAATTGCATCGTAATTAAGTACAAAAGGCACAATGCCGACTTAAGTACAAGAACACTGACTCTTCTTACTGACAATGCTTTGAACCATTCCCGTGACACTAGTTATAGATTCTGATGCTTCACTTCAGAATTACTGTATCCCTCTGACCTTCCTATTGACGATGAAACACAGAAATTGCATTGGAATTAAACACTAAAGGCACAATGCCGAATTAAGTACAAGAAGACTGATTCTAATTACTGTCGATGTTTTGAACCATTCCTGTGACACTAGTTATAGATTCCGATGCTTCACTCCAGGTTTTCTGTTTCCCTTGGACCATCTTATTGACGATGAAACACAGAAATTGCAGCGGAATTAAATAAAAAAGGCACAAGCCGAAATAAGTACAAGAAGACAGACTCTTCTTACATTCTATGTTTTGAACCATTCCTGTGACACTAGTTATAGATTCCGATGCTTCACTCCAGGTTTACTATATACCTTGGACCTTCTTATTGACGATGAAATACAGAAATTGCATCGGAATTAAATTGAAATGGCACAATTCCGACATAAGTACAAGAAGACTGACTCTTCCTAATGTCTATGTTTTGAACCATTCCTGTGACACTAATTATAGATTCCGATGCTTCACTTCAGGTTTACTGTATCCCTTGGACCTTCTTATTAACGATGTAACACAGAAATTGCATCGGAATTAAATGCAAAAGGCACAATGCCGACTAAAGTACAAGAAGACTGACTCTTTTTACTGTCTATGTTTTGAACCATTCCTGTGACACTAGTTATAGATTCCGATGCTTCACTTCAGGTTTACTGTATCCCTTGGACTTTCTTTTTGACTATGAAGCACAGAAATTGCATCGGAATTAAATAGAAAAGGCACAATGCCGACTTAAGTACAAGAAGACTGACTCTTCCTACTGTCTATGTTTTGAACCATTCCTGTGACACGAGTTATAGATTCCGATGCTTCACTACAGGTTTACCGTATCCCTCTGACCTTCTTATTGACGATGAAACACAGAAATTGCATCGGAATTAAATAAAAGGCACAATGCCGACTTAAGTACAACAAGACTGACCCTTCCTACTGTCTATGTTTCGAACCATTCCTGTGACACTAGTTATAGATTCCGATGCTTCACTTCAGGTTTACTGAATCCCTTGGACCTTCTTATTGACGATGAAACACAGAAATTGTATCGGAATTACATACAAAAGGCACAATGCCGACTTAAGTACAAGAAGACTGACTCTTCTTACTGACTATGTTTTGAACCATTCCTGTGACACTAGTTATAGATTCCGATCTTTCACTTGAGGTTTACTGTATCCCTCTGACCTACTTATAGACGATTAAACACAGAAATTGCAACGGAATTAAATACAAAAGGCACAATGCCGACTTAAGTACAAGAAGACTGACTCTTCTTACTGACTATGCTTTGAACCATTCCTGTGACACTAGTTATAGATTCCAATGCTTCACTTCAGATTTACCGTATCCCTCTGACCATCCTATTGACGATGCAACACAGAAATTGCAGCGGAATAAAACACAAAAGGCACAATGCCAACTTAAGTACAAGAAGACTGACTCCTCTTACTGACTATGTTTTGAACCATTCCTGTACTACTAGTTATAGATTCTGATGCTTCACATCAGGTTTACTGTATCCCTTGGACCTTCTTATTGACGATGAAACACAGAAATTGCATCGGAATTAAATACAAACGGCACAATGCCGACTTAAGTACAAGAACACTGACTCTTCTACTGACTATGTTTTGAACCATTCCCGTGACGCTAGTTATAGATTCCGATGCTTCACTTCAAATTTACTGTATCCCTCTGACCTTCCTATTGACGATGAAACACAGAAATTGCATTGGAATTAAACACTAAAGGCACAATGCCGAATTAAGTACAAGAAGACTGACTCTAATTACTGTCGATGTTGTGAACCATTCCTGTAACACTAGTTATAGATTCCGATGCTTCACTCCAGGTTTTCTGTATCCCTTGGCCCATCTTATTGACGATGAAACACAGAAATTGCAGCGGAATTAAATAAAAAAGGCACAAGCCGAGTTAAGTACATGCAGACTGACTCTTCTTACATTCTATGTTTTGAACCATTCCTGTGACACTAGTTATAGATTCCGATGCTACACTCCAGGTTTACTATATACCTTGGACCTTCTTAAAGACGATGAAATACAGAAATTGCATCGGAATTAAATAGAAATGGCACAATGCCGACATAAGTACAAGAAGACTGACTCTTCCTAATGTCTATGTTTTGAACCATTCCTGTGACACTAATTATAGATTCCGATGCTTCACTTCAGGTTTACTGTATCCCTTGGACCTTCTTATTAACGATGTATCACAGAAATTGCATCGGAATTAAATGCAAAAGGCACAATGCCGACTTAAGTACAAGAAGACTGACTCTTTTTACTGTCTATGTTTTGAACCATTCCTGTGACACTAGTTATAGATTCCGATGCTTCACTTCAGGTTTACTGTATCCCTTGGACCTTCTTATTGACGATGAAACACAGAAATTGCATCGGAATTAATTACAAAAGGCACAATGCCGACTTAAGTACAAGAAGACTGACTCTTCTTGTTGACTATGTTTTGAACCATTCCTGTGACACTAGTTAAGGACTCTGATGCTTCACTTCAGGTTTACTGTATCCCTTGGACCTTCTTATTGAAGTTGAAACACAGAAATTGCATCGGAATTAAATACAAAAGGCACAATGCCGACATAAGTACAAGAATACTGACTCTTCTTAATGTCTATGTTTTGAACCATCCCTGTGACACTTGTTATAGACTCCGATGCTTCACTCCAGGTTTACTGTATCCCTTGGACCTTCTCATTGACGATGAAACACTGAAAATGCATAGGAATTAAATACAAAAGGCACAATGCCGACTTTAGTACAAGAAGACTGACTCTGCTTACTGACTATGTTTTGAACCATTCCTGTGCACTAGTTATAGATTCCGATGCTTCACTCCATTCTGACTATATCCCTTGGACCTTCTTATTGACGAAAAATCACAGAAATTGCATCGGAATTAAATATAAAAGCACAATGCCGACTTAAGTACAAGAAGACTGACACTTCTTACTGACTATGTTTTGAACCATTCATGTGACTCTAGTTATGGATTCCGATGCTTCACTTCAGGTTTACTGTATCCCTTGGACTTTCTTTTTGACTATGAAGCACAGAAATTGCATCGGAATTAAATAGAAAAGGCACAATGCCGACTTAAGTACAAGAAGACTGACTCTTCCTACTGTCTATGTTTGAACCATTCCTGTGACACTAGTTATAGATTCCGATGCTTCACTACAGGTTTACCGTATCCCTCTGACCTTCTTATTGACGATGAAACACAGAAATTGCATCGGAATTAAATAAAAGGCACAATGCCGACTTAAGTACAACAAGACTGATCCTTCCTACTGTCTATGTTTCAAACCATTCCTGTGACACTAGTTATAGATTCCGATGCTTCACTTCAGGTTTACTGAATCCCTTGGACCTTCTTATTGACGATGAAACACAGAAATTGCATCGGAATTACATACAAAAGGCACAATGCCGACTTAAGTACAAGAAGACTGACTCTTCTTACTGACTATGTTTTGAACCATTCCTGTGACACTAGTTATAGATTCCGATCTTTCACTTGAGGTTTACTGTATCCCTCTGACCTACTTATAGACGATGAAACACAGAAATTGCAACGGAATTAAATACAAAAGGCACAATGCCGACTTAAGTACAAGAAGACTGACTCTTCTTACTGACTATGCTTTGAACCATTCCTGTGACACTAGTTATAGATTCCGATGCTTCACTTCAGATTTACCGTATCCCTCTGACCATCCTATTGACGATGCAACACAGAAATTGCAGCGGAATAAAACACGAAAGACACAATGCCGACTTAAGTACAAGAAGACTGACTCTTCTTACTGACTATGTTTTGAACCATTCCTGTACTACTAGTTATAGATTCTGATGCTTCACATCAGGTTTACTGTATCCCTTGGACTTTCTTATTGCGATAAAACACAGAAATTGCATCGGAATTAAATACAAAAGGCACAATGCCGACTTAAGTACAAGAACACTGACTCTTCTTACTGACTATGTTTTGAACCATTCCCGTGACGCTAGTTATAGATTCCAGTGCTTCACTTCAGATTTACTGTATCCCTCTGACCTTCCTAATGACGATGAAACACAGAAATTGCATTGGAATTAAACACTAAAGGCAAAATGCCGAATTAAGTACAAGAAGACTGACTCTAATTACTGACTATGATTTTAACCATTCCTGTGACACTAGTTATAGCTTCAGATGCTTCACTTCAGGTTTACTGTATCCCTTGGACCTTCTTATTGACGATGAAATACAGAAATTGCATAGGAATTAAATAGAAATGGCACAATGCCGACATAAGTACAAGAAGACTGACTCTTCCTAATGTCTATGTTTTGAACCATTCCTGTGACACTAGTTACAGATTCCGATGCTTTACTTCAGGCTTACTGTATCCCTTGGACCTTCTTATTAACGATGTAACACAGAAATTGCATCGGAATTAAATACAAAAGGCACAATGCCGACTTAAGTACAAGAAGACTGACTCTTTTTACTGTCTATGTTTTGAACCATTCCTGTGACACTAGTTATAGATTCCGATGCTTCACTTCAGGTTTACTGTATCCCTTGGACCTTCTTATTTACGATGAAACACAGAAATTGTATCGGAATTATATACTAAAGGCACAATGCCGACTTAAGTACAAGAAGACTGACTCTTCCTACTGACTATGTTTTGAACCATTCCTGTGACACTAGTTATAGATTCCGATGCTTCACTTCAGGTTTACTGTATCCCTTGGTCCTTCTTATTGACGATGAAAGACAGAAATTGCATCGGAATTATATACTAAAAGCACAATGCCGACTTAAGTACAAGAAGACTGACTCTTCTTACTGACTATGATTTTAACCATTCCTGTGACACTAGTTATAGCTTCAGATGCTTCACTTCAGGTTTACTGTATCCCTTGGACCTTCTTATTGACGATGAAACACAGAAATTGCATCGGAATTAAATAGAAAAGGCACAATGCCGACTTAGGTACAAGAAGACTGACTCTTCCTTATGTCTATGATTTAAACCATTCCTTCGACACTAGTTCTAGATTCCGATGCTTCACTTCAGGTTTACTGTATCCCACTGACCTTCTTATTGACGATGAAACACAGAAATTGCATCGGAATTAAATACAAATGTCACAATGTCGACTTCTGTACACGAAGACTGACTCTTCTTTCTGACTATGTTTTGAACCTTTCCTGTGACGCTACTTATAGATTCCCATGCTACACTTCAGGTTTACTGTACCCCTTGGACCTTCTTATTGACGATGAAACACAGAAATTGCATCGGAATTAAATACAAAAGGCACAATGCCGACTTAAGTTCAAGAAGACTTACTCTTCTTACTGTCTATGTTTGAACCATTCCAGTGGCACTAGTTATAGATTCCGATGCTTCACTTCAGGTTTACTGTATCCCTCTGACCTTCTTATAGGCGATGAAACACAGAAATTGCATCGGAATTAAATACAAAAGACACAATGCCGAATTAAGTATAAGAAGACTGACCCTTCCTACTGTCTATGTTTTGAACCATTCCTGTGACACTAGTTATAGATTCCGATGCCTCGCTTCAGGTTTACTGTATCCTTTGGACCTTCTTGTTGACGATGAAACATTGAAATTGCATTGGAATTAAATACAAAAGGCACAATGCCGACTTAAGTACAAGAACACTGACTCTTCTTACTGACTATGTTTTGATTCATTCCTGTGACACTAGTTATAGATTCCGATGCTTCACTTCAGGTTTACTGTATCCCTTGGACTATCTTATTGACGATGAAGCACAGAAATTGCATCGGAATTAAATACAAAAGGCACAATGCCGACTTCAGTACAAGAATACTGACTCTTCTTACTGTCTATGTTTGATCCATCCCTGTGACACTAGTTATAGATTCCGATGCTTCACTTCAGGTTTACTGTATCCCTTGGACTTTCTTTTTGACTATGAAGCACAGAAATTGCATCGGAATTAAATAGAAAAGGCACAATGCCGACTTAAGTACAAGAAGACTGACTCTTCCTACTGTCTATGTTTTGAACCATTCCTGTGACACTAGTTATAGATTCCGATGCTTCACTACAGGTTTACCGTATCCCTCTGACCTTCTTATTGACGATGAAACACAGAAATTGCATCGGAATTAAATAAAAGGCACAATGCCGACTTAAGTACAACAAGACTGACCCTTCCTACTGTCTATGTTTTGAACCATTCCTGTGACACTAGTTATAGATTCCGATCTTTCACTGAGGTTTACTGTATCCCTCTGACCTACTTATAGACGACGAAACACAGAAATTGCAACGGAATTAAATACAAAAGGCACAATGCCGACTTAAGTACAAGAAGACTGAATCTTCTTACTGACTATGCTTTGAACCATTCCTGTGACACTAGATATAGCTTCCGATGCTTCACTTCAGGTTTACTATATAACTTGGACCTTCGTATTGACAATGACATACAGAAATTGCATCGGAATTACATACAAAAGGCACAATGCCGACTTAAGTCCAAGAAGACTGACTCTTTTTACTGACTATGTTATGAACCACTCCTGTGACACTAGTTATAGATTCCGATCTTTCACTTGAGGTTTACTGTTTCCCTCTGACCTACTTATAGACGATGAAACACAGAAATTGCAACGGAATTAAATACAAAAGGCACAATGCCGACTTAAGTACAAGAGGACTGACTCTCCTTACTGACTATGCTTTGAACCATTCCTGTGACACTAGTTCTAGATTCCGATGCTTCACTTCAGATTTACCGTATCCCTCTGACCTTCCTATTGACGATGAAACACAGAATTTGCATTGGAATTAAACACTACAGGCACAATGCCGAATTAAGTACAAGAAGACTGACTCTTCTTACTGTCGATGTTTTGAACCATTCCTGTGACACTAGTTAGAGATTCCGATGCTTCACTCCAGGTTTACTGTATCCCTTGGACCTTCTTATTGACGATGCAACACAGAAATTGCAGCGGAATTAAATACAAAAGGCACAATGCCCACTTAAGTACAAGAAGACTGACTCCCCTTACTGACTATGTTTTGAACCATTCCTGTACTACTAGTTATAGATTCTGATGCTTCACATCAGGTTTTCTGTATCCCTTGGACCTTCTTATTGACGACGAAACACAGAAATTGCATCGGAATTAAATACAAAAGGCACAATGCCGACTTAAGTACAAGAACACTGACTCTTCTTATTGACTATGTTTTGAACCATTCCCGTGACACTAGTTATAGTTTCCGATGCTTCACTTCAGTTTACTGTATTCCTCTGACCTTCCTATTGACGATGAAACACAGAAATTGCATTCGAATTAAACACTAAAGGCACAATGCCGAATTAAGTACAAGAAGACTGACTCTAATTACTGTCGATGTTTTGAACCATTCCAGTGACACTAGTTATAGATTCCGATGCTTCACTCTAGGTTTTCTGTATCCCTTGGACCTTCTTATTGACGATGAAACACAGAAATTGCAGCGGAATTAAATAAAAAATGCACAAGCCGACTTAAGTATAAGCAGACTGACTCTACTTACATTCTATGTTTTGAACCATTCCTGTGACACTAGTTACAGATTCCGATGCTTCACTCCAGGTTTACTATATACCTTGGACCTTCTTATTGACGATGAAATACAGAAATTGCATCGGAATTAAATAGAAATGGCACAATGCCGACTTTACTACAAGAAGACTGACTCTTCCTAATGTCTATGATTTGAACCATTCCTGTACCACTAGTTATAGACTCTGATGCATCACTTCACGTTTACTGTATCCCTCTGACCTTCTTATTGACGATGAAACACAGAAATTGCATCGGAATTAAATACAAAAGGCACAATGCCGACTTAATTACAAGAATACTGACTCTTCTTACTGTCTATGTTTTGAACAATTCCTGTGACACTAGTTATAGATTCCGATGCTTCACTTCAGATTTACTGTATCTCTCTGACGTTCTTATTGACGATGAAACACAGTAATTGCGTCGGAATTAAATACAAAATGCACAATGCCGAATTAAGTACAAGAAGACTGACTCTTCTTACTGTCTATGTTTTGAACCATTCCTGTAACACTAGTAATAGCTCCGATGCTTCACTCTACGTTTACTGTATCCCTTGGACCTTCTTATTGACGATGAAACACAGAAATTGCATCGGAATTAAATAAAAAAGTCACTATGCCGACTTAAGTACAAGAAGACAGACACTTCTTTCTGACTATGTTTGAACCTTTCCTGTGACACTAGTTATAGATTCCAATGCAGCACTTCAAGTTTACTGGCTCCCTTGGACCTTCTTATTGACGACGAAACACAGAAATTGCATCGGAATTATATACTAAAGGCACAATGCCGACTTAAGTACAAGAAGACTGACTCTTCCTACTGACTATGTTTTGAACCATTCCTGTGACACTAGTTATAGATTCCGATGTTTCACTTCAGGTTTACTGTATCCCTCTGACCTTCTTATTGACGATGAAACACAGAAATTGCATCGGAATTATATACTAAAGGCACAATGCCGACTTAAGTACAAGAAGACTGACTCTTCCTACTGTCTATGTTTTGAACGTTTCCTGTGACACTAGTTATAGATTCCCATGCTTCACTTCAGTTTTACTCTATCCCTTGGACATTCTTATTGACGATAAATCACTGAAATTACATCGGAATTAATTACAAAAGGCACAATGCCGACATAAGTACAAGAAGACTGACTGTTCTTACTGACTATGTTTGAACCATTCCTGTGACACTAGTTATAGATTCCGGTGCTTCACTTCAGGTTTACTGTATCCCTTGGACCTTCTTATTGACTATGAAACACAGAAATTGCATCGGAAATGAATACAAAAATCACAATGCCGACTTAAGTACAAGAAGACTGACTCTTCTTACTGACTATGTTTTGAACCATTCCTGTGACACTAGTTATAGTTTCCGATGCTTCACACCCGGTTTACTGTATCCCTTGGACCTTCTTATTGACGATTAAACACAGAAATTGCGTCGGAATTTAATATAAAAGACACAATGCCATCTTAAGTACAAGAAGACTGACTCGTCTTACTGACTATGATTTGAACCATTCCTGTTACACTAGTTATAGATTCCGATGCTTCACTCCAGGTTTACTGAATCCCTTGGACCTCCTTATTGTCGATGAAACACAGAAATTGCATCGGAAATAAATACAATAGGCACAATGACGACATAAGTACAAGAAGACTGACTCTTCTTACTGTCTATGTTTTGAACCATTCCTGTGACACTAGTTATAGATTCCGATGCTTCATTCCAAGTTTTCTGTATCCCTTGGACCTTCTTATTGACGATGAAACACAGAAATTGCATCGGAATTAAATAGAAAAGGCAGAATGCCGACTTAAGTACAAGAAGACAGACCCGTTTTAATGACTGTGATTTGAACTATTCCATTGACACTAGTTATAGATTCCGATGCTTCACTTCAGGTTTACTGTATCCCTTGGACTTTCTTATTGACGATGAAGCACAGAAATTGCATCGGAATTAAATAGAAAAGGCACAATGCCGACTTAAGTACAAGAAGACTGACTCTTCCTACTGTCTATGATTTGAACCATTCCTGTGACACTGGTTATAGATTCCCATGCTTCACTACAGGTTTACTGTATACCTCTGACCTTCATATTGACGATGAAACACAGAAATTGCATCGGAATTAAGTAAAAAGGCACAATGCCGACTTAAGTACAACAAGACTGACTCTTCCTACTGTCTATGTTTGAACCATTTCTGTGACACTAGTTATAGATTCCGATGCTTCAGTTCAGGTTTACTGTATCCCTTAGACCTTCGTATTGACGATGAAACACAGAAATTGCATCAGAAATAAATACAAAAGGCACAATGCCGACTTAAGTACAAGAATACTGACTCTTCTTACTGTCTATGTTTTGAACCATCCCTATGACACCAGTTATAAATTCCGATGCTTCACTCCTGGTTTACTGTATCCCTTTGACCTTCGTATTGACGATGAAACACAGAAATTGCAACGGAATTACATACAAAAGGCACAATGCTGACTTAAGTACAAGAAGACTGACTCTTCTTACTGACTATGCTTTGAACCATTCCTGTGACACTAGTTATAGATTCCGATGCTTCACTTGAGGTTTACTGTATCCCTCTGACCTTCTTATTGACGATGAAACACAGAAATTTCATCGGAATTAAAACAAAAGGCACAATGACGACTTAAGTACAAGAAGACTGACTCTTCTTACTGTCTATGTTTTGAACCATTCATGTGACACTAGTTATAGATTCCGATGCTTCACTCCAGGTTTACTGCGTCCCTTGGACCTTCTTATTGACGATGAAGCACAGAAATTGCATCGGAATGAAATACAAAAGGCACAATGCCGACTTAAGTACAAGAAGACTGACTCTTCTTACTGACTATGTTTTGAACCGTTCTTGTGACACTAGTTATAGATTACGGTGCTTCACTTCAGGTTTACTGTATCCCTCTGACCTTCTTATTGATGATGAAACACAGAAACTGCATCTGAATTAAATCAAGAAGGCACAGTGCCGACTTTAGTACAAGAATACGGTCTTCTCTTACTGACTATGTTTGAACCCTTCCTGTGACACTAGTTATAGATTCCGATGCTTCACTTCAGATTTACTGAATCCCTCTGACGTTCTTATTGACGATGAAACACAGAAATTGCGTCGGAATTAAATACAAAAGGCACAATGCCGAATTAGGTACAAGAAGACTGACTCTTCTTACTGTCTATGTTTTGAATCAATCCTGTGACACTAGTAATAGATTCCGATGCTTCACTCTAGGTTTACTGTATCCCTTGGACCTTCTTATTGACGATGAAACACAGAAATTGCATTGGAATTAAATAAATAGGCACAATGCCGACTTAAGTACAAGAAGACTGACTCATCTTACTGTCTATGTTTTGAACCATTCCTGTGACACTAGTTACATTTTCCGATGCTTCACTCCCGGTTTACTGTATCCCTTGGACCTTCTTATTGACGGTGAAACACAGAAATTGCATCGGAATTAAATACAAATGCACAATACCGGCTTAAGTACAAGGAGACTGACTCTTCTTACTGACTATGCTATGAACCATTCCTGTGACACTAGTTATAGATTCCGATGCTTCACTTCAGGTTTACTGTATCCCTTGGACCTTCTTATTGACGATGAAACACAGCAATTGCATCGGAATTAAATAGAGAAGGCACAATGCAGACTTAAGTACAAGAGACTGACTCATCCCACTTACTATGTTTTGTACCATTCCTGTGACACTAGTTATAGATTCGGATGCTTCACTTCAGGTTAACTGTATCCCTCTGACTTTCTCATTGACGATGAAACACAGATATTGCAACGGAATTAAATTCAAAAGGGACAATGCCGACTTAAGTAAAAGAAGATTGACCCTTCTTTCTGTCTATGTTTTGATCCATTCCATTGACACTAGTTATAAATTCCGATGCTTCACTTCAGGTTTACTGTATCCATTGGACCTTCTTATTGACCATGAAACACAGGCATTGCATCGGAAATATATACAAAAGGCACAATGCCGACTTAAGTACAAGAAGACTGACTCTTCTTACTGACTATGTTTTGAACCATTCCTGTGACACTAGTTATAGATTCAGATGCTTCACTTCAGGTTTACTGTATCCCTCTTACTTTCTTATTGACGATGAAACACAGAAATTGCGTCGGAATTAAATACAAAAAGCACAATGCCGAATTAAGTACAAGAAGACTGACTCTTCTCACTGTCTATGTTTTGAACCATTCCTGTGACACTAGTAATAGATTCCGACGCTTCGCTCTAGGTTTACTGTATCCCTTGGACCTTCTTACTGACGATGAAACTCAGAAATTGCATCGGAATTAAATAAATAAAGCACAATAACGACTTAAGTACAAGAAGACTGACTCTTCTTACTGACTATGTTTTGAATCATTCCTGTGACACTAGTTATAGATTCAGATGCTTAACTTCAGATTTACTGTATCCCTCTGACCTTCTTATTGATGATGAAACACAGAAATAGCATCGGAATTAAATACAAATGGGACAATGCCGACTTAAGTAAAAGAAGACTGATTCTTCTTCTGTCTATGTTTTGAACCATTCCTGTGACACTAGTTATAAATTCCGATGCTTCACTTCAGGTTTACTGTATCCCTTGGACCTTCTTATTGACGATGAAACACAGAAATTGCCTCGGAATTAAATACAAAAGGCACAATGCCGACTTAAGTACAAGAAGACTGACTCTTCTTACTGACTATGTTTTGAACGATTCCTGTGACACTAGTTATTGATTCAGATGCTTCACTTCAGGTTTACTGTATCCCTCTGACCTTCTTATTGATGATGAAACTCAGAAATTACATCCGAGTTAAATCCAGAAGGCACAGTGCCGAATTAAGTACAAGAAGACTGACTCTTCTTAGTGTCTATGATTTGAACCATTCCTGTGACACTAGTTATAGATTCCGCTGCTTCACCCCAGGTTTACTGTATCCCTTGGACCTCCATTTTTACAATGAAACATAGAAATTGCATCGGAATTTAGTACAAAAGGACAATGCCGACTTAAGTACAAGAAGACTGACTCTTCTTACTGGCTATGTTTTGAACCATTCCTGTGACACTAGTTATAGATTCAGATGCTTCACATCAGGTTTCCTGTATCCCTCTTACTTTCTTATTGACGATGAAACACAGAAATTGCATCGGAAGTAAATAGAAAAGGCACAATGCAGATTTAAGTACAAGAAGACTGACTCTTCCTACTGTCTATGTTTGAAATATTCCTGTGACACTAGTTATCGATTCCGATGCTTCACTTCAGGTTTATTGAATCCCTTGGACCTTCTTGTTGACGACGAAACACAGAAATTGCATCGGAATTAAATTTAAAATGCACAATTCCGACTTAAGTACAAGAAGACTGACTCGTCTTACTGACTATGATTTGATTCATTCCTGTGACACTAGTTGTAGATTCCGATGCTTCACTCCAGGTTTACTGTATCCTTTGGAACTCCTTATTGAAAATGAAACATAAGGATTGCATCGGAATTAAATACAAAAGGCACAATGCCGACTTATGTACAAGAAGACTGACTCTTCGTATTGACTATGTTTTGAAACATTCCTGTAACACTAGTTATAGATTCCGGTGCTTCAATTCAGGTTTACTGTATCCCTTGGACCTTCTTATTGGCGAGGAAACAAAGAAATTGCATCGGAATTAAATACAAAAGGCACAATGCCGACTTCAGTACAAGAATACTGACTCTTATTACTGACTATGTTTTGAACCATCCCTGTGTCACTAGTTATTGATTCCGATGATTCACTCCAGGTTTACTGTATCCCTTGGACCTTCTTATTGACGATGAAACACTGAAATTGCATCGGAATTAAATACAAAAGGCACAATGCCGACCTAAGTACAATAAGCCTGTCTCTTCTATCTGACTAAGTTTTGAACCATTCCTGTGACTCTAGTTATAGATTCCGATGCTTCACTTAAGGTGTAATGTATCCCTCTGACCTTCGTATTGACGATGAAACATAGAAATTGCATCGGAATTAAATACAAAAGGCACAATGCCGAATTAAGTACAAAAAGACTGACTCTTCTTACTGTCTATGTTTTGAAACATTCATGTGACACTAGTTATAGATTCCGATGCTTCACTCCAGGTTTACTGTATCCCTTGGACCTTCTTATTGACGATGAAACACAGAAATTGCATCGGAATTAGATACAAACGGCACAATGGCGACATAAGTACAAGAAGACTGACTTTTCTTACTGAATATGTATTGAACCATTCCTGTGACACTAGTTATAGATTCCGATGCTTGACTTCAGATTTACTGTATCCCTCTGACCTTCTTATTGACGATGAAACACAGAAATTGCATCGGAATTAAATACTAAAGGCGCAATGCCGAATTAAGTACAAGAAGACTGACTCTTTTTACTGTCGATGTTTTTAACCATTCCTGTGACACTAGTTATAGATTCTGATTCTTCACTTCAGGTTTACTGTAGCCCTCTGACCTTCTTATTGAAGATGAAACACAGATATTGCATCGGAATTAAATACTAAAGGCACTATGCTGACTTAAGTACAAGAAGACTAACTCTTCTTAATCACTATGTTTCGAACCATTCCTGTGACACCAGTTATAGATTCTGATGCTTCACTTCAGGTTTACTATATACCTTGGACCTTCTTATTTAGGATGAAATACAGAAATTGCATCGGAATTAAATAGAAAAGGCACAATGCCGACTTAAGTACAAGAAGACTGACTCTTCTTACCGTGTATGTTTTGAACCATGCCTGTGACACTAGTTATAGATTCCGATGCTTCACTCCAGGTTTACTATATACCTTGGACCTTCTTATTTAGGATGAAATACAGAAATTGCATCGGAATTAAATAGAAAAGGCACAATGCCGACTTAAGTACAAGAAGACTGACTTTTCCTTCTGTCTATGTTTGAACCATTCCTGTGACACTAGTAGTAGATTCCGATGCTTCACTCTAGGTTTACTGTATCCCTTGGACCTTCTTATTGACGATAAAACACAGAAATTGCATCGGAATTAAATAAATAAGGCACAATGCCGACTTAAGTACAAGAAGACTGATTCTTCTTACTGACTATGCTTTGAACCATTCCTGTGACCCTAGTTATATATTCCGATGCTTCACTTCAGGTTTACTGTATCCCTTGGACCTTCTTATCGACGATGAAACACAACAATTGCATCGGAATTAAATAGAGAAGGCACAATGCCGACTTAAGTACAAGAAGACTGACACTTCCTACTTTCTATGTTTTGTTCCATTCCTGTGACAGTAGTTATAGATTCGTATGCTTCACTTCAGGATTACTGTAAACCCTTCTGACCTAGTCATTGACGATGAAACACAGAAATTGCAACGGAATTAAATACAAAAGGGACAATGCTGACAGAAGTACAAGATGACTGACTCTTCCTCTGTCCATGTTTTGAACCATTCCTGTGACACTAGTTATAAATTTCGATGCTTCACTTCAGGTTTACAGTATCCCTTGGACCTTCTTATTGACGATGTAACACAGAGATTGCATCGGAATTAATTCCAAAAGGCACAGTGCCGAATTATGTACAAGAAGACTGACTCTTCTTAGTGTCTATGATTTGAACCATTCCTGTGACACTAGTTATAGATTCCGATGCTTCACATCAGGTTTACTGTATCCCTCTTACTTTCTTATTGACGATGAAACACAGAAATTGCATCGGAAGTAAATAGAAAAGGCACAATGCAGATTTAAGTACAAGAAGACTGACTCCTCCTTCTGTCTATGTTTTGAACCATTCCTGTGACACTAGTTATAGATTCCGATGCTTAACTCCCGGTTTACTGTATCCCTTGGACCTTCTTATTGACGATGAAACACAGAAATTGCATCGGAATTAAATACTAAAGGCGCAATGCCGAATTAAGTACAAGAAGACTAACTCTTCTTACTGTCGATGTTTTGAACCATTCCTGTGACACTAGTTATAGGTTCTGATGCTTCACTTCAGGTTTACTGTATCCCTCTGACCTTCTTATTGACGATGAAACACAGAAATTTCATCGGAATTAAATACAACAGGTACAATGCCGACATAAGTACAAGAAGAGTGACTCTTCCCACTGTCTATGCTTTAAACCATTCCTGTTACACTAGTTATGGATTCCGATGCTTCACTTCAGGTTTACTGTATCCCTTGGACCTTCTTATCGACGATGAAACACAACAATTGCATCGGAATTAAATAGAGAAGGCACAATGCCGACTTAAGTACAAGAAGACTGACACTTCCTACTTTCTATGTTTTGTACCATTCCTGTGACACTAGTTATAGATTCGGATGCTTCACTTCAGGATTACTGTATCCCTCTGACCTTGTCATTGACGATGAAACACAGAAATTGCAACGGAAGTGAATACAAAAGGGACAATGCCGACTGAAGTACAAGATGACTGACTCTTCCTCTGTCCATGTTTTGAACCATTCCTGTGACACTAGTTATAAATTTCGATGCTTCACTTCAGGTTTACTGTATCCCTTGGACCTTCTTATTGACGATGAAACACAGAGATTGCATCGGAATTAATTCCAAAAGGCACAGTGCCGAATTATGTACAAGAAGACTGACTCTTCTTAGTATCTATGATTTGAACCATTCCTGTGACACTAGTTATAGATTCCGATGCTTCACATCAGGTTTACTGTATCCCTCTTACTTTCGTATTGACGATGAAACACAGAAATTGCATCGGAATTAAATACTAAAGGCACTATGCTGACTTAAGTACAAGAAGACTGACTCTTCTTACTCACTATGTTTCGAACCATTCCAGTGACACCAGTTATAGATTCTGATGCTTCACTTCAGGTTTACTATATACCTTGGACCTTCTTATTTAGGATGAAACACAGAAATTGCATCGGAATTAAATAGAAAAGGCACAATGCCGACTTAAGTACAAGAAGACTGACTCTTCTTACCGTGTATGTTTTGAACCATGCCTGTGACACTAGTTATAGATTCCGATGCTTCACTCTAGGTTTACTATATACCTTGGACCTTCTTATTTAGGATGAAATACAGAAATTGCATCGGAATTAAATAGGAAAGGCACAATGCCGACTTAAGTACAAGAAGACTTACTCTTCCTACTGTCTATGTTTTGAACCATTCCTGTGACACTAGTTAGAGATTCCGATGCTTCACTTCAGGTTTACTGTATCCATCTGACCTTCTTATTGACGATGAAACACAGAAATAGCATCGGAAGTAAACAGAAAAGGCACAATGCAGATTTAAGTACAAGAAGACTGACTCTTCCTACTGTCTATGTTTGAACTATTCCTGTGACACTAGTTATAGATCCGATGCTTCACGTCTGGTTTACTGTATCCCTTGGACGTTCTTGTTGACGACGAAACACAGAAATTGCATCGGAATTAAGTACAAAATGCACAATGCCGATTTAAGTACAAGAAGACTGACTCTTCTTACTGACTATGTTTTGATTCATTCCTGTGACACTAGTTATGGATTCCGATGCTTCACTCCAGGTTTACTGTACCCCTTGGACATTCTAATTGACGATGAAACACAGAAATTGCATCGGAATTAAATACAAAAGGCACAATGCCGACTTAAGAACAAGAAGACTGACTCTTTTTACTGACTATGTTTTGAACCATTCCTGTGACACTAGTTATAGATTCCGATGCTAAACTCCCGGTTTACTGTATCCCTTGGACCTTCTTATTGAGGATGAAACACAAAAATTGCATCGGAATTAAATACAAAAGGCACATTGCCGACATAAGTACTAGAATACTGACTCTTCTTACTGACTATGTTTTGAATCATTCCTGTGACACTACTTATAGATTCCGATGCTTCACTCCAGGTTTACTGTATCCCTTGGAACTCCTTGTTGAAAATGAAACATAGAAATTGCATCGGAATTAAATACAAATGGCACAATGAAGACTTAAGTACAAGAAGACTGACTCTTCGTATTGACTATGTTTTGAAACATTCCTGTAACACTAGTTATAGATTCCGGTGCTTCACTTCAGGTTTACTGTATCCCTTGGACCTTCTTTTTGACGAGGAAACACAGAAATTGCATCGGAATTTAATACAAAAGGCACAATGCCGACTTCAGTACAAGAATACTGACTCTTATTAATGTCTATGTTTTGAACCATCCCTGTGTCACTAGTTATTGATTCCGATGCTTCACTCCAGGTTTATTGTATCCCTTGGACCTTCTTATTGACGATGAAACACAGAAATTGCATCGGAATTAAATACAAAAGGCACAATGCCGACCTAAGTACAATAAGCCTGTCTCTTCTTTCTGACTATGTTTTGAACCATTCCTGTGACACTAGTTATAGATTCCGATGCTTGACTTCAGATTTACTGTATCCCTCTGACCTTCTTATTGACGATGAAACACAGTAATTGCATCGGAATTAAATACTAAAGGCGCAATGCCGAATTCAGTACAAGAAGACTGACTCTTCTTTCTGTCGATGATTTTAACCATTCCTGTGACACTAGTTATAGATTCTGATGCTTCACTTCAGGTTTACTGTATCCCTCAGAACTTCCTATTGACGATGAAACACAGAAATTTCATCGGAATTCAATACAACAGGTACAATGCTGACATAAGTACAAGATGAGTGACTCTTCCCACAGTCTATGCATTAAACCATTCCTGTTACACTAGTTATAGATTCCGATGCTTCACTTCAGGTTTACTGTATCCCTTGGACCTTCTTATTGACGATGAAACACAGAAATTGCATCGGAATTAAATACAAAAGGCACAATGCCGACTTATGTACAAAAAGACTGACCCTTCCTACTGACTATGTTTTGAACCATTCCTGTGACACTAAGTATAGACTCTGATGCTTCACTTCAGGTTTACTGTATCCCTTGGACCTTCTTATTGAAGATGAAACACAGAAATTGCATCAGAATTAAATACTAAAGGCACTATGCTGACTTAAGTACAAGAAGACTGACTCTTCTTACTCACTATGTTTCGAACCATTCCAGTGACACTAGTTATAGATTCTGATGCTGCACTTCAGGTTTACTGTATCCCTTAGACCTTCTTATTGACGATGAAACACAGAAATTGCATCGGAATTAAATAAAAAAGGCACAATGCCTACTCAAGTACAAGAAGACTCACTCTTCTTACCGTGTATGTTTTGAACCATTCCTGTGACACTAGTTATAGATTCCGATGCTTCACTTCAGGTTTTCTGTATCCCTCTGACCTTCTTATTGACGATGAAACACAGAAATTGCATCGGAATTAAATACAAAAGGCACAATGCCGACTTAAGTACAGGAAAATTGACTCTTCCCACTGTCTATGTTTGAACCATTCCTGTGACACTAGTTATAGATTCCGATGCTTCACCTCGGGTTTTCTGTATCCCTTGGACCGTGTTATTGACGATGAAACACAGAAATTGCATCGGAATTAAATGCAAAAGGCACTATGCCGACTTAAGTACAAGAAGACTGACTCTTCTTACTGACTATGTTTTTAACCATTCCTGTGACACTAGTTATAGACTCTGATGCTTCACTTCAGGTTTACTGTATCCCTTGCACCTTCTTATTGGAAATGAAACACAGAAATTGCATCGGAATTAAATACAAAAGGCACAATGCCGACTTAAGTTCAAGAATACTGACTCTTCTTACTGTCTATGTTTTGAACCATTCCTGTGACACTAGTTGTAGATTCCGATGCTTCACTCCAGGATTACTGTATCCCTTGGACCTTCTTATTGACGATGAAACACAGAAATTGCATCGGAATTAAATAAATAAGGCACAATGCCGATTTAAGTACAAGAAGACTGACTCTTCTTACTGACTATGTTTGAACCATTCCTGTGACCCTAGTCATAGATTCCGATGATTCACTTCAGGTTTACTGTATCCCTTGGACCTTCTTATCGAAGATGAATCACAGCAATTGCATCGGAATTAAATAGAGCAGGCACAATGCCGACTTAAGTACAAGAATACTGACTCTTCCAACTTTGTATGTTTTGTACCATTCCTGTGACACTAGTTATAGATTCGGATGCTTCACTTCAGGTTTACTGTATCCCTCTGACCTTCTCATTGACGATAGAACACAGACATTGCAACGGAATTAAATACAAAAGGGACAATGCCGACTTAAGTACAAGATGACTGACTCTTCTTCTGTCCATGTTTTGAACCATTCCTGTGACACTAGTTATAAATTTCGATGCTTCACATCATGTTTACTGTATCCCTCTTAGTTTCATATTGACGATGAAACACAGAAATTGCATCGGAAGTAAATAGAAAAGGCACAATGCAGATTTAAGTACAAGAAGACTGACTCTTCCTACTGTCTATGTTTGAACTATTCCTGTGGCACAAGTTATAGATTCCGATGCTTCACTTCTGGTTTACTGTATCCCTTGGAGATTCTTGTTGACGACGAAACACAGAAATTGCATCGGAACGAAATACTAAATTCACAATGCCGACTTAAGTACAAGAAGACTGACTCTTCTTACTGACTATGTTTTGATTCATTCCTGTGACACTAGTTATAGATTCCGATGCTTCACTCCAGGTTTACTGTATCCCTTGGAACTCCTTATTGACAATTAAGCATAGAAATTGCATCGGAATTAGATACAAAAGGCACAATGGCGACATAAGTACAAGAAGACTGACACTTCTTACTGACTATGATTTGAACCATTCATGTGACACTAGTTATAGATTCCGGTGCTTCACTTCAGGTTTACTGTATCCCTTGGACCTTCTTTTTGACGAGGAAACACAGAAATTGCATCGGAATGTAATACAAAAGTCACAATGCCGACTTCAGTACAAGAATACTGACTCTTATTAATGTCTATGTTTTGAACCATCCCTGTGTCACTAGTTATTGATTCCGATGCTTCACTCCAGGTTTACTGTATCCTTTGGACCTTCTTATTGACGATGAAGCACAGAAATTGCATCGGAATTAAATACAAAAGGCACAATGCCGACCTAAGTACAATAAGCCTGTCTCTTCTTTCTGACTATGTTTTGAACCATTCCTGTGACACTAGTTATAGATTCCGATGCTTCACTTAAGGTTTACTGTATCCCTCTGACCTTCTTATTGACGATGAAACATAGAAATTGCATCGGAATTAAATACAAAAGGCACAATGCCTAGCTAAGTACAAGAAGACTGACTTTTCTTACCGACTATGTTTTGAACCATTCCAGTTACACTAGTTATAGATTCCGATGCTTGACTTCAGATTTACTGTATCCCTCTGACCTTCTTATTGACGATGAAACACAGTAATTGCAACGGAATTAAATACTAAAGGCGCAATGCCGAATTAAGTACAAGATGACTGACTCTTCTTACTGTCGATGTTTTTAACCATTCCTGTGCCACTAGTTATAGATTCTGATGCTTCACTTCAGGTTTACTGTATCCCTTTGACCTTCTTATTGACGATGAAACACAGAAATTTCATCGGAATTCAATACAACAGGTACAATGCCGACTTAAGTACAAGAAGAGTGACTCTTCCCACTGTCTATGCATTAAACCATTCCTGTTACACTAGTTATAGATTCCGATGCTTCACTTCAGGTTTACTGTATCCCTTGGACCTTCTTATTGACGATGAAACACAGAAATAGCATCGGAATTAAATACATAAGGCACAATGCCGACTTATGTACAAAAAGACTGACTCTTCCTACTGACTATGTTTTGAACCATTCCTGTGACACTAAGTATAGACTCTGATGCTTCACTTCAGGTTTACTGTATCCCTTGGACCTTCCTATTGAAGATGAAACACAGAAATTGCATCAGAATTAAATACTAAAGGCACTATGCTGACTTAAGTACAAGAAGACTGACTCTTCTTACTCACTATGTTTCGAACCATTCCAGTGACACTAGTTATAGATTCTGATGCTTCACTTCAGGTTTACTGTATCCCTTAGACCTTCTTATTGACGATGAAACACAGAAATTGCATCGGAATGAAATAAAAAAGGCACAATGCCTACTCAAGTACAAGAAGACTCACTCTTCTTACCGTGTATGTTTTGAACCATTCCTGTGACACTAGTTATAGATTCCGATGCTTCCCTTCAGGTTTACTGTATCCCTCTGACCTTCTTATTGACGATGAAACACAGAAATTGCATCGGAATTAAATGCAAAAAGCACTATGCCGACTTAAGTACAAGAAGACTGACTCTTCTTACTGACTATGTTTTTAACCATTCCTGTGACACTAGTTATAGACTCTGATTCTTCACTTCAGGTTTACTGTATCCCTTGCACCTTCTTATTGGAAATGAAACACAGAAATTGCATCGGAATTAAATACAAAAGGCACAATGCCGACTTAAGTACAAGAATACTGACTCTTCTTACTGTCTATGTTTTGAACCATTCCTGTGACACTAGTAGTAGTTTCCGATGCTCAACTCCCGGTTTACTGTATCCCTTGGACCTTCTTATTGAGGATGAAACACAGAAATTGCATCGGAATTAAGTACAAAATGCACAATGCCGACTTAAGTACAAGAAGACTGACTCTTCTTACTGACTATGTTTTGATTCATTCCTGTGACACTAGTTATGGATTCCGATGCTTCACTCCAGGTTTACTGTACCCCTTGGACCTTCTAATTGACGATGAAACACAGAAATTGCATCGGAATTAAATACAAAAGGCACAATACCGACTTAAGTACAAGAAGACTGACTCTCTTTACTGACTATGTTTTGAACTATTCCTGTGACACTAGTTATAGATTCCGATGCTTAACTCCCGGTTTACTGTATCCCTTGGACCTTCTTATTGAGGATGAAACACAAAAATTGCATCGGAATTAAATACAAAAGGCACATTGCCGACATAAGTACTAGAATACTGACTCTTATTACTGACTATGATTTGAATCATTCCTGTGACACTAGTTATAGATTCCGATGCTTCACTCCAGGTTTACTGTATCCCTTGGAACTCCTTATTGAAAATGAAACATAGAAATTGCATCGGAATTAAATACAAAAGGCACAATGAAGACTTAAGTACAAGAAGACTGACTCTTCGTATTGACTATGTTTTGAAACATTCCTGTAACACTAGTTATAGATTCCGGTGCTTCACTTCAGGTTTACTGTATCCCTTGGACCTTCTTTTTGACGAGGAAACACAGAAATTGCATCGGAATTAAATACAAAAGGCACAATGCCTACCTAAGTACAAGAAGACTGACTTTTCTTACTGACTATGTTTTGAACCATTCCAGTGACACTAGTTATAGATTCCGATGCTTGACTTCAGATTTACTGTATCCCTCTGACCTTCGTATTGACGATGAAACACAGTAATTGCATCGGAATTAAATACTAAAGGCGCAATGCCGAATTAAGTACAAGAAGACTGACTCTTCTTACTGTCGATGTTTTTAACCATTCCTGTGACACTAGTTATAGATTCTGATGCTTCACTTCAGGTTTACTGTATCCCTCTGACCTTCTTATTGACGACGAAACACAGAAATTTCATCGGAATTCAATACAACAGGTACAATGCTGACATAAGAACAAGAAGTGTGACTCTTACCCACTGTCTATGCATTAAACCATTCCTGTTACACTAGTTATAGATTCCGATGCTTCACTTCAGGTTTACTGTATCCCTTGGACCTTCTTATTGACGATGAAACACAGAAATTGCATCGGAAATAAATACAAAAGGCACAATGCCGACTTATGTACAAAAAGACTGACCCTTCCTACTGACTATGTTTTGAACCATTCCTGTGACACTAAGTATAGACTCTGATGCTTCACTTCAGGTTTACTGTATCCCTTGGACCTTCTTATTGAAGATGAAACACAGAAATTGCATCAGAATTAAATACTAAAGGCACTATGCTGACTTAAGTACAAGAAGACTGACTCTTCTTACTCACTATGATTCGAACCATTCCAGTGACACTAGTTATAGATTCTGATGCTGCACTTCAGGTTTACTGTATCCCTTAGACCTTCGTATTGACGATGAAACACAGAAATTGCTTCGGAAGTAAATAAAAAAGGCACAATGCCTACTCAAGTACAAGAAGACTCACTCTTCTTACCGTGTATGTTTTGAACCATTCCTGTGACACTAGTTATAGATTCCGATGCTTCACTTCAGGTTTACTGTATCCCTCTGACCTTCTTATTGACGATGAAACACAGAAATTGCATCGGAATTAAATACAAAAGGCACAATGCCGACTTAAGTACAGGAAAACTGACTCTTCCCACTGTCTATGTTTGAACCATTCCTGTGACACTAGTTATAGATTCCGATACTTCACTTCAGGTTTTCTGTATCCCTTGGACCTTGTTATTGACGATGAAACACAGAAATTGCATCGGAATTAAATGCAAAAGGCACTATGCCGACTTAAGTACAAGAAGACTGACCCTTCTTACTGACTATGTTTTTAACCATTCCTTTGACACTAGTTATAGACTCTGATGCTTCACTTCAGGTTTACTGTACCCCTTGCACCTTCTTATTGGAAATGACACACAGAAGTTGCATCGGAATTAAAAACAAAAGGCACAATGCCGACTTAAGTACAAAAATACTGACTCTTCTTACTGTCTATGATTTGAACCATTCCTGTGACACTAGTAGTAGATTCCGATGCTTCACTCAAGGATTACTGTATCCCCTTGACCTTCTTATTGACGATGAAACACAGAAATTGCATCGGAATTAAATAAATAAGGCACAATGCCGATTTAAGTACAAGAAGACTGACTCCTCTTACTGAGTATGATTTGATTCATTCCTGTGACACTAGTTATAGATTCCGATGCTTCACTCCAGGTTTACTGTATCCCTTGGAACTCCTTATTGACAATTAAGCATAGAAATTGCATCGGAATTAAATACAAAAGGCACAATGCCGACTTAAGTACAAGAAGACTGACTCTTCGTATTGACTATGTTTTGAAACATTCCTGTAACACTAGTTATAGATTCCGGTGCTTCACTTCAGGTTTACTGTATCCCGTGGACCTTCTTATTGACGAGGAAACACAGAAATTGCATCGGAATTAAATACAAAAGGCGCAATACCGACTTCAGTACAAGAATACTGACTCTTATTACTGTCTATGTTTTGAACCATCCCTGTATCACTAGTTATTGATTCCGATGCTTCACTCCAGGTTAACTGTATCCCTTGGACCTTCTTATCGACGGTGAAACACAGAAATTGCATCGGAATTAAATACAAAAGGCACAATGCCGACCTAAGTACAATAAGCCTGTCTCTTCTTCCTCACTATGTTTTGAACCATTCCTGTGACACTAGTTATAGATTCCGATGCTTCACTTAACGTTTACTGTATCCCTCTAACCTTCTTATTGACGATGAAACATAGATATTGCATCGGAATTATATACAAAATGCACAATGCCGAATTAAGTACAAAAAGACTGACTCTTCTTACTGTCTATGTTTTGAACCATTCATGTGACACTAGTTATAGATTCCGATGCTTCACTCCAGGTTTACTGGATCCCTTGGAACTCCTTATTGACAATTAAGCATAGAAATTGCATCGGAATTAAATACAAAAGGCACAATGCCGACTTAAGTACAAGAAGACTGACTCTTCGTATTGACTATGTTTTGAAACATTCCTGTAACACTAGTTATAGATTCCGGTGCTTCACTTCAGGTTTACTGTATCCCGTGGACCTTCTTATTGACGAGGAAACACAGAAATTGCATCGGAATTAAATACAAAAGGCGCAATACCGACTACAGTACAAGAATACTGACTCTTATTACTGTCTATGTTTTGAACCATCCCTGTATCACTAGTTATTGATTCCGATGCTTGACTCCAGGTTAACTGTATCCCTTGGACCTTCTTATCGACGGTGAAACACAGAAATTGCATCGGAATTAAATACAAAAGGCACAATGCCGACCTAAGTACAATAAGCCTGTCTCTTCTTTCTCACTATGTTTTGAACCATTCCTGTGACATTAGTTATAGATTCCGATGCTTCACTTAACGTTTACTGTATCCATCTAACCTTCTTATTGACGATGAAACATAGATATTGCATCGGAATTAAATACAAAATGCACAATGCCGAATTAAGTACGAAAAGACTGACTCTTCTTACTGTCTATGTTTTGAACCATTCATGTGACACTAGTTATAGATTCCGATGCTTCACTCCAGGTTTGCTGTATCCCTTGAACTTCTTATTGACGATGAAACACAGAAATTGCATCGGAATTAGATACAAAAGGCACAATGGCGACATAAGTACAAGAAGACTGACTCTTCTTACTGACTATGATTTGAACCATTCATGTGACACTAGCTATAGATTCCGGTGCTTCACTTCAGGGTTACTCTGTCCCTTGGACCTTCTTATTGACGATGAAACACAGAAATTGCATCGGAAATAAATACAAAAGGCACAATGTCGACTTAAGTACAAGAAGACTGACTCTTCTTACTAACTATGTTTTGAACCATTCCTGTGACACTAGTTATTGATTCTGATGCTTCACTTCAGGTTTACTGTATCCCTCGGACTTTCTTAATGACGATGAAACACAGAAATTGCATCGGAATTAAATGCAAAAGGCACAATGCCGACTTAAGTACAAGCAGACTGACTTTTCTTACTGACTATGATTTAAACCATTCCTGTGAAACTAGTTATAGATTCCGATGCTTGACTTCAGATTTACTGTATCCCTTGGACCTTCTTATTGACGAAGAAACACAGAAATTGCATCGGAATTAAATACATAAGGCACAATGCCGACTTTAGTACAAGAGGACTGACTCTTCTTACTGACTATGTTTTGAACCATTCCTGTGACACTAGTTATAGATTCCGACGCTTCACTTCAGATTTACTGTATCCCTCTGACGTTCGTATTGACGATGAAACAGTGAAAATGCGTCGGAATTAAATACAAAAGTCACAATGCCGACTTAAGTACAAGAAGACTGACTCTTCTTACTGTCTATGTTTTGAACCATTCCTGTGACACTAGTAATAGATTCCGATGCTTCACTCTAGGTTTACTGTATCCCTCTGACCTTCTTATTGACGATGAAACACAGAAATTGCATCGGAATTAAATACAAAAGGCACAATGCCGACTTAAGTACAGGAAAACTGACTCTTCCCACTGTCTATGTTTGAACCATTCCTGTGACACTAGTTATAGATTCCGATGCTTCACTTCAGGTTTTCTGTATCCCTTGGACCATGTTATTGACGATGAAACACAGAAATTGCATCGGAATTAAATGCAAAAGGCACTATGCCGACTTAAGTACAAGAAGACTGACTCTTCTTACTGACTATGTTTTTAACCATTCCTGTGACACTAGTTATAGACTCTGATTCTTCACTTCAGGTTTACTGTATCCCTTGCACCTTCTTATTGGAAATGAAACACAGAAATTGCATCGGAATTAAATACAAAAGGCACAATGCCGACTTAAGTACAAGAATACTGACTCTTCTTACTGTCTATGTTTTGAACCATTCCTGTGACACTAGTAGTAGTTTCCGATGCATAAATCCCGGTTTACTGTATCCCTTGGACCTTCTTATTGAGGATGAAACACAGAAATTGCATCGGAATTAAGTACAAAATGCACAATGCCGACTTAAGTACAAGAAGACTGACTTTTCTTACTGACTATGTTTTGATTCATTCCTGTGACACTAGTAATGGATTCCGATGCTTCACTCCAGGTTTACTGTACCCCTTGGACCTTCTAATTGACGATGAAACACAGAAATTGCATCGGAATTAAATACAAAAGGCACAATGCCGACTTAAGTACAAGAAGACTGACTCTTTTTACTGACTATGTTTTGAACTATTCCTGTGACACTAGTTATAGATTCCGATGCTTAACTCCCGGTTTACTGTATCCCTCTGACCTTCTGATTGACGATGAAACACAGAAATTGCATCGGAATTAAATACAAAAGGCACAATGCCGACTTAAGTACAGGAAAACTGACTCTTCCCACTGTCTATGTTTGAACCATTCCTGTGACACTAGTTATAGATTCCGGTGCTTCACTTCAGGTTTACTGTATCCCTTGGACCTTCTTTTTGACGAGGAAACACAGAAATTGCATCGGAATTAAATACAAAAGGCACAATGCCGACTTCAGTACAAGAATACTGACTCTTATTAATGTCTATGTTTTGAACCATCCCTGTGTCTATAGTTATTGATTCCGATGCTTCACTCCAGGTTTACTGTATCCCTTGGACCTTCTTATTGACGATGAAACACAGAAATTGCATCGGAATTAAATACAAAAGGCACAATGCCGACCTAAGTACAATAAGCCTGTCTCTTCTTTCTGACTATGTTTTGAACCATTCCTGTGACACTAGTTATAGATTCCGATGCTTCACTTAAGGTTTACTGTATCCCTCTGACCTTCTTATTGACGATGAAACATAGAAATTGTATCGCAATTAAATACAAAAGGCACAATGCCTACCTAAGTACAAGAAGACTGACTTTTCTTACTGACTATGTTTTGAACCATTCCAGTGACACTAGTTATAGATTCCGATGCTTGACTTCAGATTTACTGTATCCCTCTTACCTTCTTATTGACGATGAAACACAGTAATTGCATCGGAATTAAATACTAAAGTCGCAATGCCGAATTAAGTACAAGAAGACTGACTCTTCTACTGTCGATGTTTTTAACCATTCCTGTGACACTAGTTATAGATTCTGATGCTTCACTTCAGGTTTACTGTATCCCTCTGACCTTCTTATTGACGATGAAACACAGAAATTGCATCGGAATTAAATAAAAAAGGCACAATGCCTACTCAAGTACAAGAAGACTCACTCTTCTTACCGTGTATGATTTGAACCATTCCTGTGACACTAGTTATAGATTCCGATGCTTCACTTCAGGTTTACTGTATCCCTCTGACCTTCTTATTGACGATGAAACACAGAAATTGCATCGGAATTAAATACAAAAGGCACAATGCCGACTTAAGTACAAGAATACTGACTCTTCTTACTGTCTATGTTTTGAACCATTCCTGTGACACTAGTAGTAGATTCCGATGCTTCACTCTAGGATTACTGTATCCCTTGGACCTTCTTATTGACGATGAAACATAGAAATTGCATCGGAATTAAATAAAAAGGGCACAATGCCGACTTAAGTACAAGAAGACTGACTCTTTTTACTGACTATGTTTTGAACTATTCCTGTGACACTAGTTATAGATTCCGATGCTTAACTCCCGGTTTACTGTATCCCTCTGACCTTCTTATTGACGATGAAACACAGAAATTGCATCGGAATTAAATACAAAAGGCACAATGCCGACTTAAGAACAGGAAAACTGACTCTTCCCACTGTCTATGTTTGAACCATTCCTGTGACACTAGTTATAGATTCCGATGCTTCACTCCAGGTTTACTGTATCCCTTGGAACTCCTTATTGAAGATGAAACATAGAAATTGCATCGGAATTAAATACAAAAGGCACAATGAAGACTTAAGTACAAGAAGACTGACTCTTCGTATTGACTATGTTTTGAAACATTCCAGTAACACTAGTTATAGATTCCGGTGCTTCACTTCAGGTTTACTGTATCCCTTGGACCTTCTTTTTGACGAGGAAACACAGAAATTGCATCGGAATTAAATACAAAAGGCACAATGCCGACTTCAGTACAAGAATACTGACTCTTATTAATGTCTATGTTTTGAACCATCCCTGTGTCTATAGTTATTGATTCCGATGCTTCACTCCAGGTTTACTGTATCCCTTGGACCTTCTTATTGACGATGAAACACAGAAATTGCATCGGAATTAAATACAAAAGGCACAATGCCGACCTAAGTACAATAAGCCTGTCTCTTCTTTCTGACTATGTTTTGAACCATTCCTGTGACACTAGTTATAGATTCCGATGCTTCACTTAAGGTTTACTGTATCCCTCTGACCTTCTTATTGACGATGAAACATAGAAATTGCATCGGAATTAAATACAAAAGGCACAATGCCTACCTAAGTACAAGAAGACTGACTTTTCTTACTGACTATGTTTTGAACCATTCCAGTGACACTAGTTATAGATTCCGATGCTTGACTTCAGATTTACTGTATCCCTCTGACCTTCTTATTGACGATGAAACACAGTAATTGCATCGGAATTAAATACTAAAGTCGCAATGCCGAATTAAGTACAAGAAGACTGACTCTTCTTACTGTCGATGTTTTTAACCATTCCTGTGACACTAGTTATAGATTCTGATGCTTCACTTCAGGTTTACTGTATCCCTCTGACCTTCTTATTGACGATGAAACATAGAAATTGCATCGGAATTAAATAAAAAAGGCACAATGCCTACTCAAGTACAAGAAGACTCACACATCTTTCCGTGTATGATTTGAACCATTCCTGTGACACTAGTTATAGATTCCGATGTTTCACTTCAGGTTTACTGTATCCCTCTGACCTTCTTATTGACGATGAAACACAGAAATTGCATCGGAATTAAATACAAAAGGCACAATGCCGACTTAAGTACAAGAATACTGACTCTTCTTACTGTCTATGTTTTGAACCATTCCTGTGACACTAGTAGTAGATTCCGATGCTTCACTCTAGGATTACTGTATCCCTTGGACCTTCTTATTGACGATGAAACATAGAAATTGCATCGGAATTAAATAAAAAGGGCACAATGCCGACTTAAGTACAAGAAGACTGACTCATCTTACTGTCTATGTTTGGAACCATTCCTGTGACACTAGTAACAGATTCCGATGCTTCAGTCCCGGTTTACTGTATCCTTTGGACCTTCTTATTGACGATGAAACACAGAAATTGCAACGGAATTAAATACAAAAGGGACAATGCCGACTTAAGTACAAGAAGACGGACTCTTCTTACTGTGTATGTTTTGAACCTCACCTGTGAGACCAATTTCACATTTCGATGCTTCACTTCAGGTTTACTGCATCCCTTGGACCTTCTTATTGACGACGAAACACAGAAATTGCATCGGAATTTAATACAAAAGGCACAATGGCGATTTAAGTACAAGAAGACTGACTCTTCTTACTGACTATGATTTGAGCCATTCCTGTGACACTAGTTATAGTTTCCAGTGCTTCACTTCAGGTTTACTGGATTCCTTGGACCTTCTTATTGACGATGAAACACAGAAATTGCATCGGAATTAAATACAAAAGGCACAATGGCGACCTAAGTCTTGTGACAGCCAGAGCGTGAGCACCAGCAGCAGCGAGTACTGTTTGTATAAATCGTTTATTTTGCATTTTGTTTACGACCATCCACTAAGGAAGGGATTCTATATGTGTTTATCTGCTCTGCATAGTAACTAACAGTTCTTGATAAAACTTTGCGTAGTTTTCGTGTTAGATTTCTTAGTGTTTTCTTGATCGTTTAGAACAGAAAGCGCCCTAAAACCGTCTTTTGTTTGTTTCGCGGCCGTTAGCCACTAGTCACTTGAATCAGCAGTTGTCTTGTGACAGCCAGAGCGAGAGCACCAGCAGCAGCGAGTACTGTTTGTATAAAGCGTTTTTGTACTTATTTGCTGCGCTTAGCTTTTAAATAGCTTTTCTGGGAAAACCTAGCGTACTTTTCGCGTCTCGTATTTCAGCGAGTGTTTCTTGATTATCAGCGTAGCTCATCAGAAGATTATCTTGTGAATTTGTCACCGTATAGAGTAGCGTAAACATAGTGATGTGTAGGGACTGTGGTTGTTGTGAGCGGACGCAAGGAGAATTGGCCACTCTTCGGAGGCAGGTGGAGGCTTTGTCTGTTAGGCTCATCGAGCTCGAGGCGCAGGCGTCGGCTCGTAGTGGCGTTGGGGCAACTGTGGTGAGACCTATGCCTACTTCGGTGGCCTTGGAATCACATGGAACCCCTGATGTCGCTGCGTCTTCCGGCAGTGAGCATCTTACCGGTCAGCCATCACTCTAGGGTGAATGGCGGACAGTGGTGGGCTCGCGCGTGCCTGGCCGAAAGGCAAAGGTGGGATCTGGCCGCGTGGCACCTGCCTTACCCCTTTCCAACAGGTACGGGGTGCTTCCTAGTGGTGATGACATCGTTTCCGAGCCACCACAGGATGCCTCGCCTGTTGGGCCAGTGGCCGATTCTCCGGCAATGACCCGACAGTCACAGAGGGCGGGCCTATTAGTTATAGGGAGCTCCAACGTTAGGCGGGTTATGGAGCCCCTCAGGAAAATAGCGGGTAGGTCGGGGAAGAATGCCAGTGTGCACTCGGTGTGCTTGCCGGGGGGTCTCGTCCGTAATGTGGAGGAGGCCCTTCCGGCGGCTATTGAACGCACTGGGTGTGACCGGCTACAGATAGTAGCACATGTCGGAACGAATGACGCCTGCCGCTTGGGTTCTGAGGCCATCCTTGGTTCCTTCCGGCGGCTGGCTGATTTGGTGAAGACAACCATCATCGCACGCGGAGTGCAAGCTGAGCTTAATATCTGCAGCATATTGCCCAGAGTCGATCGCGGTCCTCTGGTTTGGAGCCGTGTGGAGGGTCTAAACCAGAGGCTCAGACGACTCTGCGACTATAATGGTTGCAAATTCATCGACCTCCGTTATTGGGTGGAGAACTGTAGGGCCCCCCTAGACAGGTCAGGCGTGCACTACACACCGGAAGCAGCTACTAGGGTAGCAGAGTACGTGTGGCGTGCACACGGGGGTTTTTTAGGTTAGAGGGACCACCCCCTTGGGCGAAACGATAAAATACCTGACGGCTTACCAGAGAGGACATTATCATCGTTGATAAAGAACGTCCGTCCTCAGAGACCAAAAACAGGAAAAGTTAACGTAATATTGGTAAACTGCAGGAGTATCCAGGGCAAGGTTCCTGAATTAGTATCTCTTATTGAAGGAAATAGTGCGCATATAGTATTAGGAACGGAAAGTCGGTTAAAACCGGAAGTGAACAGTAACGAAATCCTAGACACAGAATGGAATATATACCGCAAGGATAGGATAAACGCCAATGGTGGAGGAGTATTTATAGCAGTAAAGAATTCAATAATATCCAGTGAAGTTATTAGCGAATGCGAATGTGAAATAATCTGGGTTAAGTTAAGTATCAAAGGTGGGTCAGATATGATAGTCGGATGCTTCTATAGACCACCTGCATCAGCAACCGTAGTAGTTGAGCGCCTCAGGGAGAACCTGCAGAACGTCGTGAAGAAGTTTCGTGATCATACTATTGTAATAGGGGGAGACTTCAATCTACCAGGTATAGAATGGGATAGTCACACAATCAGAACTGGAGCCAGGGACAGAGACTCTTGTGACATTATCATGACTGCCTTGTCCGAGAATTACTTCGAGCAGATAGTTAGAGAACCAACTCGTGAAGCTAACGTTTTAGACCTCATAGCAACAAATAGACCGGAACTTTTCGACTCCGTGAATGTAGAAGAGGGTATGAGTGATCATAAGTCAGTGGTTGCATCAATGACTACAAGTGTAATAAGAAATGCCAAGAAAGGAAGGAAAATATATTTGCTTAACAAGAGTGATAGGGCACAAATCGCAGAATATCTGAGTGACCACCATCAAACGTTCATTTCTGAGGAAGAGGATGTGGAACAAAAATGGAAAAAATTCAGAAACATCGTCCAGTACGCCTTAGATAAGTTCGTACCGACTAAGGTCCAAAGCGAGGGGAAAGATCCACCGTGGTATAACAATCATGTACGAAAGGTACTACGGAAACAAAGAAAGCTTCATCATAGGTTTAAGAGTAGTCGAATCATAGCTGATAAGGAAAAGCTGAACGAAGCGAAAAAGAGCGTAAAGAGAGCAATGAGAGAAGCATTCAACGAATTCGAACATAAAACATTGGCAAACAATCTAAACAAGAACCCTAAAATGTTTTGGTCATATGTAAAATCGGTAAGCGCATCTAAATCCCCTATTCAGTCACTCGTTGACCACGATGGCACCGAAACAGAGGACGACCGAAGAAAGGCAGAAATACTGAATTCAGTGTTCCGAAACTGTTTCACTGCGGAAAATCGTAACACGGTCCCTGACTTCAGCCGTCGCACAGACGCCAAAATGGAAAATATTGAAATAAACGATATCGGAATTGAAAAACAACTGCTATCACTTAGTAGCGGAAAAGCATCCGGACCAGACGAGATACCCTTAAGATTCTACAGTGATTATGCTAAAGAACTTGCCCCCTTTCTATCAGCAATTTATCGTAGATCACTGGAAGAACGTAAAGTACCTAGTGACTGGAAGAAAGCGCAGGTCGTTCCCATTTTCAAGAAGGGTCATAAATCAGATGCGAATAATTATAGGCCTATTTCGCTTACGTCAATCTGTTGTAGAATAATGGAACATGTTTTGTGTTCTCGTATTATGACGTTCTTAGATAATACAAATCTCCTTCATCATAACCAACATGCATTCCGCAAACAGAGATCATGTGAAACTCAGCTCGCCCTATTTGCCCAAGAAATTCAGTGCCATAGACACTGGCGAGCAGATTGATGCCATATTCCTGGACTTCAGGAAGGCATTTGATACGGTTTCGCACTTACATTTAGTGAAAAAAATACGAGCTTACGGAATATCGGACCAGGTTTGTGATTGGATTCAGGATTTCCTAGAAGAAAGAACACAACATGTCATTCTTAACGGATCAAAATCTGCAGATGTAGAGGTAATTTCGGGAGTACCGCAGGGAAGCGTGATAGGACCTTTATTGTTTACAATATACATAAATGACTTAGTTGACAACATCGGTAGCTCCGTGAGGCTATTTGCAGATGACACGGTTGTCTACAAGAAAGTAGCAACATCAGAAGACTCGTACGTACTCCAGGAGGACCTGCAGAGGATTAATGCATGGTGCGACAGCTGGCAGCTTTCCCTAAACGTAGATAAATGTAATATAATGCGCATACATAGGGGCAGAAATCCATTCCAGTGCGATTATGCCGTAGGTGGTAAACCATTGGAAGCGGTAACGACCGTAAAATACTTAGGAGTTACTATCCGGAGCGATCTGAAGTGGAATGATCACATAAAACAAATAATGGGAAAAGCAGGCGACAGGTTGAGATTCATAGGAAGAATTCTAAGAAAATGTGACTCATCGACGAAAGAAGTAGCTTACAAAACGCTTGTTCGTCCGATTATTGAGTATTGCTCATCAGTATGGGACCCTTACCAGTTTGGATTAATACAAGAGATAGACATGATCCAGCGAAAAGCAGCGCGATTCGTCATGGGGACATTTAGTCAGCGCGAGAGCGTTACGGAGATGCTGAACAAGCTCCAGTGGCGGACACTTCAAGAAAGGCGTTACGCAATACGGAGAGGTTTATTATCGAAATTACGAGAGAGCACATTCCGGGAACAGATGGGCAACATATTACTACCGCCCACATACATCTCGCGTAATGATCAAAACGAAAAGATCCGAGAAATTAGAGCAAATACGGAGACTTACAAGCAGTCGTTCTTCCCACGCAAAATTCGTGAATGGAACAGGGAAGGGGGTATCAGATAGTGGTACAATAAGTACCCTCCGCCACACACCGTAAGGTGGCTCGCGGAGTATAGATGTAGATGTAGATGTAGAAGTACAAGAAGACTGACCCTTCCTACTGACTATGTTTTGAACCATTCCTGTGACACTAGTTAGGGATTCCGATGCTTCACTCCCGGTTTACTATATCCCTTGGACCTTCTCAAAGAGGATGAAACACAACAATTGCATCAGAATTAAATACAAAAGGCACAATGCCGACTTAAGTACAAGGATACTGACTCTTCTTACTGACTATGTTTTGAACCATTCCTGTGACACCAGTTATAGATTCCGATGCTTCACTCCAGGTTTACTGTATCCCTTGGACCTTCTTATTGACGATGAAACACAGAAATTGCATCGGAATTATATACAAAAGGCACAATGCCGACTTAAGTACACGAAGACTGACTCTTCCCACTGTTTATGCTTTGAACCGTTAATGTCACACTAGTTATAGATTGCGATGCTTCACTTCAGGTTTACTGTATCCCTTGGACCTTCTTATTGACGATTAAACACAGAAATTGCATCGGAATTATATACAAAAGGCACAATGCCGACATAAGTACAAGAATACTGACTCTTCTTACTGTCTATGTTGTGAACCATCCCTCTGACGCTGGTATAGGTTCCGATGCTTCACTCCAGGTTTACTGTATCCCTTGGACCTCCTTATTGACGAAGAAACACAGAAATTGCATAGGAATTAAATAGAAAAGGCACAATGCCGACTTAAGTACATAGAGACTGACTCTTCTTACTGACTGTGCTTTGAACCATTCCTGTAACACTAGATATAGATTTCGGTGCTTCACTTCAGGTTTACTGTATCCCTTGGACCTTCTTATTGACGATGAAACACAGAAATTGCATCGGAATTAAATACAAAAGTCACAATGCCGACTTAAGTACAGGAAAACTGACTCTTCCCACTGTCTATGTTTGAACCATTCCTGTGACACTAGTTATAGATTCCGATGCTTCACTTCAGGTTTTCTGTATCCCTTGGACCATGTTATTGTCGATGAAACACAGAAATTGCATCGGAATTAAATGCAAAAGGCACTATGCCGACTTAAGTACAAGAAGACTGACTCTTCTTACTGACTATGTTTTTAACCATTCCTGTGACACTAGTTATAGACTCTGATTCTTCACTTCAGGTTTACTGTATCCCTCTGACCTTCTTATTGGAAATGAAACACAGAAATTGCATCGGAATTAAATACAAAAGGCACAATGCCGACTTAAGTACAAGAATACTGACTCTTCTTACTGTCTATGTTTTGAACCATTCCTGTGACACTAGTAGTAGTTTCCGATGCATAACTCCCGGTTTACTGTATCCCTTGGACCTTCTTATTGAGGATAAAAAAACACAGAAATTGCATCGGAATTAAGTACAAAATGCACAATGCCGACTTAAGTACAAGAAGACTGACTCTTCTTACTGACTATGTTTTGATTGATTCCTGTGACACTAGTTATGGATTCCGATGCTTCACTCCAGGTTTACTGTACCCCTTGGACCTTCTAATTGACGATGAAACACAGATATTGCATCGGAATTAAATACAAAAGGCACAATGCCGACTTAAGTACAAGAAGACTGACTCTTTTTACTGACTATGTTTTGAACTATTCCTGTGACACTAGTTATAGATTCCGATGCTTAACTCCCGGTTTACTGTATCCCTCTGACCTTCTGATTGACGATGAAACACAGAAATTGCATCGGAATTAAATACAAAAGGCACAATGCCGACTTAAGTACAGGAAAACTGACTCTTCCCACTGTCTATGTTTGAACCATTCCTGTTACACTAGTTATAGATTCCGATGCTTCACTCCAGGTTTACTGTATCCCTTGGAACTCCTTATTGAAAATGAAACATAGAAATTGCATCGGAATTAAATACAAAAGGCACAATGAAGACTTAAGTACAAGAAGACTGACTCTTCGTATGGACTATGTTTTGAAACATTCCTGTAACACTAGTTATAGATTCCGGTGCTTCACTTCAGGTTTACTGTATCCCTTGGACCTTCTTTTTGACGAGGAAACACAGAAATTGCATCGGAATTAAATACAAAAGGCACAATGCCGACTTCAGTACAAGAATACTGACTCTTATTAATGTCTATGTTTTGAACCATCCCTGTGTCTATAGTTATTGATTCCGATGCTTCACTCCAGGTTTACTGTATCCCTTGGACCTTCTTATTGACGATGAAACACAGAAATTGCATCGGAATTAAATACAAAAGGCACAATGCCGACCTAAGTACAATAAGCCTGTCTCTTCTTTCTGACTATGTTTTGAACCATTCCTGTGACACTAGTTATAGATTCCGATGCTTCACTTAAGGTTTACTGTATCCCTCTGACCTTCTTATTGACGATGAAACATAGAAATTGCATAGGAATTAAATACAAAAGGCACAATGCCTACCTAAGTACAAGAAGACTGACTTTTCTTACTGACTATGTTTTGAACCATTCCAGTGACACTAGTTATAGATTCCGATGCTTGACTTCAGATTTACTGTATCCCTCTGACCTTCTTATTGACGATGAAACACAGTAATTGCATCGGAATTAAATACTAAAGTCGCAATGCCGAATTAAGTACAAGAAGACTGACTCTTCTTACTGTCGATGTTTTTAACCATTCCTGTGACACTAGTTATAGATTCTGATGCTTCACTTCAGGTTTACTGTATCCCTCTGACCTTCTTATTGACGATGAAACACAGAAATTGCATCGGAATTAAATAAAAAAGGCACAATGCCTACTCAAGTACAAGAAGACTCACTCTTCTTACCGTGTATGATTTGAACCATTACTGTGACACTAGTTATAGATTCCGATGCTTCACTTTAGGTTTACTGTATCCCTCTGACCTTCTTATTGACGATGAAACACAGAAATTGCATCGGAATTAAATACAAAAGGCACAATGCCGACTTAAGTACAAGAATACTGACTCTTCTTACTGTCTATGTTTTGAACCATTCCTGTGACACTAGTAGTAGATTCCGATGCTTCACTCTAGGATTACTGTATCCCTTGGACCTTCTTATTGACGATGAAACATAGAAATTGCATCGGAATTAAATAAAAAGGGCACAATGCCGACTTAAGTACAAGAAGACTGACTCTTTTTACTGACTATGTTTTGAACTATTCCTGTGACACTAGTTATAGATTCCGATGCTTAACTCCCGGTTTACTGTATCCCTCTGACCTTTCGTATTGACGATGAAACACAGAAATTGCATCGGAATTAAATACAAAAGGCACAATGCCGACTTAAGTACAGGAAAACTGACTCTTCCCACTGTCTATGTTTGAACCATTCCTGTGACACTAGTTACAGATTCCGGTGCTTCGCTTCAGGTTTACTGTATCCCTTGGACCTTCTTTTTGACGAGGAAACACAGAAATTGCATCGGAATTAAATACAAAAGGCACAATGCCGACTTCAGTACAAGAATACTGACTCTTATTAATGTCTATGTTTTGAACCATCCCTGTGTCTATAGTTATTGATTCCGATGCTTCACTCCAGGTTTACTGTATCCCTTGGACCTTCTTATTGACGATGAAACACAGAAATTGCATCGGAATTAAATACAAAAGGCACAATGCCGACCTAAGTACAATAAGCCTGTCTCTTCTTTCTGACTATGTTTTGAACCATTCCTGTGACACTAGTTATAGATTCCGATGCTTCACTTAAGGTTTACTGTATCCCTCTGACCTTCTTATTGACGATGAAACATAGAAATTGCATCGGAATTAAATACAAAAGGCACAATGCCTACCTAAGTACAAGAAGACTGACTTTTCTTACTGACTATGTTTTGAACCATTCCAGTGACACTAGTTATAGATTCCGATGCTTGACTTCAGATTTACTGTATCCCTCTGACCTTCTTATTGACGATGAAACACAGTAATTGCATCGGAATTAAATACTAAAGTCGCAATGCCGAATTAAGTACAAGAAGACTGACTCTTCTTACTGTCGATGTTTTTAACCATTCCTGTGACACTAGTTATAGATTCTGATGCTTCACTTCAGGTTTACTGTATCCCTCTGACCTTCTTATTGACGATGAAACATAGAAATTGCATCGGAATTAAATAAAAAAGGCACAATGCCTACTCAAGTACAAGAAGACTCACTCTTCTTATCGTGTATGATTTGAACCATTCCTGTGACACTAGTTATAGATTCCGATGCTTCACTTCGGGTTTACTGTATCCCTCTGACCTTCTTATTGACGATGAAACACAGAAATTGCATCGGAATTAAATACAAAAGGCACAATGCCGACTTAAGTACAAGAATACTGACTCTTCTTACTGTCTATGTTTTGAACCATTCCTGTGACACTAGTAGTAGATTCCGATGCTTCACTCTAGGATTACTGTATCCCTTGGACCTTCTTATTGACGATGAAACATAGAAATTGCATCGGAATTAAATAAAAAGGGCACAATGCCGACCTAAGTACAAGAAGACTGACTCATCTTACTGTCTATGTTTGGAACCATTCCTGTGACACTAGTAACAGATTCCGATGCTTCACTCCCGGTTTACTGTATCCCTTGGACCTTCTTATTGACGATGAAACACAGAAATTGCAACGGAATTAAATACAAAAGGGACAATGCCGACTTAAGTACAAGAAGACGGACTCTTCTTACTGTGTATGTTTTGAACCTCACCTGTGAGGCCAATTTCACATTTCGATGCTTCACTCCAGGTTTACTGTATCCCTTGGACCTTCTTATTGACGACGAAACACAGAAATTGCATCGGAATTTAATACAAAAGGCACAATGGCGATTTAAGTACAAGAAGACTGACTCTTCTTACTGACTATGATTTGAGCCATTCCTGTGACACTAGTTATAGTTTCCAGTGCTTCACTTCAGGTTTACTGGATTCCTTGGACCTTCTTATTGACGATGAAACACAGAAATTGCATCGGAATTAAATACAAAAGGCACAATGGCGACCTAAGTCTTGTGACAGCCAGAGCGTGAGCACCAGCAACAGCGAGTACTGTTTGTATAAATCGTTTATTTTGCATTTTGTTTACGACCATCCACTAAGGAAGGGATTCTATATGTGTTTATCTGCTCTGCATAGTAACTAACAGTTCTTGATAAAACTTTGCGTAGTTTTCGTGTTAGATTTCTTAGTGTTTTCTTGGTCGTTTAGAACAGAAAGCGCCCTAAAACCGTCTTTTGTTTGTTTCGCGGCCGTTAGCCACTAGTCACTTGAATCAGCAGTTGTCTTGTGACAGCCAGAGCGAGAGCACCAGCAGCAGCGAGTACTGTTTGTATAAAGCGTTTTTGTACTTACTTGCTGCGCTTAGCTTTTAAATAGCTTTTCTGGGAAAACCTAGCGTACTTTTCGCGTCTCGTATTTCAGCGAGTGTTTCTTGATTATCAGAGTAGCTCATCAGAAGATTATCTTGGGAATTTGTCACCGTATAGAGTAGGGTAAACATAGTCATGTGTAGGGACTGTGGTTGTTGTGAGCGGACGCAAGGAGAATTGGCCACTCTTCGGAGGCAGGTGGAGGCTTTGTCTGTTAGGCTCATCGAGCTCGAGGCGCAGGCGTCGGCTCGTAGTGGCGTTGGGGCAACTGTGGTGAGACCTATGCCTACTTCGGTGGCCTTGGAATCACATGGAACCCCTGATGTCGCTGCGTCTTCCGGCAGTGAGCATCTTACCGGTCAGCCATCACTCTAGGGTGAATGGCGGACAGTGGTGGGCTCGCGCGTGCCTGGCCGAAAGGCAAAGGTGGGATCTGGCCGCGTGGCACCTGCCTTACCCCTTTCCAACAGGTACGGGGTGCTTCCTAGTGGTGATGACATCGTTTCCGAGCCACCACAGGATGCCTCGCCTGTTGGGCCAGTGGCCGATTCTCCGGCAATGACCCGACAGTCACAGAGGGCGGGCCTATTAGTTATAGGGAGCTCCAACGTTAGGCGGGTTATGGAGCCCCTCAGGAAAATAGCGGGTAGGTCGGGGAAGAATGCCAGTGTGCACTCGGTGTGCTTGCCGGGGGGTCTCGTCCGTAATGTGGAGGAGGCCCTTCCGGCGGCTATTGAACGCACTGGGTGTGACCGGCTACAGATAGTAGCACATGTCGGAACGAATGACGCCTGCCGCTTGGGTTCTGAGGCCATCCTTGGTTCCTTCCGGCGGCTGGCTGATTTGGTGAAGACAACCAGCATCGCACGCGGAGTGCAAGCTGAGCTTAATATCTGCAGCATAGTGCCCAGAGTCGATCGCGGTCCTCTGGTTTGGAGCCGTGTGGAGGGTCTAAACCAGAGGCTCAGACGACTCTGCGACTATAATGGTTGCAAATTCATCGACCTCCGTTATTGGGTGGAGAACTGTAGGGCCCCCCTAGACAGGTCAGGCGTGCACTACACACCGGAAGCAGCTACTAGGGTAGCAGAGTACGTGTGGCGTGCACACGGGGGTTTTTTAGGTTAGAGGGACCACCCCCTTGGGCGAAACGATAAAATACCTGACGGCTTACCAGAGAGGACATTATCATCGTTGATAAAGAACGTCCGTCCTCAGAGACCAAAAACAGGAAAAGTTAACGTAATATTGGTAAACTGCAGGAGTATCCAGGGCAAGGTTCCTGAATTAGTATCTCTTATTGAAGGAAATAGTGCGCATATAGTATTAGGAACGGAAAGTCGGTTAAAACCGGAAGTGAACAGTAACGAAATCCTAGACACAGAATGGAATATATACCGCAAGGATAGGATAAACGCCAATGGTGGAGGAGTATTTATAGCAGTAAAGAATTCAATAATATCCAGTGAAGTTATTAGCGAATGCGAATGTGAAATAATCTGGGTTAAGTTAAGTATCAAAGGTGGGTCAGATATGATAGTCGGATGCTTCTATAGACCACCTGCATCAGCAACCGTAGTAGTTGAGCGCCTCAGGGAGAACCTGCAGAACGTCGTGAAGAAGTTTCGTGATCATACTATTGTAATAGGGGGAGACTTCAATCTACCAGGTATAGAATGGGATAGTCACACAATCAGAACTGGAGCCAGGGACAGAGACTCTTGTGACATTATCATGACTGCCTTGTCCGAGAATTACTTCGAGCAGATAGTTAGAGAACCAACTCGTGAAGCTAACGTTTTAGACCTCATAGCAACAAATAGACCGGAACTTTTCGACTCCGTGAATGTAGAAGAGGGTATGAGTGATCATAAGTCAGTGGTTGCATCAATGACTACAAGTGTAATAAGAAATGCCAAGAAAGGAAGGAAAATATATTTGCTTAACAAGAGTGATAGGGCACAAATCGCAGAATATCTGAGTGACCACCATCAAACGTTCATTTCTGAGGAAGAGGATGTGGAACAAAAATGGAAAAAATTCAGAAACATCGTCCAGTACGCCTTAGATAAGTTCGTACCGACTAAGGTCCAAAGCGAGGGGAAAGATCCACCGTGGTATAACAATCATGTACGAAAGGTACTACGGAAACAAATAAAGCTTCATCATAGGTTTAAGAGTAGTCGAATCATAGCTGATAAGGAAAAGCTGAACGAAGCGAAAAAGAGCGTAAAGAGAGCAATGAGAGAAGCATTCAACGAATTCGAACATAAAACATTGGCAAACAATCTAAACAAGAACCCTAAAATGTTTTGGTCATATGTAAAATCGGTAAGCGCATCTAAATCCCCTATTCAGTCACTCGTTGACCACGATGGCACCGAAACAGAGGACGACCGAAGAAAGGCAGAAATACTGAATTCAGTGTTCCGAAACTGTTTCACTGCGGAAAATCGTAACACGGTCCCTGACTTCAGCCGTCGCACAGACGCCAAAATGGAAAATATTGAAATAAACGATATCGGAATTGAAAAACAACTGCTATCACTTAGTAGCGGAAAAGCATCCGGACCAGACGAGATACCCTTAAGATTCTACAGTGATTATGCTAAAGAACTTGCCCCCTTTCTATCAGCAATTTATCGTAGATCACTGGAAGAACGTAAAGTACCTAGTGACTGGAAGAAAGCGCAGGTCGTTCCCATTTTCAAGAAGGGTCATAAATCAGATGCGAATAATTATAGGCCTATTTCGCTTACGTCAATCTGTTGTAGAATAATGGAACATGTTTTGTGTTCTCGTATTATGACGTTCTTAGATAATACAAATCTCCTTCATCATAACCAACATGCATTCCGCAAACAGAGATCATGTGAAACTCAGCTCGCCCTATTTGCCCAAGAAATTCACAGTGCCATAGACACTGGCGAGCAGATTGATGCCATATTCCTGGACTTCAGGAAGGCATTTGATACGGTTTCGCACTTACATTTAGTGAAAAAAATACGAGCTTACGGAATATCGGACCAGGTTTGTGATTGGATTCAGGATTTCCTAGAAGAAAGAACACAACATGTCATTCTTAACGGATCAAAATCTGCAGATGTAGAGGTAATTTCGGGAGTACCGCAGGGAAGCGTGATAGGACCTTTATTGTTTACAATATACATAAATGACTTAGTTGACAACATCGGTAGCTCCGTGAGGCTATTTGCAGATGACACGGTTGTCTACAAGAAAGTAGCAACATCAGAAGACTCGTACGTACTCCAGGAGGACCTGCAGAGGATTAATGCATGGTGCGACAGCTGGCAGCTTTCCCTAAACGTAGATAAATGTAATATAATGCGCATACATAGGGGCAGAAATCCATTCCAGTGCGATTATGCCGTAGGTGGTAAACCATTGGAAGCGGTAACGACCGTAAAATACTTAGGAGTTACTATCCGGAGCGATCTGAAGTGGAATGATCACATAAAACAAATAATGGGAAAAGCAGGCGACAGGTTGAGATTCATAGGAAGAATTCTAAGAAAATGTGACTCATCGACGAAAGAAGTAGCTTACAAAACGCTTGTTCGTCCGATTATTGTGTATTGCTCATCAGTATGGGACCCTTACCAGTTTGGATTAATACAAGAGATAGACATGATCCAGCGAAAAGCAGCACGATTCGTCATGGGGACATTTAGTCAGCGCGAGAGCGTTACGGAGATGCTGAACAAGCTCCAGTGGCGGACACTTCAAGAAAGGCGTTACGCAATACGGAGAGGTTTATTATCGAAATTACGAGAGAGCACATTCCGGGAACAGATGGGCAACGTATTACTACCGCCCACATACATCTCGCGTAATGATCAAAACGAAAAGATCCGAGAAATTAGAGCAAATACGGAGACTTACAAGCAGTCGTTCTTCCCACGCAAAATTCGTGAATGGAACAGGGAAGGGGGGATCAGATAGTGGTACAATAAGTACCCTCCGCCACACACCGTAAGGTGGCTCGCGGAGTATAGATGTAGATGTAGATGTAGAAGTACAAGAAGACTGACCCTTCCTACTGACTATGTTTTGAACCATTCCTGTGACACTAGTTAGGGATTCCGATGCTTCACTCCCGGTTTACTGTATCCCTTGGACCTTCTCAAAGAGGATGAAACACAACAATTGCATCAGAATTAAATACAAAAGGCACAATGCCGACTTAAGTACAAGGATACTGACTCTTCTTACTGACTATGTTTTGAACCATTCCTGTGACACCAGTTATAGATTCCGATGCTTCACTCCAGGTTTACTGTATCCCTTGGACCTTCTTATTGACGATGAAACACAGAAATTGCATCGGAATAATATACAAAAGGCACAATGCCGACTTAAGTACAAGAAGACTGACTCTTCCCACTGTTTATGCTTTGAACCGTTAATGTCACACTAGTTATAGATTGCGATGCTTCACTTCAGGTTTACTGTATCCCTTGGACCTTCTTATTGACGATTCAACACAGAAATTGCATCGGAATTATATACAAAAGGCACAATGCCGACATAAGTACAAGAATACTGACTCTTCTTACTGTCTATGTTGTGAACCATCCCTCTGACGCTGGTATAGGTTCCGATGCTTCACTCCAGGTTTACTGTATCCCTTGGACCTCCTTATTGACGAAGAAACACAGAAATTGCATAGGAATTAAATAGAAAAGGCACAATGCCGACTTAAGTACATAGAGACTGACTCTTCTTACTGACTGTGCTTTGAACCATTCCTGTAACACTAGATATAGATTTCGGTGCTTCACTTCAGGTTTACTGTATCCCTTGGACCTTCTTATTGACGATGAAACACAGAAATTGCATCGGAAATAAATACAAAAGGCACAATGCCGACTGAAGTACAAGAATACTGACTCTTCTTACTGTCTATGATTTGAACCATCCCTGTGTCACTAGTTATAGATTCCGATGCTTCACTTCAGGTTTACTGTATCCCTCTGACATTCCTATTGACGATGAAACATAGAAATTGCATCGGAATTAAATACAAAAGGCACAATGCCGATTTAAGTACAAGAAGACTGACTCTTCTTACAGTCTATGCTTTGAACCATTAATGTGACACTAGTGATAGATTCCGGTGCTTCACTTTAGGTTTACTGTATCCCTTGTACCTTCTTATTGACGTTGAAACACAGAAATTGCGTCGGAAATAAATACAAAAGGCACAATGCCGACTTAAGTACAAGAAGACTGACTCTTCCCACTGTCTATGTTTTGAACCATTCCTGTTACACTAGTTATAGTTTCCGAAGCTTCACTTCAGGTTTACTGTATCCCTTGGACCTTTTTATTGACGATGAAACACAGAAATTCCATCGGAATTAAATACCAAAGGCACAATGCCGACTTATGTACAAGAAGACTGACTCTTCTTACTGACTATGTTTTGAACCATTCCTGTGACACTAGTTATAGACTCTGATGCTTCACTTCAGGTTTAATGTATCCCTTGGACCCTCTTATTGAAGATGAAACACAGAAATTGCATCGGAATTAAATACAAAAGGCACAATGCCGACATAAGGCCAAGAATACTGACTCTTCTTACTGTCTATGTTTTGAACCATCCCTGTGACACTAGTTATGGATTCCGTTGCTTCACTCCAGGTTTACTGTATCCCTTGGACCTTCTAATTGACGATGAAACACAGAAATTGCATCGGAATTAAATACAAAAGGCACAATGCCAACTTTAGTACAAGAAGACTGACTCTTCTTACTGACTATGCTTCGATTCATTCCTGTGACACTAGTTATAGATTCTGATGCTTCACTCCAGGTATTCTGTATCCCTTGGACCTTCTTATTGACGATGAAACACAGAAATTGCATCGGAATTAAATACAAAAAGCAAAATGCCGACTTAAGTACAAGAAGACTGACTCTTCTTACTGACTATGTTTGAACCATTCCTGTGACACTAGTTATAGATTCCGATGCTTGACATCAGATTTTCTGTATCCCTCTGACCTTCGTATCAACGATGAAACACAGAAATTGTATTGGAATTAAATACTAAAAGCAAAATGCCGAATTAAATACAAGAAGACTGACTCTTCATACTGTCGATGCTTTGAACCATTCCTGTGACAGTAGTTATAGATTCCGATGCTTCACTCCAGGATTACTGTATCCCTTTTACCTTCTTATTAACGATGAAACACAGAAATTGCATCGGAATTAAATAAAAAAAGGCACAATGCCGACTTAAGTACAAGAAGACTGACCCTACTTTCTGTCTATGTTTTGAACCATTCCTGTGACACTAGTTATGGATTCCGATGCTTCACTCCAGGTTTACTAGATCCCTTGGACCTTCTTATTGACGATTAAACACAGAAATTGCACATGAAAAAAATAGAAAAGGCACAATGACGACTTAAGTACAAGATGACTGTCTCTTCCTAGTGTCTATGTCTTGAACCATTCCTGTGACACTAGTTATAGATTCCGATGCTTCACTTCAGGTTTACTGGAACCCTCTGACCTTCTTGTTGACGATGAAACACAGAAATAGCATCGGAATTAAATACAAAAAGGCACAATGCCGACTTAAGTACAAGAAGACTGACTCCTCCCACTGTTCATGCTTTGAACCATTCCTGTTACACTAGTTATAGATTGCGATGCTTCACTTCAGGTTTACTGTATCCCTTGGACCTTCTTATTGACGATTAAACACAGAAATTGCATCGGAATTAAATACAAAAGGCACAATGCCGACATAAGTACAAGAATACTGACTCTTCTTACTGTCTATGATGTGAACCATCCCTGTGACACTAGTTATAGATTCCGATGCTTCACTCCAGGTTTACTGTATTTCTTGGACTTTCTTATTGACGATGAAACACAAAAATTGCATCGGAATTAAATACAAAAGGCACAATGCCGACATTAGTACAAGAAGACTGACTCTTCTTACTGACCATGCTTTGAATCATTCCTTTGACACTAGTTATAGATTCCGATGCCTCACCCGAGGTTTATTGTATCCCTTGGACCTCCTTATTGACGAAGAAGCACAGAAATTGCATCGGAATTAAATACAAAAGGCACAATGCCGACATAAGTACAAGAAGACTGACTCTTCTTACTGTCTATGTCTTTAACCATTCCTGTAACACTAGTTATAGATTCCGGTGATTCACTTCAGGTTTACTGTATCCGTTGGACCTTCTTATTGACGATGAAACACAGAAATTGCATAGGAATTAAATAGAAAAGGCACAATGCCGACTTAAGTACATAGAGACTGACTCTTCTTACTGACTGTGCTTTGAACCATTCCTGTAACACTAGTTATAGATTTCGGTGCTTCACGTCAGGTTTACTGTATCCCTTGGACCTTCTTATTGACGATGAAACACAGAAATTGCATCGGAATTAAATACAAAAGGCACAATGCCAACTTTAGTACAAGAAGACAGACTCTTCTTACTGACTATGTTTTTAACCATTCCTGTAACACTAGTTATAGATTCCGGTGATTCACTTCAGGTTTACTGTATCCCTTGGACCTTCTTATTGACGAATAAACACAGAAATTGCATCGGAATTAAATACAAAAGGCACAAAGCCGACATAAGTACAAGAATACTGACTCTTCTTACTGTCTATGATGTGAACCATCCCTGTGACACTAGTTATAGATTCCGATACTTCACTCCAGGTTTACTGTATCCCTTGGACCTTCTTATTGACGATGAAACACAGAAATTGCATCGGAATGAAATACAAAAGGCACAATGGCGACTTAAGTACAAGGAGACTGACTCTTCTTACTGACTATGATTTGAACCATCATGTGACACTAGTTACAGATTTCGGTGCTTTACTTTAGGTTTACTGTATCCCTTGGACCTACTTATTGACGATGAATCACAGAAATTGCATCGGAAATAAATACAAAAGGCACAATGCCGACTTAAGTACAGGAAGACTGACTCTTCTTACTGACTATTTTTGAACCAATCCTGTGACACTAGTTATAGATTCTGATGCTACACTTCAGGTTTAGTGTATCCCTTGGACCTTCTTATTGACGATGAAACACAGATATTGCATCGGAATTAAATACAAAAGGCACAATGCCGACTTAAGAACAAGAAGACTGTCTCTTCTCACTGACTATGATTTGAACCATTCCTGTGACACTAGTTATAGATTCCGATGCTTCACTTCAGATTTACTGTATCCCTCTGACCTTCTTATTAACGATGAAACACAGAAATTGCATCGGAATTAAATATTAAAGGCACAATACCGAATTAAGAACAAGAAGACTGACTCTTCTTACTGTCGATGTTTTGAACCATTCCTGTGACAGTAGTTATAGATTCCGATGCTTCACTCCAGGTTTACTGTATCCCTTGGACTTTCTTATTGACGATGAAACACAGAAATTGCATCGGAATTAAGTAAAAAAGGCACAATGCCGCCTTAAAGTACAAGAAGACTGTCCCTACTTACTGTCTATGTTTCAACCATTCCTGTGACACATGTCATGGATTCCGATGCTTCACTCCAGGTTTACTATATCCCGTGGACCTTCTTATTGACGATGAAACACAGAAATTGCATAGGAATTAAATAGAAAAGGCACAATGCCGACTTAAGTACAAGAAGACTGTCTCTTCCTACTGTCTATGTCTTGAACCATTCCTGTGACACTAGTTATAGATTCCGGTGCTTCACTTCTGGTTTACTGTATCCCTCTGACCTTCTTATTGACGATGAAACACAGAAATTGCATCGGAGTTAAATACAAATGGCACAATGCCGACTTAATTACATGAAGACTGACTCTTCCCACTGTTTATGCTTTGAACCATTCCTGTTATACTAGTTACAGATTGCGATGATTCACTTAAGGTTTACTGTATCCCTTGGACCTTCTTATTGACGATTTAACACAGAAATTGCATCAAAATTAAATACAAAAGGCACAATGCCGACTTATGTACAAGAAGACTGTCTCTTCTTACTGACTATGTTTTGAACCATTCCTGTGACACTAGTTATAGTCTCTGATGCTTCACTTCAGGTTTACTGTATCCCTTGGACCTTCTTATCGAAGATGAAACACAGAAATTGCATCGGAATCAAATACAAAAGGCACAATGCCGACTTTAGTACAAGAAGACTGACTCTTCTTACTGACTATGTTTGAATCATTCCTGTGACACTAGTTATAGATTCCGATGCTTCACTCCCTGTTTACTGTATCCCTTGGACCTTCTTATTGACGATGAAACACAGAAATTGCAACGCAATTGAATACAAAAGGCACAATGCCGACTTAAGTACAAGAAGACTGACTCTTCTTACTGACTATGATTTGAACCATTCCTGTGACACTAGTTATAGATTCCGATGCTTCACTTCAGGTTTACTGTATCCCTCTGACCTTATTGACGATGAAACATAGATATTGCATCGGAATTAAATACAAACAGCACAATGCCGAATTATGTACAAGAAGACTGACTCTTCTTACTGTCTATGCTTTGAACCATTCATGTGACACTAGTTATAGATTCCGGTGCTTCACTTTAGGTTTACTGTATCCTTTGGACCTACTTATTGACGATGAAACACAGAAATTGCATCGGAAATAAATACAAAAGGCACAATGCCGACTTAAGTACAAGAAGACTGACTCCTCTTACTGACTATGTTTGAACCAATCCTGTGACACTAGTTATAGATTCTGATGCTACACTTCAGGTTTAGTGTATCCCTTGGACCCTCTTATTGACGATGAAACACTGATATTGCATCGGAATTAAATACAAAAGGCACAATGCCGACTTAAGTACAAGAAGACTGACACTTCTTACTGACTAAGATTTGAACCACTCATGTGACACTAGTTATAGATTCCGGTGCTTCACGTTAGGTTTACTGTATCCTTTGGACCTACTTATTGACGATGAAACACAGAAATAGCATAAGGAATAAATACAAAAGGCACAATGCAGCCTTAAGTACAAGACGGCTGACCCTACTTACTGTCTATGTTCGAACCATACCTGTGACACTAGTTATAGATTCCGATGCTTCACTCCAGGTTTACTGTATCCCTTTGGCCTTCTTATTGACGATTAAACACAGAAATTGCATAGGAAAAAAATAGAAAAGGCACAATGACGACTTAAGTACAAGATGACTGTCTCTTCTTACTGACCATGCTTTGAATCATTCCTGTGACACTAGTTATAGATTCCGATGCCTCACCCGAGGTTTATTGTATCCCTTGGACCTCCTTATTGACGAAGAAACACAGAAATTGCATCGGAATTAAATACAAAAGGCACAATGCCGACATAAGTACAAGAATACTGACTCTTCTTACTGTCTATGATGTGAACCATCCCTGTGACACTAGTTATAGATTTAGATGCTGCACTCCAGGTTTACTGTATCCCTTGGACTTTCTTATTGACGATGAAACACAGAAATTGCATCGGAATTAAATACAAAAGGCACAATGCCAACTTTAGTACAAGAAGACAGACTCTTCTTACTGACTATGTTTTTAACCATTCCTGTAACACTAGTTATAGATTCCGGTGATTCACTTCAGGTTTACTGTATCCCTTGGAACTTCTTATTGACGATTAAACACAGAAATTGCATCGGAATTAAATACAAAAGGCACAATGCCGACATAAGTACAAGAATACTGACTCTTCTTACTGTCTATGATGTGAACCATCCCTGTGACACTAGTTATAGATTCCGATGCTTCACTCCAGGTTTACTGTATCCCTTGGACTTTCTTATTGACGATGAAACACAAAAATTGCATCGGAATTAAATACAAAGGCACAATGCCGACTTTAGTACAAGAAGACTGACTCTTCTTACTGACCATGCTTTGAATCATTCCTGTGACACTAGTTATAGATTCCGATGCCTCACCCGAGGTTTATTGTATCCCTTGGACCTCCTTATTGACGAAGAAACACAGAAATTGCATCGGAATTAAATACAAAAGGCACAATGCCGACATAAGTACAAGAAGACTGACTCTTCTGACTGACTATGCTTTTAACCATTCCTGTAACACTAGTTATAGATTCCGGTGATTCACTTCAGGTTTACTGTATCCCTTGGACCTTCTTATTGACGATGAAACACAGAAATTGCATCGGAATTAAATGCAAAAGGCACAATGCCGACTTAAGTACAAGAATACTGACTCTTCTTACTGTCTATGATTTGAACCATCCCTGTGTCACTAGTTATAGATTCCGATGCTTCACTTCAGGTTTACTGTATCCCTCTGACCTTCTTATTGACGATGAAACTTAGAAATAGCATCGGAATTAAATACAAAAGGCACAATGCCGAATTAAGTACAAGAAGACTGACTCTTCTTACTGTCTTTGTTTTGAACCATTCATGTGACACTAGTTATAGATTCCGATGCTTCACTCCAGGTTTACTGTATCCCTTGGACCTTCTTATTGACGATGAAACACAGAAATTGCATCGGAATGAAATACAAAAGGCACAATGGCGACTTAAGTACAAGGAGACTAACTCTTCTTACTGACTATGATTTGAACCATCATGTGACACTAGTTACAGATTTCGGTGCTTTACTTTAGGTTTACTGTATCCCTTGGACCTACTTATTGACGATGAAACACAGAAATTGCATCGGAAATAAATACAAAAGGCACAATGCAGACTTAAGTACAAGAAGACTGACTCTTCTTACTGACTATTTTTGAACCAATCCTGTGACACTAGTTATAGATTCTGATGCTACACTTCAGGTTTAGTGTATCCCTTGGACCTTCTTATTGACGATGAAACACAGATATTGCATCGGAATTAAATACAAAAGGCACAATGCCGACTTAAGAACAAGATGACTGTCTCTTCTCACTGACTATGTTTTGAACCATTCCTGTGACACTAGTTATAGATTCCGATGCTTGACTTCAGATTTACTGTATCCCTCTGACCTTCTTATTAACGATGAAACACAGAAATTGCATCGGAATTAAATATTAAAGGCACAATGCCGAATTAAGAACAAGAAGACTGAATCTTCTTACTGTCGATGTTTTGAACCATTCCTGTGACAGTAGTTATAGATTCCGATGCTTCAGTCCAGGTTTACTGTATCCCTTGGACTTTCTTATTGACGATGAAACACAGAAATTGCATCGGAATTAAGTAAAAAAGGCACAATGCCGCCTTAAAGTACAAAAGGCTGTCCCTACTTACTGTCTATGTTTCAACCATTCCTGTGACACATGTCATGGATTCCGATGCTTCACTCCAGGTTTACTATACCCGTGGACCTTCTTATTGACGATGAAACACAGAAATTGCATAGGAATTAAATAGAAAAGGCACAATGCCGACTTAAGTACAAGAAGACTGTCTCTTCCTACTGTCTATGTCTTGAACCATTCCTGTGACACTAGTTATAGATTCCGATGCTTCACTTCTGGTTTACTGTATCCCTCTGACCTTCTTATTGACGATGAAACACAGAAATTGCATCGGAGTTAAATACAAATGGCACAATGCCGACTTAAGTACATGAAGACTGACTCTTCCCACTGTTTATGCTTTGAACCATTCCTGTTATACTAGTTATAGATTGCGATAATTCACTTAAGGTTTACTGTATCCCCTGGACCTTCTTATTGACGATTTAACACAGAAATTGCATCAAAATTAAATACAAAAGGCACAATGCCGACTTATGTACAAGAAGACTGACTCTTCTTACTGACTATGTTTTGAACCATTCCTGTGACACTAGTTATAGTCTCTGATGCTTCAGTTCAGGTTTACTGTATCCATTGGACCTTCTTATCGAAGATGAAACACAGAAATTGCATCGGAATCAAATACAAAAGGCACAATGCCGACTTTAGTACAAGAAGACTGACTCTTCTTACTGACTATGTTTTGAATCATTCCTGTGACACTAGTTATAGATTCCGTTTTTTCACTCCCTGTTTACTGTATCCCTTGGACCTTCTTATTGACGATGAAACACAGAAATTGCAACGCAATTGAATACAAAAGGCACAATGCCGACTTAAGTACAAGAAGACTGACTCTTCTTACTGACTATGATTTGAACCATTCCTGTGACACTAGTTATAGATTCCGATGCTTCACTTCAGGTTTACTGTATCCCTCTGACCTTATTGACGATGAAACATAGATATTGCATCGGAATTAAATACAAACGGCACAATGCCGAATTAGGTACAAGAAGACAGACTCTTCTTACTGTCTATGCTTTGAACCATTCATGTGACACTAGTTATAGATTCCGGTGCTTCACTTTAGGTTTACTGTATCCCTTGGATCTACTTATTGACGATGAAACACAGAAATTGCATCGGAAATAAATACAAAAGGCACAATGCCGACTTAAGTACAAGAAGACTGACTCCTCTTACTGACTATGTTTGAACCAATCCTGTGACACTAGTTATAGATTCTGATGCTACACTTCAGGTTTAGTGTATCCCTTGGACCCTCTTATTGACGATGAAACACTGATATTGCATCGGAATTAAATACAAAAGGCACAATGCCGACTTAAGTACAAGAAGACTGACTCTTCTTACTGACTAAAATTTGAACCATTCATGTGACACTAGTTATAGATTCCGGTGCTTCACGTTAGGTTTACTGTATCCTTTGGACCTACTTATTGACGATGAAACACAGAAATAGCATAAGGAATAAATACAAAAGGCACAATGCAGCCTTAAGTACAAGACGACTGACCCTAATTACTGTCTATGTTCGAACCATACCTGTGACACTAGTTATAGATTCCGATGCTTCACTCCAGGTTTACTGTATCCCTTTGGCCTTCTTATTGACGATGATACACAGAAATTGCATAGGAATTAAATAGAAAAGGCACAATGCCGACTTAAGTACAAGAAGATTGTCTCTTCCTACTGTCTATGTCTTGAACCATCCCTGTGACACTAGTTATAGATTCCGATGCTTCACTTCAGGTTTACTGTATCCCTCTGACCTTCGTGTTGACGATGAAACACAGAAATTGCATCGGAATTAAATACAAAAGGCACAATGCCGACTTAAGTACAAGAAGACTGACTCTTCCCACTGTTTATGCTTTGAACCATTCCTGTTACACTAGTTATAGATTGCGATGCTTCACTTCAGGTTTACTGTATCCCTTGGACCTTCTTATTGACGATTAAACACAGAAATTGCATCGGAATTTAATACAAAAGGCACAATGCCGACTTATGTACAAGAAGACTGACTCTTATTACTGACTATGCTTTGAACCATTCCTGTGACACTAGTTATAGACTCTGATGCTTCACTTCAGGTTTACTGTATCCCTTGGACCTTCTTATCGAAGATGAAACACAGAAATTGCATCGGAATTAAATACAAAAGGCACAATGCCGACTTTAGTACAAGAAGACTGACTCTTCTTACTGACTATGTTTTGAATCATTCCTGTGACACTAGTTATAGATTCCGATGCTTCACTCCAGGTTTACTGTATCCCTTGGACCTCCTTATTGACGAAGAAACACAGAAATTGCATCGGAATTAAATACAAAAGGCACAATGCCGACTTAAGTACACGAAGACTGACTCTTCTTACTGACTATGTTTTGAACCATTCCTGTAACACTAGTTATAGATTCCGGTGCTTCAGTTCAGGTTTACTGTATCCCTTGGACCTTCTTATTGACGATGAAATACAGAAATTGCATCGGAATTAAAAAAAAAGGCACAATGGCGACTTAAGTACAAGAATACTGACTCTTCTTACTGTCTATGATTTGAACCATCCCTGTAACACTAGTTATAGATTCCGATGCTTCACTCCAGGTTTACTGTATCCCTTGGTCCTTCTTATTGACGATGAAACACAGAAATTGCATCGGAACAAAATACAAAAGGCACAATACCGACTTAAATACAAGAAGACTGACTCTTCTTACTGACTATGTTTGAACCATTCCTGTGACACTACTTATAGATTCCGATGCTTCACCTCAGGTTTACTGTATCCCCTTGGACCTTCGTATTGACGATGAAACACAGAAATTGCATCGGAATAAAATACAAAAGGCACAATGCCAACTTTAGTACGAGAAGACTGACTCTTCTTACTGACTATGTTTCGATTCATTCGTGTGACACTAGTTATAGATTCTGATGCTTCACTCCAGGTATTCTGTATCCCTCGGACCTTCTTATTGACGATGAAACACAGAAATTGCATCGGAATTAAATACAAAAAGCAAAATGCCGACTTAAGTACAAGAAGACTGACTCTTCTTACTGACTATGTTTTTAACCATTCCTGTGACACTAGTTATAGATTCCGATGCTTGACATCAGATTTTCTGTATCCCTCTGACCTTCGTATCAACGATGAAACACAGAAATTGTATTGGAATTAAATACTAAAAGCAAAATGCCGAATTAAATACAAGAAGACTGACTCTTCATACTGTCGATGCTTTGAACCATTCCTGTGACAGTAGTTATAGATTCCGATGCTTCACTTCAGGTTTACTGTATCCCTTTGACCTTCTTATTGACGATGAAACACAGAAATTGCATCGGAATTAAATAAAAAAGGCACAATGCCGACATAAGTACAAGTATACTGACTCTTCTTACTGTCTATGATGTGAACCATCCCTGTGACACTAGTTATAGATTCCGATGCTTCACTCCAGGTTTACTGTATCCCTTGGACTTTCTTATTGACGATGAAACACAAAAATTGCATCTGAATTAAATACAAAAGGCACAATGCCGAATTAAGTACAAGAAGACTGACTCTTCTTACTGTCATGTTTTGAACCATTCATGTGACACTAGTTATAGATTCCGATGCTTCACTCCAGGTTTACTGTATCCCTTGGACCCTCTTATTGACGATGAAACACAGAAATTGCATCGGAATGAAATACAAAAGGCACAATGGCGACTTAAGTACAAGGAGACTGACTCTTCTTACTGACTATGATTTGAACCATCATGTGACACTAGTTACAGATTTCGGTGCTTTACTTTAGGTTTACTGTATCCCTTGGACCTACTTATTGACGATGAAACACAGAAATTGCATCGGAAATAAATACAAAAGGCACAATGCCGACTTAAGTACAAGAAGACTGACTCTTCTTACTGACTATTTTTGAACCAATCCTGTGACACTAGTTATAGATTCTGATGCTACACTTCAGGTTTAGTGTATCCCTTGGACCTTCTTATTGACGATGAAACACAGATATTGCATCGGAATTAAATACAAAAGGCACAATGCCGACTTAAGAACAAGAAGACTGTCTCTTCTCACTGACTATGTTTTGAACCATTCCTGTGACACTAGTTATAGATTCCGATGCTTGACTTCAGATTTACTGTATCCCTCTGACCTTCTTATTAACGATGAAACACAGAAATTGCATCGGAATTAAATATTAAAGGCACAATGCCGAATTAAGGACAAGAAGACTGAATCTTCTTACTGTCGATGTTTTGAACCATTCCTGTGACAGTAGTTATAGATTCCGATGCTTCACTCCAGGTTTACTGTATCCCTTGGACTTTCTTATTGACGATGAAACACAGAAATTGCATCGGAATTAAGTAAAAAAGGCACAATGCCGCCTTAAAGTACAAAAAGACTGTCCCTACTTACTGTCTATGTTTCAACCATTCCTGTGACACATGTCATGGATTCCGATGCTTCACTCCAGGTTTACTATACCCGTGGACCTTCTTATTGACGATGAAACACAGAAATTGCATAGGAATTAAATAGAAAAGGCACAATGCCGACTTAAGTACAAGAAGACTGTCTCTTCCTACTGTCTATGTCTTGAACCATTCCTGTGACCCTAGTTATAGATTCCGATGCTTCACTTCTGGTTTACTGTATCCCTCTGACCTTCTTATTGACGATGAAACACAGAAATTGCATCGGAGTTAAATACAAATGGCACATTGCCGACTTAAGTACATGAAGACTGACTCTTCCCACTGTTTATGCTTTGAACCATTCCTGTTATACTAGTTATAGATTGCGATGATTCACTTAAGGTTTACTGTATCCCTTGGACCTTCTTATTGACGATTTAACACAGAAATTGCATCAAAATTAAATACAAAAGGCACAATGCCGACTTATGTACAAGAAGACTGACTCTTCTTACTGACTATGTTTTGAACCATTCCTGTGACACTAGTTATAGTCTCTGATGCTTCAGTTCAGGTTTACTGTATCCATTGGACCTTCTTATCGAAGATGAAACACAGAAATTGCATCGGAATTAAATACAAACGGCACAATGCCGAATTAGGTACAAGAAGACTGACTCTTCTTACTGTCTATGCTTTGAACCATTCATGTGACACTAGTTATAGATTCCGGTGCTTCACTTTAGGTTTACTGTATCCCTTGGACCTACTTATTGACGATGAAACACAGAAATTGCATCGGAAATAAATACAAAAGGCACAATGCCGACTTAAGTACAAGAAGACTGACTCCTCTTACTGACTATGTTTGAACCAATCCTGTGACACTAGTTATAGATTCTGATGCTACACTTCAGGTTTAGTGTATCCCTTGGACCCTCTTATTGACGATGAAACACTGATATTGCATCGGAATTAAATACAAAAAGCACAATGCCGACTTAAGTACAAGAAGACTGACTCTTCTTACTGACTAAAATTTGAACCATTCATGTGACACTAGTTATAGATTCCGGTGCTTCACGTTAGGTTTACTGTATCCTTTGGACCTACTTATTGACGATGAAACACAGAAATAGCATAAGGAATAAATACAAAAGGCACAATGCAGCCTTAAGTACAAGACGACTGACCCTACTTACTGTCTATGTTCGAACCATACCTGTGACACTAGTTATAGATTCCGATGCTTCACTCCAGGTTTACTGTATCCCTTTGGCCTTCTTATTGACGATGATACACAGAAATTGCATAGGAATTAAATAGAAAAGGCACAATGCCGACTTAAGTACAAGAAGATTGTCTCTTCCTACTGTCTATGTCTTGAACCAACCCTGTGACACTAGTTATAGATTCCGATGCTTCACTTCAGGTTTACTGTATCCCTCTGACCTTCGTGTGACGATGAAACACAGAAATTGCATCGGAATTAAATACAAAAGGCACAATGCCGACTTAAGTACAAGAAGACTGACCCTACTTTCTGTCTATGTTTTGAACCATTCCTGTGACACTAGTTATGGATTCCGATGCTTCACTCCAGGTTTACTAGATCCCTTGGACCTTCTTATTGACGATTAAACACAGAAATTGCATAGGAAATAAATAGAAAAGGCACAATGACGACTTAAGTACAAGATGACTGCCTCTTCCTACTGTCTATGTCTTGAACCTTTCCTGTGACACTAGTTATAGATTCCGATGCTTCACTTCAGGTTTACTGGAACCCTCTGACCTTCTTGTTGACGATGAAACACAGAATTAGCATCGGAATTAAATACAAAAGGCACAACGCCGACTTAAGTACAAGAAGACTGACTCCTCCCACTGTTTATGCTTTGAACCATTCCTGTTACGCTAGTTATAGATTGCGATGCTTCACTTCAGGTTTACTGTATCCCTTGGACCTTCGTATTGACGATTAAACACAGAAATTGCATCGGAATTAAATACAAAAGGCACAATGCCGACATAAGTACAAGAATACTGGCTCTTCTTACTGTCTATGATGTGAACCATCCCTGTGACACTAGTTATAGATTCCGATGCTTCACTCCAGGTTTACTGTATCCCTTGGACTTTCTTATTGACGATGAAACACAAAAATTGCATCGGAATTAAATACAAAAGGCACAATGCCGACATTAGTACAAGAAGACTGACTCTTCTTACTGACTAAAATTTGAACCATTCATGTGACACTAGTTATAGATTCCGGTGCTTCACGTTAGGTTTACTGTATCCTTTGGACCTACTTATTGACGATGAAATACAGAAATATCATAAGGAATAAATACAAAAGGCACAATGCAGCCTTAAGTACAAGACGACTGACCCTACTTCCTGTCTATGTTCGAACCATACCTGTGACACTAGTTATAGATTCCGATGCTTCACTCCAGGTTTACTGTATCCCTTTGGCCTTCTTATTGACGATGATACACAGAAATTGCATAGGAAGTAAATAGAAAAGGCACAATGCCGACTTAAGTACAAGAAGATTGTCTCTTCCTACTGTCTATGTCTTGAACCATCCCTGTGACACTAGTTATAGATTCCGATGCTTCACTTCAGGTTTACTGTATCCCTCTGACCTTCGTGTTGACGATGAAACACAGAAATTGCATCGGAATTAAATACAAAAGGCACAATGCCGACTTAAGTACAAGAAGACTGACTCTTCCCACTGTTTATGCTTTGAACCATTCCTGTTACACTAGTTATAGATTGCGATGCTTCACTTCAGGTTTACTGTATCCCTTGGACCTTCTTATTGACGATTAAACACAGAAATTGCATCGGAATTTAATACAAAAGGCACAATGCCGACTTATGTACAAGAAGACTGACTCTTATTACTGACTATGCTTTGAACCATTCCTGTGACACTAGTTATAGACTCTGATGCTTCACTTCATGTTTACTGTATCCCTTGGACCTTCTTATCGAAGATGAAACACAGAAATTGCATCGGAATTAAATACAAAAGGCACAATGCCGACTTTAGTACAAGAAGACTGACTCTTCTTACTGACTATGTTTTGAATCATTCCTGTGACACTAGTTATAGATTCCGATGCTTCACTCCAGGTTTACTGTATCCCTTGGACCTCCTTATTGACGAAGAAACACAGAAATTGCATCGGAATTAAATACAAAAGGCACAATGCCGACTTAAGTACACGAAGACTGACTCTTCTTACTGACTATGCTTTGAACCATTCCTGTAACACTAGTTATAGATTCCGGTGCTTCAGTTCACGTTTACTGTATCCCTTGGACCTTCTTATTGACGATGAAATACAGAAATTGCATCGGAATTAAAAAAAAGGCGCAATGGCGACTTAAGTACAAGAATACTGACTCTTCTTACTGTCTATGATTTGAACCATCGCTGTGACACTAGTTATAGATTCCGATGCTTCACTCCAGGTTTACTGTATCCCTTGGTCCTTCTTATTGACGATGAAACACAGAAATTGCATCGGAACAAAATACAAAAGGCACAATACCGACTTAAATACAAGAAGACTGCCTCTTATTACTGACTATGTTTTGAACCATTCCTGTGACACTACTTATAGATTCCGATGCTTCACCTCAGGTTTACTGTATCCCTTGGACCTTCTTATTGACGATGAAACACAGAAATTGCATCGGAATTAAATACAAAAGGCACAATGCCAACTTTAGTACGAGAAGACTGACTCTTCTTACTGACTATGTTTCGATTCATCCCTGTGACACTAGTTATAGATTCTGATGCTTCACTCCAGGTATTCTGTATCCCTTGGACCTTCTTATTGACGATGAAACACAGAAATTGCATCGGAATTAAATACAAAAAGCAAAATGCCGACTTAAGTACAAGAAGACTGACTCTTCTTACTGACTATGTTTTGAACCATTCCTGTGACACTAGTTATAGATTCCGATGCTTGACATCAGAGTTTCTGTATCCCTCTGACCTTCGCATCAACGATGAAACACAGAAATTGTATTGGAATTAAATACTAAAAGCAAAATGCCGAATTAAACACAAGGAGACTGACTCTTCATACTGTCGATGTTTGAACCATTCCTGTGACAGTAGTTATAGATTCCGATGCTTCACTTCAGGTTTACTGTATCCCTTTGACCTTCTTATTGACGATGAAACACAGAAATTGCATCGGAATTAAATAAAAAAGGCACAATGCCGACTTAAGTACAAGAATACTGACTCTTCTTACTGTCTATGATTTGAACCATCCCTGTGTCACTAGTTATAGATTCCGATGCTTCACTTCAGGTTTACTGTATCCCTCTGACATTCTTATTGACGATGAAACATAGAAATAGCATCGGAATTAAATACAAAAGGCACAATGCCGAATTAAGTACAAGAAGACTGACTCTTCTTACTGTCTATGTTTTGAACCATTCATGTGACACTAGTTATAGATTCCGATGCTTCACTCCAGGTTTACTGTATCCCTTGGACCTTCTTATTGACGATGAAACACAGAAATTGCATCGGAATGAAATACAAAAGGCACAATGGCCACTTAAATACAAGGAGACTGACTCTTCTTACTGACTATGATTTGAACCATCATGTGACACTAGTTACAGATTTCGGTGCTTTACTTTAGGTTTACTGTATCCCTTGGACCTCCTTATTGACGATGAAACACAGAAATTGCATCGGAATTAAATGCAAAAGGCACAATGCCGACTTAAGTACAAGAAGACTGACTCTTCTTACTGACTATTTTTGAACCAATCCTGTGACACTAGTTATAGATTCTGATGCTACACTTCAGGTTTAGTGTATCCCTTGGACCTTCTTATTGACGATGAAACACAGATATTGCATCGGAATTAAATACAAAAGCCACAATGCCGACTTAAGAACAAGAAGACTGTCTCTTCTCACTGACTATGTTTTGAACCATTCCTGTGACACTAGTTATAGATTCCGATGCTTGACTTCAGATTTACTGTATCCCTCTGACCTTCTTATTAACGATGAAACACAGAAATTGCATCGGAATTAAATATTAAAGGCACAATGCCGAATTAAGAACAAGAAGACTGACTCTTCTTACTGTCGATGTTTTGAACCATTCCTGTGACAGTAGTTATAGATTCCGATGCTTTACTCCAGGTTTACTGTATCCCTTGGACTTTCTTATTGACGATGAAACACAGAAATTGCATCGGAATTAAGTAAAAAAGGCACAATGCCGCCTTAAAGTACAAGAAGACTGTCCCTACTTACTGTCTATGATTCAACCATTCCTGTGACACATGTTATGGATTCCGATGCTTCACTCCAGGTTTACTATATCCCGTGGACCCTCTTATTGACGATGAAACACAGAAATTGCATAGGAATTAAATAGAAGAGGCACAATGCCGACTTAAGTACAAGAAGACTGACTCATCCCACTGTTTATGCTTTGAACCATTCCTGTTATACTAGTTATAGATTGCGATGATTCACTTAAGGTTTACTGTATCCTTTGGACCTTCTTATTGACGATTTAACACAGAAATTGCATCAAAATTAAATACAAAAAGCACAATGTCGACTTATGTACAAGAAGACTGACTCTTCTTACTGACTATGTTTTGAACCATTCCTGTGACACTAGTTATAGTCTCTGATTCTTCACTTCAGGTTTACTGTATCCCTTGGACCTTCTTATCGAAGATGAAACACAGAAATTGCATCGGAATCAAATACAAAAGGCACAATGCCGACTTTAGTACAAGAAGACTGACTCTTCTTACTGACTATGTTTTGAATCATTCCTGTGACACTAGTTATAGATTCCGATGCTTCACTCCCTGTTTACTGTATCCCTTGGACCTTCTTATTGACGATGAAACACAGAAATTGCAACGCAATTGAATACAAAAGGCACAATGCCGACTTAAGTACAAGAAGACTGACTCTTCTTACTGACTATGATTTGAACCATCCCTGTGACACTAGTTATAGATTCCGATGCTTCACTTCAGGTTTACTGTATCCCTCTGACCTTATTGACGATGAAACATAGATATTGCATCGGAAATAAATACAAACGGCACAATGCCGAATTATGTACAAGAAGACTGACTCTTCTTACTGTCTATGCTTTGAACCATTCATGTGACACTAGTTATAGATTCCGGTGCTTCACTTTAGGTTTACTGTATCCCTTGAACCTACTTATTGACGATGAAACACAGAAATTGCATCGGAAATAAATACAAAAGGCACAATGCCGACTTAAGTACAAGAAGACTGACTCCTCTTACTGACTATGTTTGAACCAATCCTGTGACACTAGTTATAGATTCTGATGCTACACTTCAGGTTTAGTGTATCCCTTGGACCCTCTTATTGACGATGAAACACAGATATTGCATCGGAATTAAATACAAAAGGCACAATGCCGACTTTTCAAGAAGACTGACTCTTCTTACTGACTAAGATTTGAACCATTCATGTGACACTAGTTATGGATTCCGGTGCTTCACGTTAGGTTTACTGTATCCTTTGGACCTACTTATTGACGATGAAACACAGAAATTGCATAAGGAATAAATACAAAAGGCACAATGCAGCCTTAAGTACAAGACGACTGACCCTACTTACTGTCTATGTTCGAACCATTCCTGTGACACTAGTTATAGATTCCGATGCTTCACTCCAGGTTAACTGTATCCCTTTGGCCTTCTTATTGACGATGATACACAGAAATTGCATAGGAATTAAATAGAAAAGGCACAATGCCGACTTAAGTACAAGAAGATTGTCTCTTCCTACTGTCTATGTCATGAACCATCCCTGTGACACTAGTTATAGATTCCGATGCTTCACTTTAGGTTTACTGTATCCCTCTGACCTTCGTGTTGACGATGAAACACAGAAATTGCATCGGAATTAAATACAAAAGGCACAATGCCGACTTAAGTACAAGAAGACTGACTCTTCCCACTGTTTATGCTTTGAACCATTCCTGTTTCACTAGTTATAGATTGCGATGCTTCACTTCAGGTTTACTGTATCCCTTGGGCCTTCTTATTGACGATTAAACACAGAAATTGCATCGTAATTTAATACAAAAGGCACAATGCCGACTTACGTACAAGAAGACTGACTCTTCTTACTGACTATGTTTTGAATCAATCCTGTGACACTAGTTATAGATTCCGATGCTTCACTCCAGGTTTACTGTATCCCTTGGACCTCCTTATTGACGAAGAAACACATAAATTGCATCGGAATTAAATACAAAAGGCACAATGCCGACTTAAGTGCAAGAATACTGACTCTTCTTACTGTCTATGATTTGAACCATCCCTGTGACACTAGTTATAGATTCCGATGCTTCACTCCAGGTTTACTGTATCCCTTGGTCCTTCTTATTGACGATGAAACACGGAAATTCCATCGGAACAAAATACAAATGGCACAATACCGACTTAAATACAAGAAGACTGACTCTTCTTACTGACTATGTTTTGAACCATTCCTGTGACACTAGTTATAGATTCCGATGCTTCACCTCAGGTTTACTGTATCCCTTGGACTTTCTTATTGACGATTAAACACAGAAATTGCATCGGAATTAAATACAAAAGGCACAATGCCGACTTATGTACAAGAAGACTGACTCTTCTTACTGACTATGTTTTGAACCATTCCTGTGACACTATTTATAGATTCCGATGCTTCACTTCAGGTTTACTGCATCCCTCTGACCTTCTTATTGACGATGAAACACAGAAATTGCATCGGAATTAAATACAAAAGGCGCAATGCCGACTTAAGTACAAGAAGACTGACTCTTCCCACTGTTTATGCTTTGATCCATTCCTGTTACACTAGTTATAGATTGCGATGCTTCACTTCAGGTTTACTGTATCGCTTGGACCTTCTTATTGTCGACTAAACACAGAAATTGCATCGGAATTAAGTACAAAAAGCACAATGCCGAATTATGTACAAGAAGACTGACTCTTCTTACTGACTATGCTTTGAACCATCCCTGTGACACTAGTTATAGACTCTGATGCTTCACTTCAGGTTTACTGTATACCTTGGACCTTCTTATCGAAGATGAAACACTGAAATTGCATCGGAATTAATTACAAAAGGCACAATGCCGACTTAAGTACAAGAATACTTACTCTTCTTACTGTCTATGTTGTGAACCATCCCTGTGACACTAGTTATAGATTCCGATGCTTCACTCCAGGTTTACTGTATCCCTTGGACCGTCTTATTGACGATGAAACACAGAAATTGCATCGGAATTATATAGAAAAGGCACAATGCCGACTTTAGTACAAGAAGACTGACTCTTCTTACTGACTATGTTTTGAATCATTCCTGTGACAGTAGTTATAGATTCCGATGCTTCACTCCAGGTATACTGTATCCCTTGGAGCTCCTTATTGACGAAGAAACACAGAAATTGCATCGGAACTAAATACAAAAGGCAGAATGCCGACTTAAGTACAAGAGGACTGACTCTTCTTAATGACTATGTTTTGAACCATTCCTGTAACACTAGTTATAGATTCCGGTGCTTCAGTTCAGGTTTACTGCATCCCTTGGACCTTCTTATTGACGATGAAACACAGAAATTGCATCGGAATTAAAAAAAAGAAGGCACAATGCCGACATAAGTACAAGAAGACTGACTCTTCTTACTGACTATGATTTGAACCATTCCTGTGACACTAGTTATAGATTCCGATGCTTCACTTCAGGTTTGCTGTATCCCTCTGACCTTCTTATTGACGATGAAACATAGAAATTGCATCGGAATTAAATTCAAACGGCACAATGCCGAATTATGTACAAGAAGACTGACTCTTCTTACTGTCTATGTTTTGAACCATTCATGTGACACTAGTTATAGATTCCGATGCTTCACTCCAGGTTTACTGTATCCCTTGGACCTTCTTATTGACGATGAAACACAGAAATTGCATCGGAATGAAATACAAAAGGCACAATGGCGACTTAAGTACAAGAAGACTGACTCTTCTTACTGACTATGATTTGAACCATTCATGTGTCACTAGTTATAGGTTCCGCTGCTTCACGTTAGGTTTGCTGTATCCCTTGGACCTACTTATTGACGATGAAACACAGAAATTGCATCGGAAATAAATACAAAAGGCACAATGCCGACTTAAGTACAAGAAGACTGACTCTTCTTACTGACTATGTTTGAACCAATCCTGTGACACTAGTTATAGATTCTGATGCTACACTTCAGGTTTAGTGTATCCCTTGGACCTTCTTATTGACGATGAAACACAGATATTGCATCGGAATTAAATACAAAAGGCACAATGCCGACTTAAGTACGAGAAGACTGACTCTTCTCACTGACTATGTTTTGAACCATTCCTGTGACACTAGTTATAGATTCCGATGCTTGACTTCAGATTTACTGTATCCCTCTGACCTTCATATTAACGATGAAGCACAGAAATTGCATCGGAATTAAATATTAAAGGCACAATGCCGAATTAAGTACAAGAAGACTGACTCTTCTTACTGCCGATGTTTTGAACCATTCCAGTGACAGTAGTTATAGATTCCGATGCTTCACTCCAGGTTTACTGTATCCCTTGGACCTTCATAGTGACGATGAAACACAGAAATTGCATCGAAATAAAATAAAAAAGGCACAATGCCGACTTAAGTACAAGATGACTGACCCTACTCACTGTCTATGTTTGAACCATTCCTGTGACACTAGTTATAGATTCCGATGCTTCACTCCAGGTTTACTATATCCCTTGGACCTTCTTATTGAAGATGAAACACAGAAATTGCATCGGAATTAAATACAAAAGGCACAATGCCGACTTTAGTACAAGAAGACTGACTCTTCTTACTGACTATGTTTTGAATCATTCCTGTGACACTAGTTATTGATTCCGATGCTTCACTCCAGGTTTACTGTATCCCTTGGACCTCCTTATTGACGAAGAAACACAGAAATTGCATCGGAATTAAATACAAAAGGCACAATGCCGACTTAAGTACAAGAAGACTGACTCTTCTTACTGACTATGTTTTGAACCATTCCTGTAACACTAGTTATAGATTCCGGTGCTTCAGTTCAGGTTTACTGTATCCCTTGGACCTTCTTATTGACGATGAAATACAGAAATTGCATCGGAATTAAAAAAAAAGGCACAATGGCGACTTAAGTACAAGAATACTGACTCTTCTTACTGTCTATGATTTGAACCATCCCTGTGACACTAGTTATAGATTCCGATGCTTCACTCCAGGTTTACTGTATCCCTTGGTCCTTCTTATTGACGATGAAACACAGAAATTGCATCGGAACAAAATACAAAAGGCACAATACCGACTTAAATACAAGAAGACTGACTCTTCTTACTGACTATGCTTTGAACCATTCCTGTGACACTAGTTATAGATTCCGATGCTTCACTACAGGTTTACTGTATCCCTTGGACTTTCTTATTGACGATTAAACACAGAAATTGCATCGGAATTAAATACAAAAAGCACAATGCCGACTTATGTACAAGAAGACTGACTCTTCTTACTGACTATGTTTTGAACCATCCCTGTGACACTAGTTATAGATTCCGATGCTTCACTCCAGGTTTACTGTATCCCTTGGACCTTCTTATTGACGATGAAACACAGAAATTGCATCGGAATTAAATAGAAAAGGCACAATGCCGACTTTAGTACAAGAAGACTGACTCTTCTTACTGACTATGTTTTGAATCATTCCTGTGACAGTAGTTATAGATTCCGATGCTTCACTCCAGGTATACTGTATCCCTTGGAGCTCCTTATTGACGAAGAAACACAGAAATTGCATCGGAATTAAATACAAAAGGCACAATGCCGACTTAAGTACAAGAGGACTGACTCTTCTTACTGACTATGTTTTGAACCATTCCTGTAACACTAGTTATAGATTCCGGTGCTTCAGTTCAGGTTTACTGCATCCCTTGGACCTTCTTATTGACGATGAAACACAGAAATTGCATCGGAATTAAAAAAAAGAAGGCACAATGCCGACATAAGTACAAGAAGACTGACTCTTCTTACTGACTATGATTTGAACCATTCCTGTGACACTAGTCATAGATTCCGATGCTTCACTCCAGGTTTGCTATATCCCTCTGACCTTCTTATTGACGATGAAACATAGAAATTGCATCGGAATTAAATACAAACGGCACAATGCCGAATTATGTACAAGAAGACTGTCTCTTCCTACTGTCTATGTTTGAACCATTCCTGTGACACTAGTTATAGATTCCGATGCTTCACTCCAGGTTTACTGTATCCCTTGGACCTTCTTATTGACGATGAAACACAGAAATTGCATCGAAATAAAATAAAAAAGGCACAATGCCGACTTAAGTACAAGATGACTGACCCTACTCACTGTCTATGTTTGAACCATTCCTGTGACACTAGTTATAGATTCCGATGCTTCACTCCAGGTTTACTATATCCCTTGGACCTTCTTATTGACGATGAATCACAGAAATTGCATAGGAATTAAATAGAAAAGGCACAATGCCGACTTAAATACAAGAAGATTGTCTCTTCCTACTGTCTATGTTTGAACCATTCCTGTGACACTAGTTATAGATTCCGATGTTTCACTTCAGGTTTACTGTATCCCTTGGACCTTCTTATTGAAGATGAAACACAGAAATTGCATCGGAATTAAATACAAAAGGCACAATGCCGACATAAGTACAAGAATACTGACTCTTCTTACTGTCTATGTTTTGAACCATCCCTGTGACACTAGTTATAGATTCCGATGCTTCACTCCAGGTTTACTGCATCCCTTGGACCTTCTTATTGACGATGAAACACAGAAATTGCATCGGAATTAAATACAAAAGGCACAATGCCGACTTTAGTACAACAAGACTGACTCTTCTTACTGACTATGTTTCGATTCATTCCTGTGACATTAGTTATACATTCCGATGCTTCACTCCAGGTTTACTGTATCCCTTGGACCTTCTTATTGACGATGAAACACAGAAATTGCATCGGAATTAAATACAAAAGGCACAATGCCGACTTAAGTACAAGAATACTGACTCTTCTTACTGTCTATGTTGTGAACCATCCCTGTGACACTAGTTATAGATTCCGATGCTTCACTCCAGGTTTACTGTATCCCTTGGACCTTCTTATTGACGATGAAACACAGAAATTGCATCGGAATTAAATAGAAAAGGCACAATGCCGACTTAAATACAAGAAGTCTGACTCTTCTTACTGACTATGTTTTGAACCATTTCTGTGACACTAATTATAGATTCCGGTGCTTAACTCACGGTTTACTGTAGCCCTTGGACCTTCTTATTGACGATGAAACACAAAAATACCATAGGAATTAAATACAAAAGGCACAATCCCGACTTAAGTACAAGAAGACTGACTATTCTTACTGACTATGTTTTGAACGATTCCTGTGACACTAGTTATAGATTCCGATGCTTCACTCCAGGTTTAGTTTATCCCTTGGACCTCCTTATTGACGAAGAAACACAGAAATTGCATCGGAATTAAATAAAAAAGGCACAATGCCGACTTAAGTGCAAGAAGACTGACTCTTCGTACTGACTATGTTTGAACCATTCCTGTGACACTAGTTATAGACTCCAATGCATGACTTCAGATTTACTGTATCGCTCTGACCTTCTTATTGACGATGAAACACAAAAATAGCATCGGAATTAAATACAAAAGTGACAATGCCTACTTAAGTACAAGAAGAATGACTCTTCTTACTGTCGATGTTTTGAACCATTCCTGTGACACTAGTTATAGATTCTGATGCTTCACTTCAGGTTTACTGTATCCCTCTGACCTTCGTATTGACGATTAAACACAGAAATTGCATCGGAATTAAGTACAAAAGGCACAATGCCGAATGATGTACAAGAAGACTGACTCCTCTTACTGACTATGCTTTGAACCATCCCTGTGACACTAGTTATAGACTCTGATGCTTCACTTCAGGTTTACTGTATACCTTGGACCTTCTTATCGAAGATGAAACACAGAAATTGCATCGGAATTAAATACAAAAGGCACAATGCCGACTTATGTACAAGAATACTGACTTTTCTTACTGTCTATGTTGTGAACCATCCCTGTGACACTAGTTATAGATTCCGATGCTTCACTCCAGGTATACTGTATCCCTTGGAGCTCCTTATTGACAATGAAACACAGAAATTGCATCGGAATTAATTACAAAAGGCACAATGCCGACTTAAGTACAAGAATACTGACTCTTCTTACTGTCTATGTTTTGAACCATTCATGTGACACTAGTTATAGATTCCGATGCTTCACTCCAGGTTTACTGTATCCCGTGGACCTTCTTATTGACGATGAAACACAGAAATTGCATCGGAATGATATACAAAAGGCACAATGGCGACTTAAGTACAAGAAGACTGACTCTTCTTACTGACTATGATTTGAACCATTCATGTGTCACTAGTTATAGGTTCCGGTGCTTCACGTTAGGTTTACTGTATCCCTTGGACCTACTTATTGACGATGAAACACAGAAATTGCATCGGTAATAAATACAAAAGGCAAAATGCCGACTTAAGTACAAGAAGACTGTTTCTTCTTACTGACTATATTTGAACCAATCCTGTGACACTAGTTATAGATTCTGATGCTACACTTCAGGTTTAGTGTATCCCTTGGACCTTCTTATTGACGATGAAACACAGATATTGCATCGGAATTAAATACAAAAGGCACAATGCCGACTTAAGTACGAGATGACTGACTCTTCTCACTGACTATGTTTTGAACCATTCCTGTGACACTAGTTATAGATTCCAATGCTTGACTTCAGATTTACTGTTTCCCTCTGACCTTCATATTAACGATGAAGCACAGAAATTGCATCGGAATTAAATATTAAAGGCACAATTCCGAATTAAGTACAAGAAGACTGACTCTTCTTACTGCCGATGTTTTGAACCATTCCAGTGACAGTAGTTATAGATTCCGATGCTTCACTCCAGGTTTACTGTATCCCTTGGACCTTCATAGTGACGATGAAACACAGAAATTGCATCGAAATAGAATAAAAAAGGCACAATGCCGACTTAAGTACAAGATGACTGACTCTACTCACTGTCTATGTTTGAAACATTCCTGTGACACTAGTTATAGATTCCGATGCTTCACTCCAGGTTTACTATATCCCTTGGACCTTCTTATTGACGATGAATCACAGAAATTGCATAGGAATTAAATAGAAAAGGCACAATGCCGACTTAAATACAAGAAGACTGTCTCTTCCTACTGTCTATGTTTGAACCATTCCTGTGACACTAGTTATAGAATCCGATGCTTCACTTCAGGTTTACAGTATCCCTCTGACCTTCATTTTGACGATGAAACACAGAAATTGCATCGGAACTAAATACAAAAGCCACAATACCGACTTAAGTACAAGAAGACTGACTCTTCCCACCGTCTATGCTTTGAACCACTCCTGTTACACTAGTTATAGATTCCGTAGCTTCACTTCAGGTTTACTGTATCCCTTGGACCAACTTATTGACGATGAAACACAGAAATTGCATCTGATTTAAATACAAAAGGCACAATGCCGACATATGTACAAGAAGACTGGCTCTTCTTACTGACTATGCTTTGAACCATTCCTGTGCACTAGTTATAGACTCTGAAGCTTCACTTCAGGTTTACTGTATCCCTTGGACCTTCTTATTGAAGATGAAACACAGAAATTGCATCGGAATTAAATACAAAAGGCACAATGCCGACATAAGTACAAGAATACTGACTCTTCTTACTGTCTATGTTTTGAACCATCCCTGTGACACTAGTTATAGATTCCGATGCTTCACTCCAGGTTTACTGCATCCCTTGGACCTTCTTATTGACGATGAAACACAGAAATTGCATCGGAATTAAATACAAAAGGCACAATGCCGACTTAAATACAAGAAGTCTGACTCTTCTTACTGTCTATGTTTTGAACCATTTCTGTGACACTAGTTATAGATTCCGGTGCTTAACTCACGGTTTACTGTAGCCCTTGGACCTTCTTATTGACGATGAAACACAAAAATACCATCGGAATTAAATACAAAAGGCACAATCCCGACTTAAGTACAAGAAGACTGACTATTCTTACTGACTATGTTTTGAACGATTCCTGTGACACTAGTTATAGATTCCGATGCTTCACTCCAGGTTTACTATGTCCCTTGGACCTTCTTATTGACGATTAAACACAGAAATTGCATCGGAATTATATCCAAAAGGCACAATGCCGACTTATGTACAAGAAGACTGACTCTTCTTACTGACTTTGCTTTGAACCAATCCTGTGACACTAGTTATAGACCCTGACGCTTCACTTCTGGTTTACTGTATCCCTTGGACCTTCTTATCGTAGATGAAACACAGAAATTGCATCGGAATTAAATACAAAAGGCACAATGCCAACTTAAGTACAGGAATACTGACTCTTCCCACTGTCTATGTTGTGAACCATCCCTGTGACACTAGTTATGGATTCCGATGCTTCACTTCTGGTTTTCTGTATCCCTTGGACCTTCTTATTGACGATGAAACACAGAAATTGCATCGGAATTAAATACAAAAGGCACAATGCCGACATCAGTACAAGAAGACTGACTCTTCTTACTGACTATGTTGTGAATAATTCCTGTGACACTAGTTATTGATTCCGATGCTTCACTCCAGGTTTACTGTATCACGTGGACCTCCTTATTGACGAAGAAACACAGAAATTGCATCGGAATTAAATACAAAGGGGACAATGCCGACTTAAGTACAATAAGACTGACTCTTCTTACTGACTATGTTTTGAACCATTCCTGTAACACTAGTTATAGATTCCGGTGCTTCAGTTCAGGTTTACTGTATCCCTTGGACCTTCTTATTGACGATGAAACACAGAAATTGCATCGGAATTAAAAAAAAAAGGCACAATGCCAACTTAAGTACAAGAATACTGACTCTTCTTATTGTCTATGATTTGAACCACTCATGTGACACTAGCTATAGCTTCCGGTGCTACACTTTAGGTTTACTGTATCCCTTGGACCTACTTATTGACGATGAAACACAGAAATTGCATCGGAAATAAATACAAAAGGCACAATGCCGACTTAAGTACAAGAAGACTGACTCTTCTTACTGACTATGTTTGAACCAATCCTGTGACACTAGTTATAGATTCTGATGCTACACTTCAGGTTTAGTGTATCCCTTGGACCTTCTTATTGACGATGAAACACAGATATTGCAACGGAATTAAATACAAAAGGCACAATGCCGACTTAAGTACAAGAAGACTGACTCTTCTCACTGACAATGTTTTGAACCATTCCTGTGACACAAGTTATAGATTCCGATGCTTGACTTCAGATTTACTGTATCCCTCTGACCTTCTTATTAACGATGAAGCACAGAAATTGCATCGGAATTAAATATTAAAGGCACAATGCCGAATTAAGTACAAGAAGACTGACTCTTCTTACTGTCGATGATTTGAACCATTCCAGTGACAGTAGTTATAGATTCCGATGCTTCACTCGAGGTTTACTGTATCCCTTGGACATTGTTATTGACGATGACACACAGAAATTGCAATGGAATTAAATAAAAAAGGCACAATGCCGACTTAAGTACAAGAAGACTGACCCTACGTACTGTCTATGTTTGACCCATTCCTGTGACACTAGTTATAGATTCCGATGCTTCACTCCAGGTTTACTATTTCCCTTGGACCTTCTTATCGACGATGAATCACAGAAATTGCATAGGAATTAAATACAAAAGGCGCAATGCCGACTTACATACAAGAAGACTGTCTCTTCCTACTGTCTATGTTTTGAACCATTCCTGTGACACTAGTTATAGATTCCGATGCATCACTTCAGGTTTACTGTATCCCTCTGACCTTATGGACGATGAAACACAGAAATTGCATCGGAACTAAATACAAAAGCCACAATGCCGAATTAAGTACAAGAAGACTGACTCTTCCCACTGTCTATGCTTTGACCCATTCCTGTTTCACTAGTTATAGATTCCGAAACTTCACTTCAGCTTTACTGTATCCCTTGGACCTATTATTGACGATGCAACACAGAAATTGCATCGGCATTAAATACAAAAGGCACAATGCCGACTTAATTAAAAGAAGACTGACTCTTCTTACTGACTATGATTTGAACCATTCCTGTGACACTAGTTATAGATTCCGATGCTTCACTCCAGGTTTACTATATCCCTTGGACCTCCTTATTGACGAAGAAACACAGAAATTGCATCGGAATTAAATGCAAAAGGCACAATGCCGACTTAAGTACAAGAATACTGACTCTTCTTACTGTCTATGTATTGAACCATCCCTGTGTCACTAGTTATAGATTCCGATGCTTCACTCCAGGTTTACTGTATTCCTCTGACCTTCTTATTACCGATGAAACACAGAAATTGCATCGGAATTAAATACTAAAGGCACAATGCCGAATTAAGTACAAGAAGACTGACTCTTCTTACTGTCGATGTTTTGAACCATTCCTGTGACAGTAGTAGTAGATTGCGATGGTTCACTCCAGGTTAACAGTATCCCTTGGACCTACTTATTGAAGATGAAACACAGAAACTGCATCGGAATTAAATACAAAAGGCACAATGCCGACTTCAGTACAAGAAGGCTGACTCTTCTTACTGTCTATGTTTTGAATAATTCCTGTGACACTAGTTATGGATTTCGATGCTTCACTCCAGGTTTACTGTATCCCTTGGACCTCCTTATTGACGAAGAAACACAGAAATTGCATCGGAATTAAATACAAAAGGGACAACGCCGACTTAAGTACAAGAAGACTGACTCTTCTTACTGACTATGATTTGAACCATTCCTGTAACACTAGTTATAGATTCCGGTGCTTCAGTTCAGGTTTACTGTATCCCTTGGACCTTGTTATTGACGATGAAACACAGAAATTGCATCGAAATTAAAAAAAAAGGCACAATGCCAACTTAAGTACAAGAATACTGACTCATCTTACTGTCTATGATTTGAACCATCCCTGTGTCACTAGTTATAGATTCCGATGCTTCACTACAGGTTTACTGTATCCCTTGCTCCTTCTTATTGACGATGAAACACAGAAATTGCATCGGAATGAAATACAAAAGGCACAATGGCGACTTAAGTACAGGAAGACTGACTCTTCTTACTGACTATGATTTGAACCATTCATGTGACACTAGTTATAGCTTCCTTTGCTTCACTTTCGGTTTACTGTATCACTTGGACCTACTTATTGACGATGAAACACAGAAATTGCATCGGAAATAAATACAAAAGGCACAAAGCCGACTTAAGTACAAGAAGATTGACTCTTCTTACTGACTATGTTTGAACCAATCCTGTGACACTAGTTATAGAATCTGATGCTACACTTCAGGTTTAGTGTATCGCTTGGACCTTCTTATTGACGATGAAACACAGATATTGCAACGGAATTAAATACAAAAGGCACAATGCCGACTTAAGTACAAGAAGACTGACTCTTCTCACTGACTATGTTTTGAACCATTCCTGTGACTCTAGTTATAGATTCCGATGCTTGACTTCAGATTTACTGTATCCCTCTGACCTTCTTATTAACGATGAACCACAGAAATTGCATAGGAATTAAATAGAAAAGGCACAATGCCGACTTAAGTACAAGAAGACTGTCTCTTCCTACTGTCTATGTTTTGAACCATTCCTGTGACATTAGTTATAGATTCCGATGCTTCACTCCAGGTTTACTATATCCCTTGGACCTCCTTATTGACGAAGAAACACAGAAATTGCATCGAAATTAAATGCAAAAGGCACAATGCCAACTTAACTACAAGAAGACTGTCTCTTCTTACTGACTATGTTTTGAACCATTCCTGTGCCACTAGTTGTAGATCCCGTTGCTTCACTTCAGGTTTACTGTTTCCCTTGGACCTTCTTATTGACGATGAAACACAGAAATTGCATCGGAATTAAATACAAAAGGCACAATGCCGACTTAAGTACAAGAATACTGACTCTTCTTACTGTCTATGTTTTGAACCATCCCTGTGTCACTAGTTATAGATTACGATGCTTCACTCCAGGTTTACTGTATTCCTCTGACCTTCTTATTACCGATGAAACACAGAAATTGCATCGGAATTAAATACTAAAGGCACAATGCCGAATTAAGTACAAGAAGACTGACTCTTCCTACTGTCGATGTTTTGAACCATTCCTGTGACAGTAGTAGTAGATTCCGATGGTTCACTCCAGGTTAACAGTATCCCTTGGAATTACTTATTGAAGATGAAACACAGAAACTGCATCGGAATTAAATAAAAAAGGCTCAATGCCGACTTAAGTACAAGAAGACTGACCCTACTTACAGTCTATGCTTTGAACCATTGCTGTGATACTAGTTATAGATTTCGAAGCTTCACTTCAGGTTTACTGTATCCCTCTGACCTTCTTATTGACGATGAAACACAGAAATTGCATCGGAATTAAATAGAAAAGGCACAATGCCGACTTAAGTACAAGAAGACTGACTCTTCCCACTGTCTATGATTTGAACATTCCTGTTACACTAGTTATAGATACCGATGCGTCACTTCAGGTTTACTATATCCCTTGGACCTTCTTATTGACGATGAAACACAGAAATTGCATCGGAATTAAATACAAAAGGCACAATGCCGACTTATGTACAAGAAGACTGACTCCTCTTACTGACTATGATTTGAACCATTCCTGTGACACTAATTATAGACTCTGATGCTTCACTTCAGGTGTACTGTATCCTTTGGACCTTCTTATTGAAGATGAAACACAGAAAGTGCTTCGGAATTAAATACAAAAGGCACAATGCCAACTATAAGTACAAGAATACTGACTCTTCCTACTGTCTATGTTGTGAACCATCCCTGTGACACTAGTTATAGATTCCGATGCTTCATCCCAGGTTTACTGTATCCCTTGGACCTTCTTATTGACGATGAAACACAGAAATTGCATCGAAATTAAATACAAAAGGCACAATGCAGACTTCAGTACAAGAAGACTGACTCTTCTTACTGTCTATGTTTTGAATAATTCCTGTGACACTAGTTATGGATTTCGATGCTTCACTCCAGGTTTACTGTATCCCTTGGACCTCCTTATTGATGAAGAAACACAGAAATTGCATCGGAATTAAATACAAAAGGGACAACGCCGACTTAAGTACAAGAAGACTGACTCTTCTTACTGACTATGATTTGAACCATTCCTGTAACACTAGTTATAGATTCCGGTGCTTCAGTTCAGGTTTACTGTATCCCTTGGACCTTGTTATTGACGATGAAACACAGAAATTGCATCGCAATTAAAAAAAAAGGCACAATGCCAACTTAAGTACAAGAATACTGACTCTTCTTACTGTCTATGATTTGAACCATCCCTGTGTCACTAGTTATAGATTCCGATGCTTCACTCCAGGTTTACTGTATCCCTTGCTCCTTCTTATTGACGATGAAACGCAGAAATTGCATCGGAATGAAATACAAAAGGCACAATGGCGACTTAAGTACAAGAAGACTGACTCTTCTTACTGACTATGTTTGAACCAATCCTGTGACACTAGATATAGAATCAGATGCTACACTTCAGGTTTAGTGTACCGCTTGGACCTTCTTATTGACGATGAAACACAGATATTGCAACGGAATTAAATTCAAAAGGCACAATGCCGACTTAAGTACAAGAAGACTGACTCTTCTCACTGACTATGTTTTGAACCATTCCTGTGACACTAGTTATAGATTCCGATGCTTGACTTCAGATTTACTGTATCCCTCTGACCTTCTTATTAACGATGAAGCACAGAAATTGCATAGAAATTAAATAGAAAAGGCACAATGCCGACTTAAGTACAAGAAGACTGTCTCTTCCTACTGTCTATGTTTTGAACCATTCCTGTGACACTAGTTATAGATTCCGATGCTTCACTTCAGGTTTATTGTATCCCTCTGACCTTCTTATTGACGATGAAACACAGAAATTGCATCGGAACTAAATACAAAAGCCACAATGCCGAATTAAGTACAAGAAGGCTGACTCTTCCCACTGTCTATGTTTTGAACCATCCCTGAGACACTAGTTATAGATTCCGATGCTTCACTCCAGTTTTACTGTATCCCTTGGACCTTCTTATTGACGATGAAACACAGAAATTGCATCGGAATTAAATACAAAAGGCACAATGCCGACTTAAGTACAAGAATACTGACTGTTTTTACTATCTATGTTTTGAACCATCCCTGTGTCACTAGTTATAGATTCCGATGGTTCACTCCAGGTTTACTGTATCCCTTGGACCTTCTTATTGACGATGAAACACAGAACTTGCATCGGAATTAAATACAAAAGGTACAATGCCGACTTAAGTGCAAGAAGACTGACTCTTCGTACTGACTATGTTTTGAACCATCCCTGTGACACTAGTTCTGGATTCCAATGCATGACTTCAGATTTACTGTATCCCTCTGACCTTCTTATTAACGATGAAACACAGAAATTGCATCGGAATTAAATACTAAAGGCACAATGCCGAATTAAGTACATGAAAACTGACTCTTCTTACTGTCGATGATTTGAACCACTCCTGTGACAGTAGTAATAGGTTCCGATGGTTCACTCCAGGTTAACTGTATCCCTTGGACCATCTTATTGACGATGAAACACAGAACTTGCATCGGAATTAAATACAAAAGGTACAATGCCGACTTAAGTGCAAGAAGACTGACTCTTCGTACTGACTAATGTTTTGAACCATCCCTGTGACACTAGTTATAGATTCCAATGCATGACTTCAGATTTACTGTATCCCTCTGACCTTCTTATTAACGATGAAAGACAGAAATTGCATCGGAATTAAATACTAAAGGCACAATGCCGACTTAAGTACAAGAAGACTGTCTCTTCCTACTGTCTATGGTTTGAACCATTCCTGTGACACTAGTTATAGATTCCGATGCTTCACTTCAGGTTTACTGAATCCCTCTGACCTTCTTATTGACGATGAAACACAGAAATTGCGTCGGAATTAAATACAAAAGGCACAATGCCGACTTAAGTACAAGAAGACTGACTCTTCCCACTGTCTATGATTTGAACCATTCCTGTTGCACTAGTTATAGATTCCGATTCTTCACTTCATGTTTACTATATCCCTTGGACCTTCTTATTGACAATGAAACACAGAAATTGCATCGGAATTAAATACAAAAGGCACAATGCCGACTTATGTACAAGAAGACTTACTCCTCTTACTGACTATGTTTTGAACCATTCCTGTGACTAGTTATAGCCTCTGATGCTTCACTTCAGGTTTACTGTATCCTTTGGACCTTCTCATTGAAGTTGAAACACAGAAATTGCATCGGAATTAAATACAAAAGGCACAATGCCGACTTAAGTACAAGAATACTGACGCTTCTTACTGTCTATGTTTTGTACCATCCCTGTGACACTAGTTATAGATTCCGATGCTTCACTCCACGTTTGCTGTATCCCTTGGACCTTCTTATTGACGATGAAACACAGAAATTGCATCGGAATTAAATACAAAAGGCACAATGAAGCCTTTAGTACAAGAAGACTGATACTTCTTACTGACTATGCTTTGATAAATTCCTGTGACACTAGTTATTGTTTCCGATGCTTCACTCCAGGTTTACTGTATCCCTTGGACCTTCTTATTGACGATGAAATACAGAAATTGCATCGCAATTAAATACAAAAGGCACAATGCCCACTTAAGTACAAGAAGACTGACTCATTTTACTGACTATGTTTGAACCATTCCTGTGACACTAGTTATAGACTCTGATGCTTCACTTCAGGTTTACTGTATCCTTTGGACCTTCTCATTGAAGATGAAACACAAAAATAGCATCGGAATTACATAAAAAAGCACAATGCCGACTTAAGTACAAGAAGACTGATCCTACTTGCTGTCTATGTTTGAACCGTTCCTGAGACACTAGTTATAGATTCCGATGTTTCACTCCAGGTTTACTATTTCCCTTGACCTTCTTATTGACGATGAATCTCAGAAATTGCAGAGGAATTAAATAGAAAAGCCACAATGCCGACTTAAGTAAAAGAAGACTGTCTCTTCCTACTGTCTATGTTTTGAACCATTCCTGTGACACTAGTTACAGATTCCGATGCTTCACTTCAGGTTTACTGTATCCCTCTGACCTTCTTATTGACGATGAAACACAGAAATTGCATCGGAACTAAATACAAAAGCCACAATGCCGAATTAAGTACAAGAAGACTGACTCTTCCCACTGTCTATGCTTTGAACCATTCCTGTTACACTAGTTATAGATTCCGAAGCTTCACTTCAGGTTTACTGTATCCCTTGGACCTACTCATTGACAATGAAACACAGAAATTGCATCGGAATTAAATACAAAAGGCACAATGCCGACTTATGTACAAGAAGACACTCTTCTTACTGACTATGTTTTGAACCATTCCTGTGACACTAGTTATAGACTCTGATGCTTTACTTCAGGTTTACTGTATCCCTTGGACCTTCTTATTGAAGATGAAAGACAGAAATTGCATCGGAATTAAATACAAAAGGCACAATGCCGACATAAGTACAAGAATACTGACTCTGCTTACTGTCTATGTATTGAACCATCCCTGAGACACTAGTTATAGATTCCGATGCTTCACTCCAGGTTTACTGTATCCCTTGGACCTTCTTATTGAGGATGAAACACAGAAATTGCATCGGAATTAAATACAATAGGCACAATGCCGACTTTAGTACATAAAGACTAACTCTTCTTACAGACTATGTTTCGATTCATTCCTGTGACACTAGTTATAGATTCCGATGCTTCACTCCAGGTTTACTGTATGCCTTGGACCTTCTTATTGACGATGAAACACAGAAATTGCATCGGAATTAAATACAAAAGGCACAATGAAGCCTTTAGTACAAGAAGACTGATACTGCTTACTGACTATGCTTTGATTCATTCCTGTGACACTAGTTATAGTTTCCGATGCTTCACTCCAGGTTTACTGTATCCCTTGGACCTTCTTATTGACGATGAAATACAGAAATTGCATCGCAATTAAATACAAAAGGCACAATGCCCACTTAAGTACAAGAGGACTGACTCATTTTACTGACTATGTTTTGAACCATTCCTGTGACACTAGTTATAGACTCTGATGCTTCACTTCAGGTTTACTGTATCCTTTAGACCTTCTCATTGAAGATGAAACACAAAAATAGCATCGGAATTACATAAAAAAGCACAATGCCGACTTAAGTACAAGAAGACTGATCCTACTTGCTGTCTATGTTTGAACCATTCCTGAGACACTAGTTATAGATTCCGATGTTTCACTCCAGGTTTACTATTTCCCTTGGACCTTCTTATTGACGATGAATCTCAGAAATTGCATAGGAATTAAATAGAATAGCCACAATGCCGACTTAAGTAAAAGAAGACTGTCTCTTCCTAATGTCTATGTTTTGAACCATTCCTGTGACACTAGTTATAGATTCCGAGGCTTCACTTCAGGTTTACTGTATCCCTCTGACCTTCTTATGGACGAAGAAACACAGAAATTGCATCGGAACTAAATACAAAAGCCACTATGCCGAATTAAGTACAAGAAGACTGACTCTTCCCACTGTCTATGCTTTGAACCATTCCTGTTACACTAGTTATAGATTCCGAAGCTTCACTTCAGGTTTACTGTATCCCTTGGACCTACTCATTGACGATGATACACAGAAATTGCATCGGAATTAAATACAAAAGGCACAATGCCGACTTACGTACAAGAAGACACTCTTCTTACTGACTATGTTTTGAACCATTCCTGTGACACTAGTTATAGACTCTGATGCTTCACTTCAGGTTAACTGTATCCCTTGGACCTTCTTATTGAAGATGAAACACAGAAATTGCATCGGAATTAAATACAAAAGGCATGCCGACATAAGTACAAGAATACTGACTCTTCTTACTGTCTATGTATTGAACCATCCCTGAGACACTAGTTATAGATTCCGATGCTTCACTTCAGGTTTACTGTATCCCTTGGACCTTCTTATTGACGATGAAACACAGAAATTGCATCGGAATTAAATACAAAACGCACAATGCCGACTTAAGTACAAGAAGACTGACTCTTCTTACTGACTATGTTTCGATTCATTCCTGTGACACTAGTTATAGATTCCGATGCTTCACTCCAGGTTTACTGTATCCCTTGGACCTTCTTATTGACGATGAAACACAGAAATTGCATCGGAATTGAATACAAAATTCACAATGCCGACTTAAGTACAAGAAGACTGACTTTTCTTACTGACTATGTTCTGAACCATTCCTGTGACACTAGTTATAGATTCCGATGCTTCACTCCAGGTTTACTGTATCCCTTGGACCTCCTTATTGACTAAGAAACACAGAAATTGCATCGGATTAAATGCAAAAGGCACAATGCCGACTTAACTACAAGAAGACTGACTCTTCTTACTGACTATGTTTTGAACCATTACTGTGCCACTAGTTGTAGATTCCGGTGCTTCACTTCAGGTTTACTGTATCCCTTGCACCTTCTTATTGACGATGAAACGCAGAAATTGCATCGGGATTACATACAAAAGGCATAATGCCGACTTAAGTACAAGAATACTGACTCTTCTTACTGTCTATGTTTTGAACCATAACTGTGTCACTAGTTAGAGATTCCGATGCTTCACTCCAGGTTTACTGTATCACTTGGACCTTCTTATTGACGATGAAACACAGAACTTGCATCGGAATTAAATACAAAAGGTACAATGCCGACTTAAGTGCAAGAAGACTGACTCTTCGTACTGACTATGCTTTTGAACCATCCCTGTGACACTAGTTATAGATTCCAATGCATGACTTCAGATTTACTGTATCCCTTGGACCTTCTTATTGACGATGAAATACAGTAATTGCAACGGAATTAAATACAAAAGGCACAATGCCCACTTAAGTACAAGAAGACTGACTCTTCTTACTGACTATGTTTTGAACCATTTCTGTGACACTAGTTATAGATTCCGATGCTTCACTCCCGGTTTACTGTATCCCTTGGTCCTTCTTATTGACGATGAAACACAAAAATAGCATCGGAATTAAATACAAAAGGCACAATGCCGACTTAAGTACAAGAATACTGACTCTTCTTACTGTCGAAGTTTTGAACCATCCCTGTGTCACTAGTTATAGATTCCGATGCTTCACTCCAGGTTTACTGTATCCCTTGGACCTTATTATTGACGATGAAACACAGAAATTGCATCGGAATTAAATACAAAAGGCACAATTGCATCGGAATTAAGTACAAGAAGACTGATTCTTCTTACTGACTATGTTTTGAACCATTCCTGTGACACTAGTTATAGATTCCGATGCTTCACTTCAGGTTTACTGTATCCCTCTGACCTTCTTATTGACGATGAAACACAGAAATTGCATCGGAACTAAATACAAAAGGTACAATGCCGACTTAAGTACAAGAATACTGACTCTTCTTACTGTCTATGTTTTGAACCATCCCTGTGACACTAGTTATAGATTCCGATGCTTCACTCCAGGTTTACAATATCCCTTGGATCTTCTTATTGACGATGAAACACAGAAATTGCTTCGGAGTTAAATGGGAAAGGCACAATGCCGATTTAAGTACAAGAAGACTGACTCTTCCTACTGTCTACGTTTTGAACCATTCCTGTGATACTAGTTAAAGATTCCGATGCTTCACTTCAGGTTTACTGCATCCCTCTGACCTTCTTAGTGACGATGAAAACACAGATATTGAATCGGAATCAAATACAAAAGGCACAATGCCGACTTAAGTACAAGAAGACTGACTCATCCCACTGTCTATGATTTGAACCATTCCTGTGACACTAGTTATAGATTCCCATGCTTCACTCCAGGATTCGTGTATCCCTTGGACCTTCTTATTGACGATGAAACACAGAAATTGCATCGGAATTTAATACAAAAGGCACAATGCCGACATAAGTACAAGAATACTGACTCTTCTTACTGTCTGTGTTATGAAATATCCCTATGACACTAGTTATAGATTCCGATGCTTCACTCCAGGTTTACTGTATCCCTTAGACCTTCTTATTGACGATGAAACACAGAAATTGCATCGGAATTATATACAAAAGGCACAATGCCGACTTTAGTACATAAAGACTGACTCTTCTTACAGACTATGTTTCGATTCATTCCTGTGACACTAGTTATAGATTCCGATGCTTAACTCCAGGTTTACTGTATCCCTTGGATCTTCTTATTGACGATGAAACACAGTACTTGCATTGGACTTAAATACAAAATGTACAATGCCGACTTAAGTGCAAGAAGACTGACTCGTCTTACTTACTATGCTTTGAACCATTCCTGTGCCAGTAGTTGTAGATTCCGGTGCTTCACTTCAGGTTTACTGTATCCCTTGGACCTTCTTATTGACGATGAAACTTAGAAATTGCATCGGAGTTAAATACAAAAGGCACAATGCCGACTTAAGTACAAGAATACTGACTCTTCTTACTGTCTATGTTTTGAACCATCCCTGTGTCACTAGTTATAGATTCCGATGCTCCACTCCAGGTTTACTGTATCCCTTGGATCTTCTTATTGACGATGAAACACAGTACTTGCATTGGACTTAAATACAAAATGTACAATGCCGACTTAAGTGCAAGAAGACTGACTCTTCGTACTGACTATGTTTTGAACCATCCCTGTGACACTAGTTATAGATTCCAATGCATAACTTCAGATTTACTGTATCCCTCTGACCTTCTTATTAACGATGAAACACAGAAATTGCATCGGAATTAAATACAAACGGCACAACGCCGAATTAAGTACTAGAAGACTGACTCTTCTTACTGTCTATGTTTTGAAACATTCCTGTGACAGTAGTTATAGATTCCGATAGTTCACTCCAGGTTAACCCGTATCCCTTGGACCTTCTTATTGACGATGAAACAGAGAAATTGCATAGGAATTAAATAGAAAACGCACAATGCCGACTTAAGTACAAGAAGACTGTCTCTTCCTACTGTCTATGCTTTGACCCATTCCTGTGACACTAGTTATAGATTCCGATGGTTCACTTCAGGTTTACTGTATCCCTCTGACCTTCTTATTGACGATGAAACCCAGAAATTGCATCGGAATTAAATACAAAAGGCACAATGCCGACTTAAGTATAAGAAGACTGACTCTTCCCACTGTCTATGATTTGAAGCATTCCTGTTACACTGGTTATAGATTCCGAAGCTTCACTTCAGGTTTACTATATCCCTTGGACCTTCTTATAGACGATGAAAAACAGAAATTGCATCGGAATTAGATACAAAAGGCATATTGCCGACTTATGTACAAGAAGACTACTTCTCTTAGTGACTATGTTTTGACCATTCCTGTGACACTAGTTATAGACTCTGATGCTTCACTTCGGGTTTACTGTATCCTTTGGACCTTCTTATTGAAGATGAAACACAGAAATTGCATCGGAATTAAATACAAAGGGCACAATGCCGACTTAAGTACAAGAATACTGACTCTTCTTACTGTCTATGTTTTGAACCATTCCTGTGACACTAGTTATAGATTCCGATGCTTGACTCCAGGTTTACTGTGTGTCTTGGACCTACTTATTGACGATCAAACACAGAAATTGCATCGGAATCAAATACAAAAGGCCCAATGCCGCCTTTAGTACAAGAAGACTGACCCTTCTTACTGACTATGCTTTGATTCATTCCTGTGACACTAGTTATAGATTCCGATGCTTCACTCCAGGCTTACTGTATCCCTTGGACCATCTTATTGACGATGAAATACAGAAATTGCATCGGAATTAAATACAAAAGGCACAATGCCCACTTAAGTACAAGAAGACTGACTCTTCTTACTGACTATGTTTTGAACCATTCCTGTGACACTAGTTATAGATTCCGATGCTTCACTCCAGGTTTACTGTATCCCTTGGACCACCGTATTGACGAAGAAACACAGAAATTGCATCGGAATTAAATACAAAAGAAACAATTGCACCGGAATTAAGTACAAGAAGACTGATTCTTCTTACTGACTATGTTTTGAACCATTCCTGTGACACTAGTTATAGATTCCGATGCCTCACTTCAGGTTTACTGTATCCCTCTGACCTTCTTATTGACGATGAAACACAGATATTGAATGGGAATTAAATACAAAAGGCACAATGCCGACTTAAGTACAAGAAGACTGACTCATCCCACTGTCTATGATTTGAACCATTCCTGTGACACTAGTTATAGATTCCGATGCTTCACTCCAGGTTTAGTGTATCCCTTGGACCTTCTTATTGACGATGAAACACAGAAATTGCATCGGAATTAAATACAAAAGGCACAATGCCGACTTAAGTACAAGAATACTGACTCTTTTTACTGACTATGATTTGAACCATTCCTGTGACACTAGTTATAGATTCTGATGGTTCACTTCAGGTTTACTGTATTTCTTAGCCCTTCTTATTGACGATGAAACACAGAAATAGCATCGGAATTAAATACAAAATGCACAATGCCGACTTATGCACACGAAGACTGACTCTTCTCACTGACTATGTTTTGAAGCATTCCTGTGACACTAGTTATAGATTCCGATGCTTCACTTCAGATGTACTGTATCCCTCTGACCTTCTTTTGACGATGAAACACAGAAATTGCATCGGAATTAAATACAAAAGGCACAATTGCATCGGAATTAAGTACAAGAAGACTGATTCTTCTTACTGACTATATTTGAACCATTCCTGTGACACAAGTTAGAGATTCCGATGCTTCACTCCAGGTTTACTGTATCCCTTGGACCACCGTATTGACGAAGAAACACAGAAATTGCATCGGAATTATATACAAAAGGCACAATGCCGACTTAAGTACAAGAATACTGACTCTTCTTACTGTCTATGTTTTGAACCAGCCCTGTGACACTAGTTATGGATTCCGACGCTTCACTCCAGGTTTACTATATCCCTTGGACCTTCTTATTGACGATGAAACACAGAAATTGAATCGGAGTTAAATAGAAAAGGCACAATGCCGACTGAAGTACAACAAGACTGACACATCCCACTGTCTATGATTTGAACCATTCCTGTGACACTAGTTATAGATTCCGATGCTTCACTCCAGGTTTAGTGTATCCCTTGGACCTTCTTATTGACGATGAAACACAGAAATTGCATGGGAAATAAATACAAAAGGCAGAATGCCGACTTAAGTACAAGAATACTGACTCTTCTTACTGACTATGTTTTGAACCATTCTTGTGACACTAGTTATAGACTCTGATGCTTTACTTCAGGTTTACTGTATCCCTTGGACCTTCTTATTGAAGATGAAACACAGAAATTGCATCGGAATTAAATACAAAAGGCACAATGCCGACTTAAGTACAAGAATACTGACTCTTTTTACTGACTATGTTTTGAACCATTCCTGTGACACTAGTTATAGATTCCGATGCTTCACTCCAGGTTTAGTGTATCCCTTGGACCTTCTTATTGACGATGAAACACAGAAATTGCATGGGAAATAAATACAAAAGGCAGAATGCCGACTTAAGTACAAGAATACTGACTCTTCTTACTGACTATGTTTCGATTCATTCCTGTGACACTAGTTATAGATTCCGATGCTTAACTCCAGGTTTACTGTATCCCTTGGATCTTCTTATTGACGATGAAACACAGTACTTGCATTGGACTTAAATACAAAATGTACAATGCCGACTTAAGTGCAAGAAGACTGACTCGTCTTACTTACTATGCTTTGAACCATTCCTGTGCCAGTAGTTGTAGATTCCGGTGCTTCACTTCAGGTTTACTGTATCCCTTGGACCTTCTTATTGACGATGAAACTTAGAAATTGCATCGGAGTTAAATACAAAAGGCACAATGCCGACTTAAGTACAAGAATACTGACTCTTCTTACTGTCTATGTTTTGAACCATCCCTGTGTCACTAGTTATAGATTCCGATGCTTCACTCCAGGTTTACTGTATCCCTTGGATCTTCTTATTGACGATGAAACACAGTACTTGCATTGGACTTAAATACAAAATGTACAATGCCGACTTAAGTGCAAGAAGACTGACTCTTCGTACTGACTATGTTTTGAACCATCCCTGTGACACTAGTTATAGATTCCAATGCATAACTTCAGATTTACTGTATCCCTCTGACCTTCTTATTAACGATGAAACACAGAAATTGCATCGGAATTAAATACAAACGGCACAACGCCGAATTAAGTACTAGAAGACTGACTCTTCTTACTGTCTATGTTTTGAAACATTCCTGTGACAGTAGTTATAGATTCCGATAGTTCACTCCAGGTTAACCCGTATCCCTTGGACCTTCTTATTGACGATGAAACACAGAAATTGCATAGGAATTAAATAGAAAACGCACAATGCCGACTTAAGTACAAGAAGACTGTCTCTTCCTACTGTCTATGCTTTGACCCATTCCTGTGACACTAGTTATAGATTCCGATGGTTCACTTCAGGTTTACTGTATCCCTCTGACCTTCTTATTGACGATGAAACCCAGAAATTGCATCGGAATTAAATACAAAAGGCACAATGCCGACTTAAGTATAAGAAGACTGACTCTTCCCACTGTCTATGATTTGAAGCATTCCTGTTACACTGGTTATAGATTCCGAAGCTTCACTTCAGGTTTACTATATCCCTTGGACCTTCTTATAGACGATGAAAAACAGAAATTGCATCGGAATTAAATACAAAAGGCATATTGCCGACTTATGTACAAGAAGACTACTTCTCTTAGTGACTATGTTTTGACCATTCCTGTGACACTAGTTATAGACTCTGATGCTTCACTTCGGGTTTACTGTATCCTTTGGACCTTCTTATTGAAGATGAAACACAGAAATTGCATCGGAATTAAATACAAAGGGCACAATGCCGACTTAAGTACAAGAATACTGACTCTTCTTACTGTCTATGTTTTGAACCATCCCTGTGACACTAGTTATAGATTCCGATGCTTCACTCCAGGTTTACTGTGTGTCTTGGACCTACTTATTGACGATCAAACACAGAAATTGCATCGGAATCAAATACAAAAGGCCCAATGCCGCCTTTAGTACAAGAAGACTGACCCTTCTTACTGACTATGCTTTGATTCATTCCTGTGACACTAGTTATAGATTCCGATGCTTCACTCCAGGCTTACTGTATCCCTTGGACCATCTTATTGACGATGAAATACAGAAATTGCATCGGAATTAAATACAAAAGGCACAATGCCCACTTAAGTACAAGAAGACTGACTCTTCTTACTGACTATGTTTTGAACCATTCCTGTGACACTAGTTATAGATTCCGATGCTTCACTCCAGGTTTACTGTATCCCTTGGACCACCGTATTGACGAAGAAACACAGAAATTGCATCAGAATTAAATACAAAAGAAACAATTGCACCGGAATTAAGTACAAGAAGACTGATTCTTCTTACTGACTATGTTTTGAACCATTCCTGTGACACTAGTTATAGATTCCGATGCCTCACTTCAGGTTTACTGTATCCCTCTGACCTTCTTATTGACGATGAAACACAGATATTGAATGGGAATTAAATACAAAAGGCACAATGCCGACTTAAGTACAAGAAGACTGACTCATCCCACTGTCTATGATTTGAACCATTCCTGTGACACTAGTTATAGATTCCGATGCTTCACTCCAGGTTTAGTGTATCCCTTGGACCTTCTTATTGACGATGAAACACAGAAATTGCATCGGAATTAAATACAAAAGGCACAATGCCGACTTAAGTACAAGAATACTGACTCTTTTTACTGACTATGTTTTGAACCATTCCTGTGACACTAGTTATAGACTCTGATGGTTCACTTCAGGTTTACTGTATTTCTTAGCCCTTCTTATTGACGATGAAACACAGAAATAGCATCGGAATTAAATACAAAATGCACAATGCCGACTTATGCACACGAAGACTGACTCTTCTCACTGACTATGTTTTGAAGCATTCCTGTGACACTAGTTATAGATTCCGATGCTTCACTTCAGATGTACTGTATCCCTCTGACCTTCTTTTGACGATGAAACACAGAAATTGCATCGGAATTAAATACAAAAGGCACAATTGCATCGGAATTAAGTACAAGAAGACTGATTCTTCTTACTGACTATATTTGAACCATTCCTGTGACACAAGTTAGAGATTCCGATGCTTCACTCCAGGTTTACTGTATCCCTTGGACCACCGTATTGACGAAGAAACACAGAAATTGCATCGGAATTATATACAAAAGGCACAATGCCGACTTAAGTACAAGAATACTGACTCTTCTTACTGTCTATGCTTTGAACCATCCCTGTGACACTAGTTATGGATTCCGACGCTTCACTCCAGGTTTACTATATCCCTTGGACCTTCTTATTGACGATGAAACACAGAAATTGAATCGGAGTTAAATAGAAAAGGCACAATGCCGACTTAAGTACAACAAGACTGACACATCCCACTGTCTATGATTTGAACCATTCCTGTGACACTAGTTATAGATTCCGATGCTTCACTCCAGGTTTAGTGTATCCCTTGGACCTTCTTATTGACGATGAAACACAGAAATTGCATGGGAAATAAATACAAAAGGCAGAATGGCGACTTAAGTACAAGAATACTGACTCTTCTTACTGACTATGTTTTGAACCATTCCTGTGACACTAGTTATAGACTCTGATGCTTTACTTCAGGTTTACTGTATCCCTTGGACCTTCTTATTGAAGATAAAACACAGAAATTGCATCGGAATTAAATACAAAAGGCACAATGCCGACTTAAGTACAAGAATACTGACTCTTTTTACTGACTATGTTTTGAACCATTCCTGTGACACTAGTTATAGATTCCGATGCTTCACTCCAGGTTTAGTGTATCCCTTGGACCTTCTTATTGACGATGAAACACAGAAATTGCATGGGAAATAAATACAAAAGGCAGAATGCCGACTTAAGTACAAGAATACTGACTCTTCTTACTGACTATGTTTTGAACCATTCCTGTGACACTAGTTATAGATTCCGATGCTTCACTTCAGGTTTACTGTATCCCTTGGACCTTCTTATTGACGATGAAACACAGAAATTGCATCGGAATTAAATACAAAACGCACAAGGCCGACTTAAGTACAAGAAGACTGACTCTTCTTACTGACTATGTTTCGATTCATTCCTGTGACACTAGTTATAGATTCCGATGCTTCACTCCAGGTTTACTGTATCCCTTGGACCTTCTTATTGACGATGAAACACAGAAATTGCATCGGAATTGAATACAAAATTCACAATGCCGACTTAAGTACAAGAAGACTGACTTTTCTTACTGACTATGTTCTGAACCATTTCTGTGACACTAGTTATATATTCCGATGCTTAACTCCCGGTTTACTGTATCCCTTGGACCTTCTTCTTAACGATGAAATACAAAAATAGCATCGGAATTAAATACAAAAGGCACAATGCCGTCTTAAGTACAAGAAAACTGACTCTTCCTACTGACTATGATTTGAACCATTCCTGTGACACTAGTTATAGATTCCGATGCTTCATTCCAGGTTTACTGTATCCCTTGGACCTCCTTATTGACGAAGAAACACAGAAATTGCATCGGAATTAAATGCAAAAGGCACAATGCCGACTTAACTACAAGAAGACTGACTCTTCTTACTGACTATGTTTTGAACCATTCCTGTGCCACTAATTGTAGATTCCGGTGCTTCACTTCAGGTTTACTGTATCCCTTGGACCATCTTATTGACGATGAAACGCAGAAATTGCTTCGGGATTACATACAAAAGGCACAATGCCGACTTAAGTACAAGAATACTGACTCTTCTTACTGTCTATGTTTTGAAACATAACTGTGTCACTAGTTAGAGATTCCGATGCTTCACTCCAGGTTTACTGTATCACTTGGACCTTCTTATTGACGATGAAACACAGAACTTGCATCGGAATTAAATACAAAAGGTACAATGCCGACTTAAGTGCAAGAAGACTGACTCTTCGTACTGACTATGCTTTTGAACCATCCCTGTGACACTAGTTATAGATTCCAATGCATGACTTCAGATTTACTGTATCCCTTGGACCTTCTTATTGACGATGAAATACAGTAATTGCAACGGAATTAAATACAAAAGGCACAATGCCCACTTAAGTACAAGAAGACTGACTCTTCTTACTGACTATGTTTTGAACCATTTCTGTGACACTAGTTATAGAATCCGATGCTTCACTCCCGGTTTACTGTATCCCTTGGTCCTTCTTATTGACGATGAAACACAAAAATAGCATCGAAATTAAATACAAAAGGCACAATACCGACTTAAGTACAAGAATACTGACTCTTCTTACTGTCGATGTTTTGAACCATCCCTGTGTCACTAGTTGTAGATTCCGATGCTTCACTCCAGGTTTACTGTATCCCTTGGACCTTCTTATTGACGATGAAATACAGTAATTGCAACGGAATTAAATACAAAAGGCACAATGCCCACTTAAGTACAAGAAGACTGACTCTTCTTACTGACTATGTTTTGAACCATTCCTGTGACACTAGTTATAGATTCCGATGCTTCACTTCAGGTTTACTGTATCCCTCTGACCTTCTTATTGACGATGAAACACAGAAATTGCATCGGAACTAAATACAAAAGGTACAATGCCGACTTAAGTACAAGAATACTGACTCTTCTTACTGTCTATGTTTTGAACCATCCCTGTGACACTAGTTATAGATTCCGATGCTTCACTCCAGGTTTACAATATCCCTTGGATCTTCTTATTGACGATGAAACACAGAAATTGCTTCGGAGTTAAATAGGAAAGGCACAATGCCGATTTAAGTACAAGAAGACTGACTCTTCCTACTGTCTATGTTTTGAACCATTCCTGTGATACTAGTTAAAGATTCCGATGCTTCACTTCAGGTTTACTGGATCCCTCTGACCTTCTTAGTGACGATGAAACACAGATATTGAATCGGAATCAAATACAAAAGGCACAATGCCGACTTAAGTACAAGAAGACTGACTCATCCCACTGTCTATGATTTGAACCATTCCTGTGACACTAGTTATAGATTCCCATGCTTCACTCCAGGATTTGTGTATCCCTTGGATCTTCTTATTGACGATGAAACACAGAAATTGCATCGGAATTAAATACAAAAGGCACAATGCCGACTTAAGTACAAGAATATTGACTCTTCTTACTGACTATGCTTTGAACCATTCCTGTGACACTAGTTATAGATTCTGATGTTTCACTTCAGGTTTACTGTATCCCTTGGACCTTCTTATTGAAGATGAAACACAGAAATATCATCGGAATTAAATACAAAAGGCACAATGCCGACATAAGTACAAGAATACTGACTCTTCTTACTGTCTGTGTTATGAACCATCCCTATGATACTAGTTATAGATTCCGATGCTTCACTCCAGGTTTACTGTATCCCTTAGACCTTCTTATTGACGATGAAACACAGAAATTGCATCGGAATTAAATACAAAAGGCACAATGCCGACTTTAGTACATAAAGACTGACTCTTCTTACAGACTATGTTTCGATTCATTCCTGTGACACTAGTTATAGATTCCGATGCTTAACTCCAGGTTTACTGTATCCCTTGGACCTTCTTATTGACGATGAAACACAGAAATTGCATCGGAATTAAATACAAAAGGCACATTGCCGACTTAAGTACAGGAAGACTGACTCTTCTTACTGACTATGATTTGAACCATTTCTGTGACACTAGTTATGGATTCCGATGCTTACCTCCCGGTTTACTGTATCCCTTGGACCTTCTTATTGACGAAGAAACACAGAAATTGCATCGGAATTAAATACAAAAGGCACAATACCGACTTAAGTACAAGAAGACTGACTCGTCTTACTGACTATGCTTTGAACCGTTCCTGTGCCAGTAGTTGTAGATTCCGGTGCTTCACTTCAGGTTTACTGTATCCCTTGGACCTTCTTATTGACGATGAAACTTAGAAATTGCATCGGAGTTAAATACAAAAGGCACAATGCCGACTTAAGTACAAGAATACTGACTCTTCTTACTGTCTATGTTTTGAACCATCCCTGTGTCACTAGTTATAGATTCCGATGCTTCACTCCAGGTTTACTGTATCCCTTGGATCTTCTTATTGACGATGAAACACAGTACTTGCATTGGACTTAGATACAAAATGTACAATGCCGACTTAAGTGCAAGAAGACTGACTCTTCGTACTGACTATGTTTTGAACCATCCCTGTGACACTAGTTATAGATTCCAATGCATAACTTCAGATTTACTGTATCCCTCTGACCTTCTTATTAACGATGAAATACAGAAATTGCATCGGAATTAAAAACAAACGGCACAACGCCGAATTAAGTACTAGAAGACTGACTCTTCTTACTGTCGATGTTTTGAAACATTCCTGTGACAGTAGTTATAGATTCCGATAGTTCACTCCAGGTTAACCCGTATCCCTTGGACCTTCTTATTGACGATGAAACACAGAAATTGCATAGGAATTAAATAGAAAATGCACAATGCCGACTTAAGTACAAGAAGACTGTCTCTTCCTACTGTCTATGCTTTGACCCATTCCTGTGACACTAGTTATAGATTCCGATGGTTCACTTCAGGTTTACTGTATCCCTCTGACCGTCTTATTGACGATGAAACCCAGAAATTGCATCGGAATTAAATACAAAAGGCACAATGCCGACTTAAGTGTAAGAAGACTGACTCTTCCCACTGTCTATGATTTGAAGCATTCCTGTTACACTGGTTATAGATTCCGAAGCTTCACTTCAGGTTTACTATATCCCTTGGACCTTCTTATAGACGAAGAAAAACAGATATTGCATCGGAATTAAGTACAAAAGGCATATTGCCTACTTATGTACAAGAAGACTACTCCTCTTAGTGACTATGTTTTGACCATTCCTGTGACACTAGTTATAGACTCTGATGCTTCACTTCAGGTTTACTGTATCCTTTGGACCTTCTTATTGAAGATGAAACACAGAAATTGCATCGGAATTAAATACAAAGGGCACAATGCCGACTTAAGTACAAGAATACTGACTCTTCTTACTGTCTATGTTTTGAACCATCCCTGTGACACTAGTTATAGATTCCGATGCTTCACTCCAGGTTAACTGTGTGTCTTGGACCTTCTTATTGACGATCAAACACAGAAATTGCATCGGAATCAAATACAAAAGGCCCAATGCCGCCTTTAGTACAAGAAGACTGACCCTTCTTACTGACTATGGTTTGATTCATTCCTGTGACACTAGTTATAGATTCCGATGCTTCACTCCAGGCTTACTGTATCCCTTGGACCATCTTATTGACGATGAAATACAGAAATTGCATCGGAATTAAATACAAAAGGCACAATGCCCACTTAAGTACAAGAAGACTGACTCTTCTTACTGACTAAGTTTTGAACCATTCCTGTGACACTAGTTATAGATTCCGATGCTTCACTCCAGGTTTACTGTATCCCTTGGACCACCTTATTGACGAAGAAACACAGAAATTGCATCGGAATTAAATACAAAAGGAACAATTGCACCGGAATTAAGTACAAGAAGACTGACTCTTCTCACTGACTATGTTTTAACCATTCCTGTGACACTAGTTATAGATTCCGATGCTTCACTTCAGGTTTACTGTATCCCTCTGACCTTCTTATTGACGATGAAACACAGATATTGAATGGGAATTAAATACAAAAGGCACAATGCCGACTTAAGTACAAGAAGACTGACTCATCCCACTGTCTATGATTTGAACCATTCCTGTGACACTAGTTATAGATTCCGATGCTTCACTTCAGGTTTAGTGTATCCCTTGGACCTTCTTATTGACGATGAAACACAGAAATTGCATCGGAATTAAATACAAAAGGCACAATGCCGACTTAAGTACAAGAATACTGACTCTTTTTACTGACTATGTTTTGAACCATTCCTGTGACACTAGTTATAGATTCTGATGGTTCACTTCAGGTTTACTGTATTTCTTAGCCCTTCTTATTGACGATGAAACACAGAAATTGCATCGGAATTAAATAGAAAATGCACAATGCCAACTTAAGTACACGAAGACTGACTCTTCTCACTGACTATGTTTTAACCATTCCTGTGACACTAGTTATAGATTCCGATGCTTCACTTCAGGTTTACTGTATCCCTCTGACCTTCTTATTGACGATGAAACACAGATATTGAATGGGAATTAAACACAAAAGGCACAATGCCGACTTAAGTACAAGAAGACTGACTCATCCCACTGTCTATGATTTGAACCATTCCTGTGACACTAGTTATAGATTCCGATGCTTCACTTCAGGTTTACTGTATCCCTTTGACATTCTTATTAACGATGAAACACAGAAATTGCATCGGAATTATATACAAAAGGCACAATGCCGACTTAAGTACAAGAATACTGACTCTTCTTACTGTCTATGTTTTGAACCATCCCTGTGACACTAGTTATGGATTCCGACGCTTCACTCCAGGTTTACTATATCCCTTGGACCTTCTTATTGACGATGAAGCACAGAAATTGAATCGGAGTTAAATAGAAAAGGCACAATCCCGACTTAAGTACAACAAGACTGACACATCCCACTGTCTATGATTTGAACCATTCCTGTGACACTAGTTATAGTTTCCGATGCGTCACTCCAGGTTTAGTGTATCCCTTGGACCTTCTTATTGACGATGAAACACAGAAATTGCATGGGAAATAAATACAAAAGGCAGAATGCCGACTTAAGTACAAGAATACTGACTCTTCTTACTGACTATGTTTTGAACCATTCCTGTGACACTAGTTATAGATTCTGATGCTTCACTTCAATTTTACTGTATCCCTTGTACCTTCTTATTGACGATGAAACACAGAAATTGCATCCTAATTAAATCCAAACTGCACAATGCCGACTTAAGTACAAGAAGACTGACTCTTCTCACTGACTATGCTTTGAACCATTCCTATGGCACTAGTTATAGATTCCGATGCTTCACTTCAGATTTACTGTATCCCTCTGACCTTCTTACTGACGTTGAAACACAGAAGATGAATCGGAATTAAATACTAAAGGCACAATGCCGAATTAAGTACAAGAAGACTGTCTCTTCTTACTGTCGATGTTTTGAACCATTCCTGTGACACTAGTTATAGATTCCGATGCTTCACTCCATGTTTACTGTATCCCTTGGACCTTCTTATTGACGATGAAACACAGAAATTGCATCGGAATTAAATAAAAAAGGCACAATGCCGACTTAAGTACATGAAGACTGTCTCTTCTTACTGACTATGTTTTGAACCATTCCTGTGACACTAGTTATAGATTCCGATGCTTCACTCCAGGTTTACTATATCCCTTGGACCTTCTTATTGACGATGATACACAGAAATTGCATAGGAATTAAATAGAAAATGCACAATGTCGACTTAAGTACAAGAAGACTGTCTCTTCCTACTGTCTATGCTTTGACCCATTCCTGTGACACTAGTTATAGATTCCGATGGTTCACTTCAGGTTTACTGTATCCCTCTGACCGTCTTATTGACGATGAAACCCAGAAATTGCATCGGAATTAAATACAAAAGCCACAATGCCGACTTAAGTATAAGAAGACTGACTCTTCCCACTGTCTATGATTTGAAGCATTCCTGTTACACTGGTTATAGATTCCGAAGCTTCACTTCAGGTTTACTATATCCCTTGGACCTTCTTATAGACGAAGAAAAACAGATATTGCATCGGAATTAAGTACAAAAGGCATATTGCCTACTTATGTACAAGAAGACAACTCCTCTTAGTGACTATGTTTTGACCATTCCTGTGACACTAGTTATAGACTCTGATGCTTCACTTCAGGTTTACTGTATCCTTTGGACCTTCTTATTGAAGATGAAACACAGAAATTGCATCGAAATTAAATACAAAGGGCACAATGCCGACTTAAGTACAAGAATACTGACTCTTCTTACTGTCTATGTTTTGAACCATCCCTGTGACACTAGTTATAGATTCCGATGCTTCACTCCAGGTTAACTGTGTGTCTTGGACCTTCTTATTGACGATCAAACACAGAAATTGCATCGGAATCAAATACAAAAGGCCCAATGCCGCCTTTAGTACAAGAAGACTGACCCTTCTTACTGACTATGGTTTGATTCATTCCTGTGACACTAGTTATAGATTCCGATGCTTCACTCCAGGCTTACTGTATCCCTTGGACCATCTTATTGACGATGAAATACAGAAATTGCATCGGAATTAAATACAAAAGGCACAATGCCCACTTAAGTACAAGAAGACTGACTCTTCTTACTGACTAAGTTTTGAACCATTCCTGTGACACTAGTTATAGATTCCGATGCTTCACTCCAGGTTTACTGTATCCCTTGGACCACCTTATTGACGAAGAAACACAGAAATTGCATCGGAATTAAATACAAAAGGAACAATTGCACCGGAATTAAGTACAAGAAGACTGACTCTTCTCACTGACTATGTTTTAACCATTCCTGTGACACTAGTTATAGATTCCGATGCTTCACTTCAGGTTTACTGTATCCCTCTGACCTTCTTATTGACGATGAAACACAGATATTGAATGGGAATTAAATACAAAAGGCACAATGCCGACTTAAGTACAAGAAGACTGACTCATCCCACTGTCTATGATTTGAACCATTCCTGTGACACTAGTTATAGATTCCGATGCTTCACTTCAGGTTTAGTGTATCCCTTGGACCTTCTTATTGACGATGAAACACAGAAATTGCATCGGAATTAAATACAAAAGGCACAATGCCGACTTAAGTACAAGAATACTGACTCTTTTTACTGACTATGTTTTGAACCATTCCTGTGACACTAGTTATAGATTCTGATGGTTCACTTCAGGTTTACTGTATTTCTTAGCCCTTCTTATTGACGATGAAACACAGAAATTGCATCGGAATTAAATACAAAATGCACAATGCCGACTTAAGTACACGAAGACTGACTCTTCTCACTGACTATGTTTTAACCATTCCTGTGACACTAGTTATAGATTCCGATGCTTCACTTCAGGTTTACTGTATCCCTCTGACCTTCTTATTGACGATGAAACACAGATATTGAATGGGAATTAAACACAAAAGGCACAATCCCGACTTAAGTGCAACAAGACTGACACATCCAACTGTCTATGATTTGAACCATTCCTGTGACACTAGTTATAGTTTCCGATGCGTCACTCCAGGTTTAGTGTATCCCTTGGACCTTCTTATTGACGATGAAACACAGAAATTGCATGGGAAATAAATACAAAAGGCAGAATGCCGACTTAAGTACAAGAATACTGACTCTTCTTACTGACTATGTTTTGAACCATTCCTGTGACACTAGTTATAGATTCTGATGCTTCACTTCAATTTTACTGTATCCCTTGTACCTTCTTATTGAAGATGAAACACAGAAATTGCATCCTAATTAAATCCAAACTGCACAATGCCGACTTAAGTACAAGAAGACTGACTCTTCTCACTGACTATGCTTTGAACCATTCCTATGGCACTAGTTATAGATTCCGATGCTTCACTTCAGATTTACTGTATCCCTCTGACATTCTTATTGACGTTGAAACACAGAAGATGAATCGGAATTAAATACTAAAGGCACAATGCCGAATTAAGTACAAGAAGACTGTCTCTTCTTACTGTCGATGTTTTGAACCATTCCTGTGCCACTAGTTATAGATTCCGATGCTTCACTCCAGGTTTACAGTATCCCTTGGACCTTCTTATTGACGATGAAACACAGAAATTGCATCGGAATTAAATAAAAAAGGCACAATGCCGACTTAAGTACATGAAGACTGTCTCTTCTTACTGACTATGTTTTGAACCATTCCTGTGACACTAGTTATAGATTCCGATGCTTCACTCCAGGTTTACTATATCCCTTGGACCTTCTTATTGACGATGATACACAGAAATTGCATCGGAATTAAATACAAAAGGCACAATGCCGACTTATGTACAAGAAGACTGACTCCTCTTACTGACTATGTTTTGATCCATTCCTGTGACACTAGTTATAGACTCTGATGCTTCACTTCATGTTTACTGTATCCTTTGGACCTTCTTATTGAAGATGAAATACAGAAATTGCATCGGAATTAAATACAAAAGGCGTAATTCCGACTTAAGTACAAGAATACTGACTCTTCTTACTGTCTATGTTTTGAACCATCCCTGTGACACTAGTTATAGACTCCGATGCTTCACTCCAGGTTTACTGTATCCCTTGGACCTTCTTATTGACGATAAAACACAGAAATTGCATCGGAATTAAACACAAACGGCACAATGCCGCCTTTAGTACAAGAAGACTGACACTTCTTACTGACTATGCTTTGATTCATTCCTGTGACACTAGTTATAGATTCCGATGCTTCACTCCAGGTTTACTGTATCCCTTGGACCTTCTTATTGACGATGAAATACAGAAATTGCATCGGAATTAAATACAAAAGGCACAATGCCCACTTAAGTACAAGAAGACTGACTCTTCTTACTGACTATGTTTTGAACCATTTCTGTGACACTAGTTATAGATTCCGATGCTTCACTCCCGGTTTACTGTATCCCTTGGACCTCCTTATTGACGAAGAAACACAGAAATTGCATCGGAATTAAATACAAAATGCACAATGCCGACTTAAGTACAAGAAGACTGACTCTTCTTTCTGACTATGATTTGAACCGTCCCGGCGACACTAGTTATAGATTCCGGTGCTTCACTTCAGGTTTACTGTATCCCTTGTACCTTCTTATTGACGATGAAACACAGAAATTGCATCGTAATTAAATACAAAAGGCACAATGCCGACTTAAGTACAAGAAGACTGTCTCTTCTTACTGTCGATGTTTTGAACCATCGCTGTGTCACTAGTTATAGATTCCGATGCTTCACTCCAGGTTTACTGTATCCCTTGGATCTTCTTATTGACGATGAAACACAGAAATTGCATCGGAATTAAATACAAATGGCACAATTGCATCGGAATGAAGTACAAGAAGACTGATTCTTCTTACTGACTATGTTTTGAACCATTCCTGTGTCACTAGTTATAGATTCCGATGCTTCACTTCAGGTTTACTGTATCCCTTAGACCATCTTATTGACGATGAAACACAGAAATTGCATCGGAATTAAATACAAAATGCACAATGCCGACTTAAGTACAAGAAGACTGACTCTTCTCACTGACTATGTTTTGAACCATTCCTGTGACACTAGTTATAGATTCCGATGCTTCACTTCAGATTTACTGTATCCCTCTGACCTTCTTATTGACGTTGAAACACAGAAATTGAATCGGAATTAAAGACTAAAGGCACAATGCCGAATTAAGTACAAGAAGACTGTCTCTTCTTACTGTCGATGCTTTGAACCATTCCTGTGACACTAGTTATAGATTCCGATGCTTCACTCCAGGTTTACTGTATCCCTTGGACCTTCTTATTGACGATGAAACACAGAAAATTGCATCGGAATTAAATAAAAAATGCACAATGCCGACTTAAGTACAAGAAGACTGACTCTTCTCACTGACTATGCTTTGAACCATTCCTCTGACACTAGTTATAGATTCCGATGCTTCACTTCAGATTTACTGTATCCCTCTGACCTTCTTATTGACGTTGAAACACAGAAATTGAATCGGAATTAAAGTCTAAAGGCACAATGCCGAATTAAGTACAAGAAGACTGTCTCTTCTTACTGTCCATGTTTTGAACCATTCCTGTGGCACTAGTCATAGATTCCGATGCTTCGCTCCAGGTTTACTGTATCCCTTGGACCCTCTTATTGACGATGAAACACAGAAATTGCATCGGAATTAAATAAAAAAGGCACAATGCCGACTTAAGTACAAGAAGACTGACTCTTCTTACTGTCTATGTTTTGAACCATTCCTGTGACACTAGTTATAGATTCCGATGCTTCACTCCCGGTTTACTATATCCCTTGGACCTTCTTATTGACGATGATACACAGAAATTGCATCGGAATTAAATACAAAAGGCACAATGCCGACTTATGTGCAAGAAGACTGACTCCTCTTACTGTATATGTTTTGAACCATTCCTGTGACACTAGTTATAGACTCTGATGCTTCACTTCAGGTTTACTGTATCCTTGGGACCTTCTTATTGAAGATGAAACACAGAAATTGCATCGGAATTAAATACAAAAGGCACAATGCCGACTTAAGTACAAGAATACTGACTCTTCATACTGTCTATGTTTTGAACCATCCCTGTGACACTAGTTATAGATTCCGATGCTTCACTCCAGGTTTACTGTATCCCTTGGACCTTCTTATTGACGATGAAACACAGAAATAGCATCGGAATTAAATTCAAAAGGCACAATGCCGCCTTTAGTACAAGAAGACTGACACTTCTTACTGACTATGCTTTGATTCATTCCTGTGACACTAGTTATAGATTCCGATGCTTCACTCCAGGTTTACTGTATCCCTTGGCCCTACTTATTGACAATGAAATACAGAAATTGCATCGGAATTAAATACAAAAGGCACAATGCCCACTTAAGTACAAGAAGACTGACACTTCTTACTGACTATGCTTTGATTCATTCCTGTGACACTAGTTATAGGTTCCGATGCTTCACTCCAGGTTTACTGTATCCCTTGGACCTTCTTATTGACGATGAAATACAGAAATTGCATCGGAATTAAATACAAAAAGCACAATGCCGACGTAAGTACAAGAAGACTGACTCTTCTCACTGACTATGTTTTGAACCATTCCTGTGACACTAGTTATAGATTCCGATGCTTCACTTCAGATTTACTGTATCCCTCTGACCTTCTTATTGACGAAGAAACACAGAAATAGAATCGGAATTAAATACTAAAGGCACAATGCCGAATTAGGTACAAGAATACTGACTCTTCTTACTGTCTATGTTTTGAACCATCCCTGTGACACTAGTTATAGATTCCGATGCTTCACTCCAGGTTTACTATATCCCTTGGACCTTCTTATTGACGATGAAACACAGAAATTGCATCGGAGTTAAATAGAAAAGGCACAATGCCGATTTAAGTACAAGAAGACTGACTCTTCCTACTGACTATGCTTTGAACCATTCCTGTGACACTAGTTATAGATTCCGATGCTTCACTTCAGGTTTACTGTATCCCTCCGGCCTTCCTATTGACGATGAGACACAGATATTGCATCGGAATTAAATACAAAGGCACAATGCCGACTTAAGTACAAGAAGACTGCCTCATCCCATTGTCTATGATTTGAACCATTCCTGTGACACTAGTTATAGATTCCGATGCTTCACTCCAGGTTTAGTGTATCCCTTGGACCTTCTTATTGACGATGAAACACAGAAATTGCATCGGAGTTAAATAGAAAAGGCACAATGCCGATTTAAGTACAAGAAGACTGACTCCTCCTACTGTCTATGTTTTGAACCATTCCTGTGACACTAGTTATAGATTCCGATGCTTCACTTCAGGTTTACTGCATCCCTCTGACATTCTTATTGACGATGAAACACAGATATTGCATCGGAATTAAATACAAAAGGCACAATGCCGACTTAAGTACAAGAAGACTGACTCATCCCACTGGCTATGATTTGAACAATTCCTGTGACACTATTTATCGAATCCGATGCTTCACATCAGGTTTACTGTATCCCTTGGACCTTCTTATTGACGATGAAACACAGAAATTGCATCGGAATTAAATACAAAGGGCACAAAGCCGACTTAAGTACTAGAATACTGTCTCTTCTTACTGACTATGTTTTGAACCATTCCTGCGATACTAGTTATAGATTCTGATGCTTCGATTCAGGTATACTGTATCCCTTAGACCATCTTATTGACGGTGAAACACAGAAATTGCATCGGAATTAAATACAAAATGCACAATGCCGACTTAAGTACAAGAAGACTGACTCTTCTCACTGACTATGTTTTGAACCATTCCTGTGTCACTAGTTATAGATTCCGATGCTTCACTTCCGATTTACTGTATCCCTCTGACCTTCTTATTGACGTTGAAACACAGAAATTGTATCGGAATTAAAGACTAAAGGCACAATGCCGAATTAAGTACAAGAAGACTGTCTCTTCTTACTGTCGATGTTTTCAACCATTCCTGTGACACTAGTTATAGATTCCGATGCTTCACTCCAGGTTTACTGTATACCTTGGACCTTCTTATTGACGATGAAACACAGAAATTGCATCGGAATTAAATAAAAAAGGCACAATGCCGACTTAAGTACAAGAAGACTGACTCTTCTTACTGTCTATGTTTTGAACCATTCCTGTGACACTAGTTATAGATTCCGATGCTTCACTCCAGGTTTACTATATATCTTGGACCTTTTTATTGACGATGATACACAGAAATTGCATCGGAATTAAATACAAAAGGCACAATGCCGACTTATGTACAAGAAGACTGACTCCTCTTACTGTATATGTTTTGAACCATTCCTGTGACATTAGTTATAGACTCTGATGCATCAGGTCAGGTTTACTGTATCCTTTGGACCTCCTTATTGAAGATGAAACACAGAAGTTGCATCGGAATTAAATACAAAATGCACAATGCCGCCTTTAGTACAAGAAGACTGACACTTCTTACTGACTATGCTTTGATTCATTCCTGTGACACTAGTTATAGATTCCGATGCTTCACTCCAGGTTTACTGTATCCCTTGGACCTTCTTATTGACGATGAAATACAGAAATTGCATCGGAATTAAATACAAAAGGCACAATGCCCACTTAAGTACAAGAAGACTGACTCCTCTTACTGTATATGTTTTGAACCATTCCTGTGACACTAGTTATAGACTCTGATGCTTCACTCCCGGTTTACTGTATCCCTTGGTCCTTCTTATTGACGATGAAACACAAAAATAGCATCGGAATTAAATACAAAAGGCACAATGCAGACTTAAGTACAAGAAGACTGACTCTTCTCACTGACTATGTTTTGAACCATTCCTGTGACACTAGTTATAGATTCCGATGCTTCACTTCAGATTTACTGTATCCCTCTGACCTTCTTATTGACGTTGAAACACAGAAATTGAATCGGAATTAAAGTCTAAAGGCACAATGCCGAATTAAGTACAAGAAGACTGTCTCTTCTTACTGTCCATGTTTTGAACCTTTCCTGTGACACTAGTCATAGATTCCGATGCTTCGCTCCAGGTTTACTGTATCCCTTGGACCTTCTTATTGACGATGAAACACAGAAATTGCATCGGAATTAAATAAAAAAGGCACAATGCCGACTTAAGTACAAGAAGACTGACTCTTCTTACTGTCTATGTTTTGAACCATTCCTGTGACACTAGTTATAGATTCCGATGCTTCACTCCCGGTTTACTATATCCCTTGGTCCTTCTTATTGACGATGAAACACAAAAATAGCATCGGAATTAAATACAAAAGGCACAATGCAGACTTAAGTACAAGAAGACTGACTCTTCTTACCGACTTTGATTTGAACCATTCCTGTGACACTAGTTATTGATTCCGATGGTTCAGTCCAGGTTTACTGTATCCCTTAGACCTCCTTATTGACGAAGAAACACAGAAAGTGCATCGGAATTAAATACAAAAGGCACAATGCCGCCTTTAGTACAAGAAGACTGACAGTTCTTACTGACTATGCTTTGATTCATTCCTGTGACACTAGTTATAGGTTCCGATGCTTCACTCCAGGTTTACTGTATCCCTTGGACCTTCTTATTGACGATGAAATACAGAAATTGCATCGGAATTAAATACAAAATGCACAATGCCGACTTAAGTACAAGAAGACTGACCCTTCTCACTGACTATGCTTTGAACCATTCCTGTGACACTAGTTATAGATTCCGATGCTTCACTTCAGATTTACTGTATCCCTCTGACCTTCTTATTGACGATGAAACACAGAAATAGAATCGGAATTAAATACTAAAGGCACAATGCCGAATTAAGTACAAGAATACTGACTCTTCTTACTGTCTATGTTTTGAACCATCCCTGTGACACTAGTTATTGATTCCGATGCTTCAGTCCAGGTTTACTGTATCCCTTAGACCTCCTTATTGACGAAGAAACACAGAAATTGCATCGAAATTAAATTCAAAAGGCACAATGCCGCCTTTAGTACAAGAAGACTGACACTTCTTACTGACTATGCTTTGATTCATTCCTGTGACACTAGTTATAGGTTCCGATGCTTCACTCCAGGTTTACTGTATCCCTTGGACCTTCTTATTGACGATGAAATACAGAAATTGCATCGGAATTAAATACAAAAAGCACAATGCCGACGTAAGTACAAGAAGACTGACTCTTCTCACTGACTATGTTTTGAACCATTCCTGTGACACTAGTTATAGATTCCGATGCTTCACTTCAGATTTACTGTATCCCTCTGACCTTCTTATTGACGAAGAAACACAGAAATAGAATCGGAATTAAATACTAAAGGCACAATGCCGAATTAAGTACAAGAATACTGACTCTTCTTACTGTCTATGTTTTGAACCATCCCTGTGACACTAGTTATAGATTCCGATGCTTCACTCCAGGTTTACTATATCCCTTGGACCTTCTTATTGACGATGAAACACAGAAATTGCATCGGAGTTAAATAGAAAAGGCACAATGCCGATTTAAGTACAAGAAGACAGACTCTTCCTACTGACTATGCTTTGAACCATTCCTGTGACACTAGTTATAGATTCCGATGCTTCACTTCAGGTTTACTGTATCCCTCTGGCCTTCCTATTGACGGTGAAACACAGAAATTGCATCGGAATTAAATACAAAAGGCACAATGGCGACTTAAGTACAAGAAGACTGCCTCATCCCATTGTCTATGATTTGAACCATTCCTGTGACACTAGTTATAGATTCCGATGCTTCACTCCAGGTTTAGTGTATCCCTTGGACCTTCTTATTGACGAAGAAACACAGAAATTGCATCGGAGTTAAATAGAAAAGGCACAATGCCGATTTAAGTACAAGAAGACTGACTCTTCCTACTGTCTATGTTTTGAACCATTCCTGTGACACTAGTTATAGATTCCGATGCTTCACTTCAGGTTTACTGCACCCCTCTGACATTCTTATTGACGATGAAACACAGATATTGCATCGGAATTAAATACAAAAGGCACAATGCCGACTTAAGTACAAGAAGACTGACTCATCCCACTGGCTATGATTTGAACCATTCCTGTGACACTATTTATCGAATCCGATGCTTCACATCAGGTTTACTGTATCCCTTGGACCTTCTTATTGACGATGAAACACAGAAATTGCATCGGAATTAAATACAAAAGGCACAAAGCCGACTTAAGTACTAGAATACTGTCTCTTCTTACTGACTATGTTTTGAACCATTCCTGTGATACTAGTTATAGATTCTGATGCTTCGATTCAGGTTTACTGTATCCCTTAGACCATCTTATTGACGGTGAAACACAGAAATTGCATCGGAATTAAATACAAAATGCACAATGCCGACTTAAGTACAAGAAGACTGACTCTTCTCACTGACTATGTTTTGAACCATTCCTGTGTCACTAGTTGTAGATTCCGATGCTTCACTTCAGATTTACTGTATCCCTCTGACCTTCTTATTGACGTTGAAACACAGAAATTGAATCAGAATTAAAGACTAAAGGCACAATGCCGAATTAAGTACAAGAAGACTGTCTCTTCTTACTGTCGATGTTTTGAACCATTCCTGTGACACTAGTTATAGATTCCGATGCTTCACTCCAGGTTTACTGTATACCTTGGACCTTCTTATTGACGATGAAACACAGAAATTGCATCGGAATTAAATAAAAAAGGCACAATGCCGACTTAAGTACAAGAAGACTGACTCTTCTTACTGTCTATGTTTTGAACCATTCCTGTGACACTAGTTATAGATTCCGATGCTTCACTCCAGGTTTACTATGTATCTTGGACCTTTTTATTGACGATGATACACAGAAATTGCATCGGAATTAAATACAAAAGGCACTATGCCGACTTATGTACAAGAAGACTGACTCCTCTTACTGTATATGTTTTGAACCATTCCTGTGACATTAGTTATAGACTCTGATGCATCAGGTCAGGTTTACTGTATCCTTTGGACCTTCTTGTTGAAGATGAAACACAGAAATTGCATCGGAATTAAATACAAAAGGCACAATGCCGACTTAAGTACAAGAATACTGACTCTTCTTACTGTCTATGTTTTGAACCATCCCTGTGATACTAGTTATAGATTCCGATGCTTCACTCCAGGTTTACTGTATCCCTTGGACCTTCTTATTGACGATGAAACACAGAAATTGCATCGGAATTAAATTCAAAAGGCACAATGCCGCCTTTAGTACAAGAAGACTGACACTTCTTACTGACTATGCTGTGATTCATTCCTGTGACACTAGTTATTGATTCCGATGCTTCACTCCAGGTTTACTGTATCCCTAGGACCTTCGTATTGACGATGAAATACAGAAATTGCATCGGAATTAAATACAAAAGGCACAATGCCCACTTAAGTACAAGAAGACTGACTCTTCTTACTGACTATGTTTTGAACCATTTCTGTGACACTAGTTATAGATTCCGATGCTTCACTCCCGGTTTACTGTATCCCTTGGTCCTTCTTATTGACGATGAAACACAAAAATAGCATCGGAATTAAATACAAAAGGCACAATGCAGACTTAAGTACAAGAAGACTGACTCTTCTTACCGACTTTGATTTGAACCATTCCTGTGACACTAGTTATTGATTCCGATGGTTCAGTCCAGGTTTACTGTATCCCTTAGACCTCCTTATTGACGAAGAAACACAGAAAGTGCATCGGAATTAAATACAAAAGGCACAATGCCGCCTTTAGTACAAGAAGACTGACAGTTCTTACTGACTATGCTTTGATCCATTCCTGTGACACTAGTTATAGGTTCCGATGCTTCACTCCAGGTTTACTGTATCCCTTGGACCTTCATATTGACGATGAAATACAGAAATTGCATCGGAATTAAATACAAAATGCACAATGCCGACTTAAGTACAAGAAGACTGACCCTTCTCACTGACTATGCTTTGAACCATTCCTGTGACACTAGTTATAGATTCCGATGCTTCACTTCAGATTTACTGTATCCCTCTGACCTTCTTATTGACGAAGAAACACAGAAATAGAATCGGAATTAAATACTAAAGGCACAATGCCGAATTAGGTACAAGAATACTGACTCTTCTTACTGTCTATGTTTTGAACCATCCCTGTGACACTAGTTATAGATTCCGATGCTTCACTCCAGGTTTACTATATCCCTTGGACCTTCTTATTGACGATGAAACACAGAAATTGCATCGGAGTTAAATAGAAAAGGTACAATGCCGATTTAAGTACAAGAAGACTGACTCTTCCTACTGACTATGCTTTGAACCATTCCTGTGACACTAGTTATAGATTCCGATGCTTCACTTCAGGTTTACTGTATCCCTCCGGCCTTCCTATTGACGATGAAACACAGAAATTGCATCGGAATTAAATACAAAGGCACAATGCCGACTTAAGTACAAGAAGACTGCCTCATCCCATTGTCTATGATTTGAACCATTCCTGTGACACTAGTTATAGATTCCGATGCTTCACTCCAGGTTTAGTGTATCCCTTGGACCTTCTTATTGACGATGAAACACAGAAATTGCATCGGAGTTAAATAGAAATGGCACAATGCCGATTTAAGTACAAGAAGACTGACTCTTCCTACTGTCTATGTTTTGAACCATTCCTGTGACACTAGTTATAGATTCCGATGCTTCACTTCAGGTTTACTGCATCCCTCTGACATTCTTATTGACGATGAAACACAGATATTGCATCGGAATTAAATACAAAAGGCACAATGCCGACTTAAGTACAAGAAGACTGACTCATCCCACTGGCTATGATTTGAACAATTCCTGTGACACTATTTATCGAATCCGATGCTTCACATCAGGTTTACTGTATCCCTTGGACCTTCTTATTGACGATGAAACACAGAAATTGCATCGGAATTAAATACAAAGGGCACAAAGCCGACTTAAGTACTAGAATACTGTCTGTTCTTACTGACTATGTTTTGAACCATTCCTGCGATACTAGTTATAGATTCTGATGCTTCGATTCAGGTATACTGTATCCCTTAGACCATCTTATTGACGGTGAAACACAGAAATTGCATCGGAATTAAATACAAAATGCACAATGCCGACTTAAGTACAAGAAGACTGACTCTTCTCACTGACTATGTTTTGAACCATTCCTGTGTCACTAGTTATAGATTCCGATGCTTCACTTCCGATTTACTGTATCCCTCTGACCTTCTTATTGACGTTGAAACACAGAAATTGTATCGGAATTAAAGACTAAAGGCACAATGCCGAATTAAGTACAAGAAGACTGTCTCTTCTTACTGTCGATGTTTTGAACCATTCCTGTGACACTAGTTATAGATTCCGATGCTTCACTCCAGGTTTACTGTATACCTTGGACCTTCTTATTGACGATGAAACACAGAAATTGCATCGGAATTAAATAAAAAAGGCACAATGCCGACTTAAGTACAAGAAGACTGACTCTTCTTACTGTCTATGTTTTGAACCATTCCTGTGACACTAGTTATAGATTCCGATGCTTCACTCCAGGTTTACTATATATCTTGGACCTTTTTATTGACGATGATACACAGAAATTGCATCGGAATTAAATACAAAAGGCACAATGCCGACTTATGTACAAGAAGACTGACTCCTCTTACTGTATATGTTTTGAACCATTCCTGTGACATTAGTTATAGACTCTGATGCATCAGGTCAGGTTTACTGTATCCTTTGGACCTCCTTATTGAAGATGAAACACAGAAGTTGCATCGGAATTAAATACAAAAGGCACAATGCCGCCTTTAGTACAAGAAGACTGACACTTCTTACTGACTATGCTTTGATTCATTCCTGTGACACTAGTTATAGATTCCGATGCTTCACTCCAGGTTTACTGTATCCCTTGGACCTTCTTATTGACGATGAAATACAGAAATTGCATCGGAATTAAATACAAAAGGCACAATGCCCACTTAAGTACAAGAAGACTGACTCCTCATACTGTATATGTTTTGAACCATTCCTGTGACACTAGTTATAGACTCTGATGCTTCACTCCCGGTTTACTGTATCCCTTGGTCCTTCTTATTGACGATGAAACACAAAAATAGCATCGGAATTAAATACAAAAGGCACAATGCAGACTTAAGTACAAGAAGACTGACTCTTCTCACTGACTATGTTTTGAACCATTCCTGTGACACTAGTTATAGATTCCGATGCTTCACTTCAGATTTACTGTATCCCTCTGACCTTCTTATTGACGTTGAAACACAGAAATTGAATCGGAATTAAAGTCTAAAGGCACAATGCCGAATTAAGTACAAGAAGACTGTCTCTTCTTACTGTCCATGTTTTGAACCTTTCCTGTGACACTAGTCATAGATTCCGATGCTTCTCTCCAGGTTTACTGTATCCCTTGGACCTTCTTATTGACGATGAAACACAGAAATTGCATCGGAATTAAATAAAAAAGGCACAATGCCGACTTAAGTACAAGAAGACTGACTCTTCTTACTGTCTATGTTTTGAACCATTCCTGTGACACTAGTTATAGATTCCGATGCTTCACTCCCGGTTTACTATATCCCTTGGTCCTTCTTATTGACGATGAAACACAAAAATAGCATCGGAATTAAATACAAAAGGCACAATGCAGACTTAAGTACAAGAAGACTGACTCTTCTTACCGACTTTGATTTGAACCATTCCTGTGACACTAGTTATTGATTCCGATGGTTCAGTCCAGGTTTACTGTATCCCTTAGACCTCCTTATTGACGAAGAAACACAGAAAGTGCATCGGAATTAAATACAAAAGGCACAATGCCGCCTTTAGTACAAGAAGACTGACAGTTCTTACTGACTATGCTTTGATTCATTCCTGTGACACTAGTTATAGGTTCCGATGCTTCACTCCAGGTTTACTGTATCCCTTGGACCTTCTTATTGACGATGAAATACAGAAATTGCATCGGAATTAAATACAAAATGCACAATGCCGACTTAAGTACAAGAAGACTGACCCTTCTCACTGACTATGCTTTGAACCATTCCTGTGACACTAGTTATAGATTCCGATGCTTCACTTCAGATTTACTGTATCCCTCTGACCTTCTTATTGACGAAGAAACACAGAAATAGAATCGGAATTAAATACTAAAGGCACAATGCCGAATTAAGTACAAGAATACTGACTCTTCTTACTGTCTATGTTTTGAACCATCCCTGTGACACTAGTTATTGATTCCGATGCTTCAGTCCAGGTTTACTGTATCCCTTAGACCTCCTTATTGACGAAGAAACACAGAAATTGCATCGAAATTAAATTCAAAAGGCACAATGCCGCCTTTAGTACAAGAAGACTGACACTTCTTACTGACTATGCTTTGATTCATTCCTGTGACACTAGTTATAGGTTCCGATGCTTCACTCCAGGTTTACTGTATCCCTTGGACCTTCTTATTGACGATGAAATACAGAAATTGCATCGGAATTAAATACAAAAAGCACAATGCCGACGTAAGTACAAGAAGACTGACTCTTCTCACTGACTATGTTTTGAACCATTCCTGTGACACTAGTTATAGATTCCGATGCTTCACTTCAGATTTACTGTATCCCTCTGACCTTCTTATTGACGAAGAAACACAGAAATAGAATCGGAATTAAATACTAAAGGCACAATGCCGAATTAAGTACAAGAATACTGACTCTTCTTACTGTCTATGTTTTGAACCATCCCTGTGACACTAGTTATAGATTCCGATGCTTCACTCCAGGTTTACTATATCCCTTGGACCTTCTTATTGACGATGAAACACAGAAATTGCATCGGAGTTAAATAGAAAAGGCACAATGCCGATTTAAGTACAAGAAGACAGACTCTTCCTACTGACTATGCTTTGAACCATTCCTGTGACACTAGTTATAGATTCCGATGCTTCACTTCAGGTTTACTGTATCCCTCTGGCCTTCCTATTGACGGTGAAACACAGAAATTGCATCGGAATTAAATACAAAAGGCACAATGGCGACTTAAGTACAAGAAGACTGCCTCATCCCATTGTCTATGATTTGAACCATTCCTGTGACACTAGTTATAGATTCCGATGCTTCACTCCAGGTTTAGTGTATCCCTTGGACCTTCTTATTGACGAAGAAACACAGAAATTGCATCGGAGTTAAATAGAAAAGGCACAATGCCGATTTAAGTACAAGAAGACTGACTCTTCCTACTGTCTATGTTTTGAACCATTCCTGTGACACTAGTTATAGATTCCGATGCTTCACTTCAGGTTTACTGCACCCCTCTGACATTCTTATTGACGATGAAACACAGATATTGCATCGGAATTAAATACAAAAGGCACAATGCCGACTTAAGTACAAGAAGACTGACTCATCCCACTGGCTATGATTTGAACCATTCCTGTGACACTATTTATCGAATCCGATGCTTCACATCAGGTTTACTGTATCCCTTGGACCTTCTTATTGACGATGAAACACAGAAATTGCATCGGAATTAAATACAAAAGGCACAAAGCCGACTTAAGTACTAGAATACTGTCTCTTCTTACTGACTATGTTTTGAACCATTCCTGTGATACTAGTTATAGATTCTGATGCTTCGATTCAGGTTTACTGTATCCCTTAGACCATCTTATTGACGGTGAAACACAGAAATTGCATCGGAATTAAATACAAAATGCACAATGCCGACTTAAGTACAAGAAGACTGACTCTTCTCACTGACTATGTTTTGAACCATTCCTGTGTCACTAGTTGTAGATTCCGATGCTTCACTTCAGATTTACTGTATCCCTCTGACCTTCTTATTGACGTTGAAACACAGAAATTGAATCGGAATTAAAGACTAAAGGCACAATGCCGAATTAAGTACAAGAAGACTGTCTCTTCTTACTGTCGATGTTTTGAACCATTCCTGTGACACTAGTTATAGATTCCGATGCTTCACTCCAGGTTTACTGTATACCTTGGACCTTCTTATTGACGATGAAACACAGAAATTGCATCGGAATTAAATAAAAAAGGCACAATGCCGACTTAAGTACAAGAAGACTGACTCTTCTTACTGTCTATGTTTTGAACCATTCCTGTGACACTAGTTATAGATTCCGATGCTTCACTCCAGGTTTACTATGTATCTTGGACCTTTTTATTGACGATGATACACAGAAATTGCATCGGAATTAAATACAAAAGGCACTATGCCGACTTATGTACAAGAAGACTGACTCCTCTTACTGTATATGTTTTGAACCATTCCTGTGACATTAGTTATAGACTCTGATGCATCAGGTCAGGTTTACTGTATCCTTTGGACCTTCTTGTTGAAGATGAAACACAGAAATTGCATCGGAATTAAATACAAAAGGCACAATGCCGACTTAAGTACAAGAATACTGACTCTTCTTACTGTCTATGTTTTGAACCATCCCTGTGATACTAGTTATAGATTCCGATGCTTCACTCCAGGTTTACTGTATCCCTTGGACCTTCTTATTGACGATGAAACACAGAAATTGCATCGGAATTAAATTCAAAAGGCACAATGCCGCCTTTAGTACAAGAAGACTGACACTTCTTACTGACTATGCTGTGATTCATTCCTGTGACACTAGTTATTGATTCCGATGCTTCACTCCAGGTTTACTGTATCCCTAGGACCTTCTTATTGACGATGAAATACAGAAATTGCATCGGAATTAAATACAAAAGGCACAATGCCCACTTAAGTACAAGAAGACTGACTCTTCTTACTGACTATGTTTTGAACCATTTCTGTGACACTAGTTATAGATTCCGATGCTTCACTCCCGGTTTACTGTATCCCTTGGTCCTTCTTATTGACGATGAAACACAAAAATAGCATCGGAATTAAATACAAAAGGCACAATGCAGACTTAAGTACAAGAAGACTGACTCTTCTTACCGACTTTGATTTGAACCATTCCTGTGACACTAGTTATTGATTCCGATGGTTCAGTCCAGGTTTACTGTATCCCTTAGACCTCCTTATTGACGAAGAAACACAGAAAGTGCATCGGAATTAAATACAAAAGGCACAATGCCGCCTTTAGTACAAGAAGACTGACAGTTCTTACTGACTATGCTTTGATCCATTCCTGTGACACTAGTTATAGGTTCCGATGCTTCACTCCAGGTTTACTGTATCCCTTGGACCTTCTTATTGACGATGAAATACAGAAATTGCATCGGAATTAAATACAAAATGCACAATGCCGACTTAAGTACAAGAAGACTGACCCTTCTCACTGACTATGCTTTGAACCATTCCTGTGACACTAGTTATAGATTCCGATGCTTCACTTCAGATTTACTGTATCCCTCTGACCTTCTTATTGACGAAGAAACACAGAAATAGAATCGGAATTAAATACTAAAGGCACAATGCCGAATTAAGTACAAGAATACTGACTCTTCTTACTGTCTATGTTTTGAACCATCCCTGTGACACTAGTTATATATGCGTTTGGGCGCTGATGACCACGCTGTTTAGCGCCCGAAAACCTCAACCCACACACACACACACACTAGTTATAGATTCCGATGCTTCACTCCATCTTTACTATATCCCTTGGACCTTCTTATTGACGATGAAACACAGAAATTGCATCGGAGTTAAATAGAAAAGGCACAATGCCGATTTAAGTACAAGAAGACTAACTCTTCCTACTGACTATGATTTGAACCATTCCTGTGACACTAGTTATAGATTCTGATGCTTCGCTTCAGGTTTACTGTATCCCTTAGACCATCTTATTGACGGTGAAACACAGAAATTGCATCGGAATTAAATACAAAATGCACAATGCCGACTTAAGTACAAGAAGACTGACTCTTCTCACTGACTATGTTTTGAACCATTCCTGTGTCACTAGTTATAGATTCCGATGCTTCACTTCAGATTTACTGTATCCCTCTGACCTCCTTATTGACGTTGAAACACAGAAATTGAATCGGAATTAAAGACTAAAGGCACAATGCCGAATTAAGTACAAGAAGACTGTCTCTTCTTACTGTCGATGTTTTGAACCATTCCTGTGACACTAGTTATACATTCCGATGCTTCACTCCAGGTTTACTGTATCCCTTGGACCTTCTTATTGACGATGAAATACAGAAATTGCATCGGAATTAAATAAAAAAGGCACAATGCCGACTTAAGTACATGAAGACTGACTCTTCTTACTGTCTATGTTTTGTACCATTCCTGTGACACTAGTTATAGATTCCGATGCTTCACTCCAGGTTTACTATATCCCTTGGCCCTTCTTATTGACGATGATACACAGAAATTGCATCGGAATTAAATACAAAAGGCACAATGCCGACTTATGTACAAGAAGACTGACTCCTCTTACTGACTATGATTTGAACCATTCCTGTGACACTAGTTATAGACTCTAATGCATCACTTCAGGTTTACTGTATCCTTTGGACCTTCTTATTGAAGACGAAACACAGAAATTGCATCGGAATTAAATACAAAAGGCACAATGCCGACTTAAGTACGAGAATACTGACTCTTCTTACTGTCAATGTTTTGAACCATCCCTGTGACACTAGTTATAGATTCCGATGCTTCACTCCAGGTTTATTGTATCCCTTAAACCTTCTTATTGACGATGAAACACAGAAATTGCATCGGAATTAAATACAAAAGGCACAATGCCGCCTTTAGTACAAGAAGACTGACACTTCTTACTGACTATGATTTGATTCATTCCTGTGACACTAGTTATAGGTTCCGATGCTTCACTCCAGGTTTACTGCATCCCTTGGACCTTCTTATTGACGATGAAATACAGAAATTGCATCGGAATTAAATACAAAAGGCACAATACCCACTTAAGTACAACAAGACTGACTCTTCTTACTGACTATGTATTGAACCATTTCTGTGACACTAGTTATCGATTCCGATGCTTCACTCCCGGTTTACTGTGTCCCTTGGTCCTTCTTATTGACGATGAAACACAAAAATAGCATCGGAATTAAATACAAAAGGCACAATGCCGACATAAGTAAAGAAGACTGACTCTTCTACCTGACTATGATTTGAACCATTCCTGTGACACTAGTTATTGATTCCGATGCTTCACTCCAGGTTTACTGTATCCCTTAGACCTCCTTATTGACGAAGAAACACAGAAATTGCATCGGAATTAAATACAAAAGGCACCATGCCGACTTAAGTACAAGAAGACTGACTCTTTTTTCTGACTATGTTTTGAACCGTTCCTGCGACACTAGTTATAGATTCCGGTGCTTCACTTCAGGTTTACTGTATCCCTTGTACCTTCTTATTGACGATGAAACACAGAAATTGCATCGTAATTAAATACAAAAGGCACCTTGCCGACTTAAGTACAAGAATACTGACTCTTCTTACTGTCGATGATTTGAACCATCCCTGTGTCACTAGTTATAGATTCCGATGCTTCACTCCAGGTTCACTGTATCCCTTGGACCTTCTTATTGACGATGAAACACAGAAATTGCATCGGAATTAAATACAAAAGGCACAATTGCATTTGAATTAAGTACAAGAAGACTGATTCTTCTTACTGACTATGTTTGAACCATTCCTGTGACAGCCTTTGTAGATTCCGATGCTTCACTTCAGGTTTACTGTATCCCTCTGACCTTCTTATTGACGATGAAACACAGAAACTGCATCGGAATTAAATACAAAAGGCACAATGCCGACTTAAGTACAAGAAGACTGACTCATCCCACTGTCTATAATTTGAACCATTCCTGTGACACTAGTTATAGATTCCGATGCTTCACTCCAGGTTTAGTGTATCCCTTGGGCCTTCTTATTGACGATGAAACACAGAAATTGCATCGGAATAAAACACAAGAGGCACAATGCCGACTTAAGTACAAGAATACTGACTCTTCTTACTGACTATGTTTTGAACCATCCCTGTGACACTAGTTATAGATTCCGATGCTAGACTTCAGATTTACTGTATCCCTCTTACCTTCTTATTGACGATGAAACACAGAAATTGCATCGGAATTAAATACAAAAGGCACAATGCCGACTTAAGTACAAGAAGACTGACTCTTCCCACTGTCTATGCTTTGAACCATTCCTGTTACACTAGTTATAGATTCCGATGCTTCACTTCAGGTTTACTGTATACCTTAAACCTTCGTATTGACGATGAAACACAGAAATTGCATCGGAATTAAGTACAAAAGGCACAATGCCGACTTTAGTACAAGAAGACTGACTCTTCTTGCTGACTATGTTTTGAACCATTCCTGTGACACTAGTTATAGATTCCGATGCTAGACTTCAGATTAACTGTATCCCTCTTACCTTCTTATTGACGATGAAACACAGAAATTGCATCGCAATTAAATACAAAAGGCACAATGCCGACTTAAGTACAAGAAGACTGACTCTTCCCACTGTCTATGCTTTGAACCATTCCTCTTACACTAGTTATAGATTCCGATGCTTCACTTCAGGTTTACTGTATACCTTAAACCTTCTTATTGACGATGAAACACAGAAATTGCATCGGAATTAAGTACAAAAGGCACAATGCCGACTTTACTACAAGAAGACTGACTCTTCTTATTGACTATGTTTTGAACCATTCTTGTGACACTAGTCATGGATTCCGATGCTTCACTCCAGGTTTACTGTATCCCTTGGATCTTCCTTTTGACGATGAAACACAGAAATTGCATCGGAGTTAAATAGAAAAGGCACAATGCCGATTTAAGTACAAGAAGACTGACTCTTCCTACTGTCTATGTTTTGAACCATTCCTGTGACACTAGTTATAGATTCCGATGCTTCACTTCAGGTTTACTGTATCCCTCTGGCCTTCTTATTGACGATGAAACACAGAAATTGCATTGGAATTAAATACAAAAGGCACAATGCCGACTTAAGTACAAGAAGACTGACTCATCCCATTGTCTATGATTTGAACCATTCCTGTGACACTAGTTATAGATTCCGATGCTTCACTCCAGGTTTAGTGTATCCCTTGGACCTTCTTATTGACGATGAAACACAGAAATTGCATCGGAGTTAAATAGAAAAGGCACAATGCCGATTTAAGTACAAGAAGACTGACTCTTCCTACTGTCTATGTTTTGAACCATTCCTATGACACTAGTTATAGATTCCGATGCTTCACTTCAGGTTTACTGCATCCCTCTGACATTCTTATTGACGATGAAACACAGATATTGCATCGGAATTAAATACAAAAGGCACAATGCCGACTTAAGTACAAGAAGACTGACTCATCCCACTAACTATGATTTGAACCATTCCTGTGACACTAGTTATCGAATCCGATGCTTCACAGCAGGTTTACTGTATCCCTTGGACCTTCTTATTGACGATGAAACACAGAAATTGCATCGGAATTAAATACAAAGGGCACAAAGCCGACTTAAGTACAAGAATACTGTCTCTTCTTACTGACTATGTTTTGAACCATTCCTGTGACACTAGTTATAGATTCTGATGCTTCACTTCAGGTTTACTGTATCCCTTAGACCATCTTATTGACGGTGAAACACAGAAATTGCATCGGAATTAAATAAAAAATGCACAATGCCGACTTAAGTACAAGAAGACTGACTCTTCTCACTGACTATGTTTTGAACCATTCCTGTGTCACTAGTTATAGATTCCGATGCTTCACTTCAGATT